>NW_022196915.1:90544472-90637308 GCF_008632895.1 Mastomys coucha | reverse complement strand
CTCATAAAGTTGCAAAGCTTCTGTAAGGCAAAAGACACTGTCAATAGGACAAAATGGCAACCAACAAGCTGGGTGGGAAAAGATCTTTACCAATCCTATATCTGATGGAGGGCTTACATCCAATATATACAAAGAACTCAAGAAGTTAGACTCCAAAGAGCCAAATAACCCTATTAAAAATGGGGTTTTTAATAGGGCTAAACAAAGAATTTTCAACTGATGAATACCGAATGGCTGAGAAGCACCTGAAGAAATGTTTAACATCTTTAGTCATCAGGTAAATGCAAATCAAAACAACCCTGAGATTCCACCTCACACCAGTCAGAATGGCTAGGATAAAAAATTCAGGTGACAGCAGATGCTGGAGAGGTTGTGGAGAAAGAGGAACACTCCTTCATTGCTGGTGAGATTGCACGCTGGTACAACCCATCTGGAAATCAGTTTGGCAGCTCATTGGGAAATTGGACATAGTACTACCAGAGGACCCAGCTATACCACTCCTGGGCATATACCCAGAAGATGCTCCAACATCTAATAAGGGCACATGCTCCACCATGTTCATAGCAGCTTTATTTATAATAGACAGAAACTGGAAACAACCCAGATGTCCCTCAACAGAGGAATGGATACAGAAATTGTGGTACATCTACATAATGGCGTACTACTCAGCTATTAAAAACAATGAATTTATGAAATTCTTGGGGAAATGGATGGACCTGTAGAATATCATCCTGAGTGAGGTAACTCAATCACAAAAGATCACACATGGTATGTACTCTCTGATAAGTGGATATTAGCCCAGAAGATGGGAATACACAAAGTACAATCCACAAACCACAAGAAACTCAAGAAGGAAGACCAAAGTGTGAATACTTCGTTCATTCTTAAAAGGAGGAACAAAATACCCATGGAAGAAGTTATAGAGACTAACTATGGAGTAGAGACTAAAGGAAGGACAATCCAGAGACTGCTCTACATGGGAATCCTTCCCATATCCAGTCATCAAACCCAGACACTATTGTGGATGCCAGCAAGTGCTGATGACAGGAGTCTGATATAGCTGTCTCCTGAGAGGCTCTGACAGCACCTGACTAATACAGAAGTAGAGGCTCACAGCCATACATTGAACTGAGTACAGGGTCCCCAATGAAGGAGCTAGAGAAAGGACCCAAGGAGCTGAAGGGTTTGCAGCCCCTTAGGACGAACAACAATATGAACTAACTAGTACCCTCAGAGCTTCCAGGGACTAAACCACCAACCAAAGAGTACACATGGTGGGACTAGTGGCTCCAGCAGCATATGTAGCAAAGGATGGCCAAGTTAGTCATCAATGGAAGGAGAGGCACTTGGCCCTGTAAAGATCCTATGCCCCAGTGTAGGGGAATACCAGGGCCAGGAAGAGGGAAAAGGTGGGTTGATGAGCAGGGGGAGAGGGGAGGGAACAGGGCTTTTTGTTTTGTTTTGGTTTGGTTTGGTTTTCGTTTTTGGTTTTGTTGTTGTTGTTGTTTTCTTTTCTTTTCTTTTCTTTTTTGGAGGGGAAACTGGGAAAGGAGATATTATATGACGTGTAAATAAAGAAAATATCTAATTAAAAAAAAAAAGAATCTTAGCTCTGGAGCTGAAGTCAGTGCTGAAGAACGAGGAGATCTGGGTATGGATGGAGACCCATGAATGGAGGGCAATCTTTACCAAAATGCAGAGCATGCATTTAAGTTCGTTCATAAATTCTTTGCTACTTTTTCCACCGAATCTTCACTGGCCTTAGTGACTTGTTTGTCCTGAAAAAACAAAAACAAACAAAAAAAAAAAACCCTTAGGTGGCATAATGGAATCCTGAATGGAAATTATCAAACTCTGTGCAGCTTCTGTCAGGGTTTATTGAACACCATTTTCTGATAGCCCTAAGCCTCACCCTTCTTGAGGCGGGAGAAGCTTTGTTATTACTTATGTGCATGTGGGAACTTCGGTGTGAATGCTCTGTGTTTAGAGAAACTGCTGCAGGGAGCCCACCTGAGAAGATCACTTAAACAGTCTATAGGCAATTGAAAGTCTGTATGCCAGCCAGCTGGGACTACACTCCGGTATTCAGGACCCAAGCAGAGCGCCAAGCATTTAGAGCAAGGAGTTTTAAAAGGAAAAAAACACACAAGACAAAACCAACCCAACCGGGCGGTGGTGGCACACACCTTTAATCCCAGCACTTGGGAGGCAGAGGCAGGCAGGTTTCTGAGTTTGAGGCCAGCCTGGTCTGTAGAGTGAGTTCCAGGACAGCCAGGGCTACACAGAGAAACCCTCTCTCGATAAAAACAAACAAACAAACAAACAAACAAAAAACAACCCAACCATATCCAGACTCTCTCTCAGCAGCTCCAGGAAGAGGTTTGGCACAAGCAGTTTAACAGAAGCTAAGATAACTTAGCTGGGGCAGCTTGACCCTGGGTTCCTAGAAGAGAGCTGGGTCATTGTCCACAGGGTTCTCTGTCAAGGAGATCAGATTCTAGTTAAACCTAACATGGCCTTAGCAAGAACACAAGATAGAGGAGCCCCTGCCCTGTCTTGCCCTGTCACAAAATACCTGACTCAGTAGGCCAACAAGGAAAAAGAAAAGCCCATACAGAATGACCATGGTTGTGGGATCTGTTGCTTACTTGTAGAAACTTTTATTTACTTACTGATAGCTGGGGAGGAAAAGATTTACTTGGCTTACACTTCCACATTGTAGACCATCACTAAAGGAAGTCAGGACAGGAATTCAAATGCGCCAGAAACCGTGAGGCAGAAGCTGATGCAGAGGCCATGAAGGAATGCTGCTTACTGGCTTGTTCCTCGTGGCTTGCTCTTCTTTTTTTTTTTTTTTTTTAATAGGACTCAGGACCACCAGCCCAGGGTTGGCACCACTCACAACGAGCTGAGCCCTCCCCTATCAATCACTAATTAAGAAAATGCATTACAGGCTTGCCTGCAGCCCCATCTTACAGAGATATTGGTGGGTTGGTTAGTTGGTTGGTTGGTTGGTTGGTTGGTTGGGTGGGTGGTTGGTTGGTTGGTTGGTTGGGTGGGTGGGTGGGTGGTTGGTTGGTTGGTTGGGTGGGTAGGTGGGTGGTTGGTTGGTTGGTTGGTTGGTTTTAAAATATCTTTACTTTTATTGATTTGTTGTGAATTCCACACCATGCACCTTCATCCCACTCATCTCCCCATCCCTTCATATGTACCCTCTACCCCTGTGATCTTTCCTACTCAAAAATTAAAAAACAAAACAAAGCACAGAAAACACCTCATGGTGGAGGCTGTCACGTGTCTCAGTGTGTCCCACAGCATACTCTTTTGTCTATACTTCTTTATCGGCAAATGTTCGTTACTCTGAGTCATTCTGGCTTCTGCTACACCACCAATACTGGATCCTCATCAGAACTTCTCTCTGTTATCTTGTTGCCACCCCATGTCATGGAGATCCTAAAGCTTGGATCAACAGGACCAGCTCTTTCACATACTCCAGCAGTACATAGATGAGGTAGATTTGGAGTTGGTCAACTAAAAGCCCTGGATCTGGACCTGGATAGATCCAGGTCCTGCACCACAAGGGAGAGATCTGCAGCACTACCCTGGCTAGCCCATGAAATGCCCCAGCCAGCAAGGGATAGATAGCTCCCCTGCTCTCATGCCTTTGGAGTGGCTCACCCACCCTCATGCCACCAGAGCCAGAGCCAATGTGCTTCCCAGGCAAGATGCAGGGTCCATACCAAGTGCTGTAGCTGGTAAAAGGCAGGGACAGCTCTTCTGCTCTCATGACCCCATGGCTCTTTCAAATGCCACAAGTGGTGAAGGTCAAGGGGCGGAGAAAACTTTTTAATGATATGAGGATCATTTATTCCACAAGTCGGTGTCTCCTATCATGATAATCCCTCAATCTTTGCCAGAACTAAAAGAATATTTCTATTTTGACATGATAAGTTCTAGTTTTAAATGTAGTGTTTCTATTGAGATTGGAACAATGGTGCAGAAAACCATCCCATATCTCAACACATGTATAATGCCTTGAATCTGCACAATGGCAAATACACCCATTCGTATCATTCACTTTATGTCTGTGATGGTATCAGGACTATTCTACATGATGAGCACATATCAATAACAAAGGTAATCATAAAAAGTTCTCTAGATCTTATATTTTCTTCAGGAGAGAATATATGCATAGCTAATGTGTTAAAAATGATAATGCTATCAAAAATGAGTCAACATATAAAGCAAGAAAACAGAAAGGGAACCATTTAAATATGAGAGACAGGCTTGTAAGACGATGTAAGGATGTAAGGGAGAAAACGAAGTAGATATCTTGGTGGAGCCTTCCTGTAAAAAACTGGGAGTTTACGTGGTTTTCCAACCTATGTGATAAGACGTGATGTAGTTAAAGAAATGTCATCGAAGACAGAGGGTGGCCAGAGACTAAGAGGATCATAAATAAGAGACTCATGACAATTCAGGCCTAGTGTCCCAGCCATAAGTGAATAAGCTCTGACTTCAGGTGAGGTGGCAAGCAGTCTGGCCCAGCTCTCAGAGTTCCGGGCACTGAGGGGAGGTGATGGCCACAGGGTGAAAGAGAAAGACCTTAATCTTTACAGCTCTATGAGAAATTCTCCCACCAAGGAACATTAACATAAATAATTGGGAAACCAAAAATTGCTAGGAACCAAAATTGTTCTCCAGTGTGATCCCCTTTTCTTTCCTGCTCATCATGTACGGTCTCTCTTCCCCTATGTTACCCATAGAAAAGTGAAGATAGTTTGTAATTTTTACTCTGGAATAATCTCTAACCTACTGAAATGCTGCACTCTTACAAATTACCATTGTGAACATGATTTGGAAGCCAGTTGTTAGAGCTCAGAAAATGGCTTAGTTGGAGAAGGGCTTGGTGTGAAAGCCTGAGGTCCTGAGTTTGGATCCCTAGCGTCCATGTGAAAAAGCCAAGTATAGCAACATGCTCCTGTAGTCCCAGTGCTGGAAAGGTGGAGACAGGAGAATCTCTGGGTTTGATGGCCAGCCGGCCTTGCTGAATCCATGAGCTTCAAGTTCAGTGAGAGAACCAGTCTTGAAAAATAAAGTGGACAGTGAGAGAAAATGACACCCAGCTTCCAAGTCTGGTCTCCACATGTATATGCCACACACGTGTGCACACACATGCAGAAGCTACACACAAGCACACATATGCATAAGCTACACACAAGTACACACATGCATCTACTACACATATGCATACACATGCATATGCCACACACATGCACATACATGCATACAGTACACACATGCACACACATATAGTACACACATGTACACACATGCATATAGTACACACATGCATATTCCTCACATATCCATAATGCAGATACCACATACATGCATGCCCATGCATTACCACACACATTCGTATACCACACACTTGCTCATATGCATACACCACACATATGCACACACAAAAGCCAATACTAGCTGATCCTCTATGACTCCAAGATGCATCCTTGTTCATTTCCTACTCACAATGACATTCTCTACATGATCTGTCGTCACCAGGGATATTACTAAAGCAACATTAATACACATCTATACATCACTGTCAAACAGGGTGGGCTTCACCAGTGTGGTTGAAGGGACAGTGTGCACTCTTAGTATTTAGTGAATGCCATTGCGTTTTCTTAACTATTGTTTTGGCCATGGCTTTAGGTAGCCATGATATTTTGATGAACAAAAGAGACAAAAATCTCTGTCCATATGAAACTTCATCCCAATAGATAGGTGGTAAAAAATAGATCATTGTTTTTAAATTAAAAGCAAAGTAAGTAAATAAATTATATTACATAATTGAAACGCACACACACATCATGGACTGGACAAAGGAATTTGTTATCAATAAGGTAGAGATCCGGTTGAAACATAAAGGAGGATAACTAACTGGTTGGCTACATCTAGAAGGGATCATTGTAGCAAGGCTTGAAGGAAATGAGGTGTTTACTCTGCCTGGAATGTTCTAGGCAGGTTTAAGCAGAGTACCTTAAGGGAGGGGTAAGACATAGGAGATGAGGTCAGAGTAGCACAAAGGTCTAGGTCTTTTGAAGGCCCCTATTATGCGTGCAGACAGGAACCTAGCATACCTGTCTCCTGAGAGGTTGCATCCAGCATCAGAAGGAGGTAGAAGCAGAGATCCACAACCAGACATCGGGTAGATGCCAGGGAGTCTTACGGAAGAGTGGGGAATAGAAGTGAGTGAGTAGGAGGGGTCAAGGATACCACAAAAACGACCCACAGAGTCAACTCACCTGGGACCATGGGGGTTCACAGAGCCTGGGCCACCAAGCAACAGGAGCTGGACCCAGAACTCCCTATACATCTGCAGCAAATATGCAGCATGGTGTTCATGTGGTTCCCCTAACAAGTGAATGAGAGCTATCTAAGTGTCTGTTCCCTACCATTGGATCCCCACCCGCCCTTCTTGGACGGCCTGGTTGGGCCTCATTGGGAGAGGATGTGCCTAGACCGGCTGGGACTAGATGCCTCAGGGTGGGGTGGTAGCCACAGTGGGACTAGATCCCCCAGGGTGGGATGGTAGCCACAGTGGGACTAGATCCCCCAGGGTGGGGTGGTAGCCACAGTGGGACTAGATCCCCCAGGGTGGGGTGGTAGCCACAGTGGGACTAGATGCCCCAGGGTGGGGTGGCACCCACAGTGGGACTAGATTCCCCAGGGTGGGGTGGTAGCCACAGTGGGACTAGATCCCCCAGGGTGGGGTGGCACCCACAGTGGGACTAGATCCCCCAGGGTGGGGTGGTAGCCACAGTGGGACTAGATGCCCCAGGGTGGGGTGGTACCCACAGTGGGACTAGATGCCCCAGGGTGGGGTGGTACCCACAGTGGGACTGGGAAGAGAGGAGGGAGGAGGGCTTTGATTGGGATATAAAGCTAATTTTTTTAAAAAAAAGTTTTCTAAAAAATGAAATCAGGAGCCATGGCAGAATTTTCAGTCAAGTAGCAACTTAAGCTGGATCCGGAATCTTTGCCTACAAGGTAAAGAAGTAGTGATGGACACAGGGAAACTGACTAGAAACAATCACAGTGCTCCAGGGAGGAGATCATGAGGGATTGTCAAGGGCTATTCTCTAAATATACTTTATTTTCCTATGTGGAAGAGGGCTTATGGTGTGTAATATATAGGCATATATGATTGTTTGCATATGTTTTGATGTATATATGTGTGCACATGCATATGGAAACCTGAAGTTGGAATCAGGAGTTTCTCTTGATTATTCTCCATCTTAGTCACTGAGGTATGATCCTTCCAAACCAAAATTTGCCCATACAGCTATCCGAGCTGCCCAGCTTACTCCTGGGACCTGGAACTCTGCTCTAAAGGCACTGGAATTATTAGCAGGCTACCACCCCTGTCCAGCATTGATGTAAGTGCCAGAAAGCTGACCTCTGGTCCCCACAGTTGCTGGCTGTACAATGTGCTTCTTAACTACGGAGCCAACTCCTCAGCCCTGAATATATTTTAGAAAATATAAAAGAATGCCTTATCCAAACTCATGATTGACAGAGCCTTTCACAGTGGTGGGAAAAGGTGAATCAGAAAGCCAGTGGGGGATGACTGCCACTGCACACGTGGTCTCAACAGGATGAAAGGGACAATCATCAGGAAAATACGCATCAGTATGGTGGGGACCTGGGGAAGGTGGCATTAAAACTCCAGGGGACCATAATAGAGAAACCAGACACATGTGGCTTTTGAAACTTTTTATCCTAAGTGCTTGTTTGCTAAGAACCAATTACATAATTTGGAAAGTCTGGTGTGACGCTCTTTATCTTGACTCTTACATCAAAACTTCAGGTTCTCTAATAGCAAACCCCTCAAACTTCAGTGTTTATTTTTGTAATTGACATCATCTACTTTTGCTATAGCTGAACCAGTGAAAGGGCAGGGGAAAAAGAAATTGCAGAACTGAAATTTAAAACGTCAGAATCCACCAGTCACATTAACAGCAGTGTTTGACAGGGTCTGGTTTCTAGCTTCCATCTTTCACGGGCTTGCTCTAAAACTTTCCAAGAGGCAACACCATCATGGGCTGAACTTACTGATATTTGGGGAAACATAGCATTTAATCTCTACTGTGTTAAAAAGGTAAGGTGTAAGTGCTCTAACATAATGTACATTTATGCATTAACACAAAGATCTCCTGAGACATGTACCCATGATTCTCCACTGACTGATGGAGGTAGATCAGACCAGAGAAGTGGATCAGGGCCCTCTTTCTCCAACTGTCTGTGATTTAATAAAGGAGAAAAACATAACTAACATAAAACACAGCATAAAAGGAAGGTAGGCACCACATTTGCCTTTCTCTGTCTCTCTCTGTGTCTCTCTCTCTCTCTCTACACACACACACACACACACACACACTCATGCACACACATGTATACACACACACACACACACACACACACACACACACACGCTCACACAGAGCCAACTGACACTTTGATCCTAAATCCTCACAAAATGTCAGAGACTGATACTTTAAGTATTCTAGTAGAGTTGACTGACAATTTCAAAAATACATTTTAAATTTTTATTAACTTTACTTCAATGAAGTGGATTTCATACAAAGGAGAAATGCCTAAACAGCAATAATTCAGAATCAACATCTTAAGAATGAACATCCCAGGCCCAGAAAATTTGCTCTCCATGTCTCATCTCCCTCCATAGCCACCTAGCCTTCAACCCCCTTGATACTTCTTCCAGTGTTATCTCCAAATGCTCTTCTTCGCTGACATATCCTCCCCGAGGCCGCTACACCACTCCTCCTCGGAGCCATGCAGCCCTGGGATCTGGCTCTACATCTATTTCTCTTTCACCTTGCCTGCCAAATTCATCTTCAGAGCAGGTCACTACCCTGCTCGGAAGCCTTCCATTATTCCTCAGTGCCTGCAGACGGAAGCTCACAAGCTTAACATAACTGCCCCCTGGTGGTCATCTACTGACTCACAGAGTTGGAACCCAGCTTAAGATTTCATTCAACATGGAAGACCTTGTCTTTATTTCTAGGGGAAGCCAAGGGTGGGAAAGTGGAAGAAAGTACAGACAAGTGTTTGCTCTCACAGCTATGGTGAAGAATACCAGAGAGGAACACCTTGTGCCTCCAAGAAAATATTAATCTCCCTGAGGACTCTGCAGAGTGCTAAGCAATACTCATGTCTATCGTCTCTCCATTGAGCGCCAAGTTGGAATTCTGTGGATGAAACATGACTCAGTGTAATCCATGATTTACAACGTAATTGGTCCCCTGAACTGACTTCCTAAAGGCACATGGTGTCAATTAAGATTGCAGTCTTGGACTGGAATGTAACATTAAAATAGCAAAACCAATCAGAAAATAAACTTAAAAGCACAGAAAATTTGCTTCCTACAAACACTGAGAATGTAAAGCAAATATTTAATGTCAATTCTCAAAGGTTCCTTTGGGGGTATTTTCCTTTTTGTGGTCTGGACAAGTTAATGTGTTTTAAAATGTAAGCGTGAACGGTTTTTAACATGGAACTATTTTGGTCTTAGCTTTCAGTGCTAGAAAATGACAATTACTGTCCTAGTAAAATAATATATATATAATTCCGTGCCCATGTATGTCAGAATCAGCAAAGGATATGGCGGACAGTCTGTGTAATGTTTACCCCTCATGCCCACTATTTGCCACTAAAATAAGTTAAAATTAGAAAAACTAAGGAGTTGGACAGTTGGGGAAGAGTTTCTCTAGGGGCAACATCTGTGTGAGGTGTCTCCATCCACCCCCATTTTAGTCAGGCTAGAAAAGCAGAGCTGTATCTCAGCCTTGAGGCTAACAATGAAGACTGAGGATAGCACCCTCAGAGCTTCTGTGTGTCCTCTGAAAGGGAAGAGTGGAGTGGGCTGCCCCTGATCCCAGCCTGAGTCACCTAGAGACAGCACCCAGGTGGGGGAAGCATCGGGACAAACGAATCTGAGGAGATATCATTCCGACAGGCAGAACAAGGCAAGTGTGTCCTCCATTTCACACACACAGCCTGACGCACGGGCAAGCAGTGGAAGACAGGCCACCGTGTGTTCTGTGCTGGACAGGGACAAAGAAATACCCACAAAAAGATGTTGCAGGAGCAGTGGGAGTTCTCAAAATGTTGGTTGAGCTCTAGGTGGGTCATGGAGGAAGATGTCTTCACTCCCGAGAAAGCTAAAGGCCTGAGATCCAAGACGAGAGCAGGAGACAGAGATGTTGTCAGAGGACTCAGAAACTGCTGCGGAGTTGCTACGCTCCAGTAAACCTCTTTCAGGTCAGAGGCATCCAAGACTGGCTCTTCCCTCCCTACTCCCCTTCCTGGCTTCACCGATCAGAAGAGAGTTACAGAGCAGTAAGGTGTCTAAACAGAGACAATGACATTATTCCCTTCATTCCCTTCATTCCAGGGACTTATTAGACATGTTCTTGAAACCAGATTGCTAGTGATGAATGCTGACTAGTAAGAATTATATTTTTTTTAAGCAAGAGTCTTCATTTCATTTTAAAATCAAGAAAATAACTGTTACTCCAACTGCATTAGATGTTAAGGCCAACTGTCTTATCAACTGCTGTCAACATTCACAAGGAGTAAATGCTGGTACCAGGATATACCTGTACCAGTCTGTGATTTAGGAAAATACATTTCCAAATCAATGCCCTTCCACTTCAATAAGATCTATGTATTTTTGGAATAAAGACTTTTATAATTGTTTGTGAGGTCATAATTAAAGTTTCTTATAATATACTGTTTATGTACCATGAGTTTAAGAAAAAAAAAATGCTACTCAATTGAAAAAAATCTTTGTATATCTCAAGTATGAAAGTTTCAGTAATAACTTCAACACCCAGGAGCTTATGAAAGTATTTTTCCACTGCTTTGGATAGTAGAGCTTTTCACTGCATATGCCTGAACATGCAAGAACAAAATCTGGTAGATTATTCTGTATCTTAAGAAAGTTCTCTCTGAGTCTAGAAATATAAACTTTGGAGATTAGATCATTGGTGTTTTAAACCTCAGTTGAGAATAAAATGGGCCTTGTCTTAATAGTCTTAAATTTCATTTACTTATGTGTGTATATGTATGTGAGAGAGAGAGACAGAGACAGAGACAGAGTAATATACGCATACAGATCCCCTCAGATGTCAGAAGAGGTGTTGGCTCTCCAGGAGCTGGAGGTAAATATCGTCGTGAGCTGACCAATGTGGGCTCTAGGGACTGAGCTCTGGTCCTCTGGAAGACCAGCCAGTGAGTGATCTTAGATACTGAGCCTTTGCTCCAGCACTTAGCAGCCTTTTAGTAAAGTTCAATATGAGATACGGCAGAGTGTAAATCTCTGGAGCTCAGCTGTAGGAAACCCCAATGACAATGTGCCTGTAAGGGATTCGTGCTGCCACATCTACAAGAGGATCTGTCAGCACTCCCTTTGCTCCAACTGCACCATGCTAGTTAGCATGAATGAATGGAGGAACTGAATGAAGGAATGAAGGACTGAAGGAAGGAACACACCAAGAAAGGAGAATGGGTGGTAAAGATAATCATGCATAGCCTTTTGGTTTTTTACTTAGGATCTGCCATGTCACTTACCCATGAAAGATAAAATTAGTGTGTTATTCTCTGAGCATCTTAAGATAAATACACTTCAGATATGAATACTGCTTGATCTTGGGTTGTTAGGATCTGTTCACTAAGCCAGAAAATGTGCAAGGGAAGAGGGCACTTCTTAACCATCCAAGCACATAGGAACTGTTGGCTGCACTAGGCTCGGGTGAAGGAGTGAATAAACAACCTGGTAAAATATAGTGCAAACCAGGAAACCATGAGAGAGAAGAACAGACAGAGAAAATGCAGCAGAGCCAGGAAGGTCTTCTGGTTTTGGTCATGTAATTCTGACACAGCAACAGGGACATTTTTTGTGTAATATACTAGTATGTGTTAAGGAAAAAACTTAATATTCAGACTCTGGACAGGAGGCACAGAACCTTGAGAGATGAGGAAAACCAAACCAAACCAAACCAAACAGAAACAATCAATCAAAAACAGTGAGCTCTGGAAAATCAAGACCTCTGTCTCAAATCTATGGCTCATTTTCTAGTGAGACACAGGGAGAAGGAACCTGAAAAAGTCTGTAGTGTGTCTGAATAAGGTGAACTTGAAAGTCACAAGGCTGCTAGAGTTAGCAGTGCTGGGGCCTATAAATGGGAGAGACTAGGAGAGCCCAGAAACAGAAAGTTTCTCAACAGAGAAAAAGAAGTTTAAAAATACTCTGCTGGTTATGGTCATTTAAGTTGTCCCTTAGCGTCCCAGAACTCACCAAACCATACCAAATCATTGAATCATGAATTACTCTCTGGGCCTCCACTTGACAAACTACATTAAGCACGTGTCCAACTTCATATACAGGTAAACAAAGAAGCCTCGCTGCCCCTCTTCCTCCAGTGTTAGATGCGGTTTGCTTAGGTTCCTAATGCTCATTCTGCTGTATCTATAGAACAAGACAGCTGCTTCCAGACATTTAGTTTCTGTTTTGTAATATTTCTGATGGAGGGCGAAGCAAAAACAAAAACAAACAAGCAAGAACCCTGAATAGCCTTTGAGTGGTTGTCAGCAATGAGCTCAGAGAACTATACAATGTGTTGTTGTTGTTAGTTTCCAAGGTAAGTTCATGCACTGTGCTGATACATGGTTACCCAGAAAAGAACTCTACAGGCACCAATAAATTGTCGAAAGCATCGCGGCAAAAAAAGTTAGGAGACTCCACAGAACCAGTTGTTGCATTGCAGAATCCTGTTCCTGGATTCATTAGCATGTTGGCGTTATGGAATGACTAGGCTCTATCAGGTAGTTTATGACCCAAGCTTTCTCCCACATCTCCAAGGAAAGCAACATGGTAAGGAAAAACCGATGCTGAGCTTTGTTGCCCCAACCATGTCACACATCCCTTGGGAAATTCACACTCCTACCAGACGGTCTTCAGCAGTGTACATAACTATGGAATACAAAGCCACATTGTGCGACCCTCCTATAGCCGGGACAGGGTCACCATGTTGCGCATGCTCCTGAACTAAGTTTCCTGTGGCGCATGCTCCTGATCTGCTGTCTTCCGAGCTCTAAAGATGTTTGCCATTATCTCATCTGCTTCCACTTTACTTGTCTGGTATTCATCGTCTGTCTCCCGGACCAGAATGTTTGTCTGCCTTATTTACTGCTAAGTGTCCAGACGTTGGATGGTGCCTAGCTTGTAATAGGAAATTAATAAATACGTGATACCGTCTCCTAAGCAGCAGCAGTCCCCAGAAGCTCGGTGGACGAAACTCTCCAGCTTGCGACACACGGGAGAGACCAGACCAATAATGCGATTGTGACCAGAGCGTACGCATTTGGTGGAAGGAAGATTGGAGACTGGACTTGTCGAGAAAAACTTCATTGCAGGTGTGTGGACTGGGCTGGTGCTTAAAGGATTAGGTTGCAAGGAGTTTACACCATGCCCTGTCCCAGAAGAGAGCTTCACAGAGCACAGATCAGTATTTGTAACCCTCACTGGCTGACACGCAGAACTGTTCAAAAAGGAAATCGGAGCCACTATTTAAACAGGCCCAGAAGGATCCTCAGCACTGTGGGTCCATTCACACTGTACTTCAAATAAAACTGGACTCTAAATTCTTCAAGTAAACTTCATTGCCTCTCAAACACTTATCCCTTCAGCAAACTGTGGCCTATTCCCTGATTTTTGAAATCGTTAGAAGGTGCTAAAGGGCCTGGAGAAGGATATTCAGTTGCAAATTCCGCAGCTCTCCCTGTTCTGGGACTTTACAATGACAGGTACACTAATATTTTTCTTTTGACTAGGATTTTCCGTGTAAACCATTTCCAAATAACCCATGCATTATCTTATTGTAAGACATCAGAATTCAGCATTTTCAAAATGTCTTAGGAAGCCCTCCTGCCCCTCTAAGACATCCCCAGGTCCTACTCACAGAGTCTAGCACTGTGACCCCCCCCACCCCCGTAGGACTGGAACAATTGGAGTCATTTTGTGTTAAACTAATGTACTGCTGACTCTCTGTTGTCTGTGAGACCATATCTGCAGCTCCAACTAAATCCACAGATTTAAAGGAATTATTCGTGCACTGAACACACAGAGAGATTGTTTTCTAGTCACTATCCTTCAACAAAACAACTATTTACACTGTGTTAGGTGTTATAACAATTCTAGACGTGACTTAAAGCATACAGAAAGACGTTCAGAAGTTCAGTCCATTATCATCGAGGCAGGAAACACAGCAGCATCCAGGCAGGCATAGCACTGGAGGAGCTGAGGGTTCTACAACTTGTTCCAAAGACAAACAGGAGAAACTGGCTTCCACTTGGTTAGGGGGACCATCTAAAAGCCCAACCCCCACAGTGACACACTTCCTCCAACGAGGCCACACCTTCCAATGGTGCCACTCCGTAGGTCAAGCATATTCAAGCCACCACTGCATCTGCATAAGCTCTGAGCTGTTACGCACCACCTCACTGACCCCATAGGCAAGGACCAGCCGCAGCATCCTTAGGTTTCTGCCACACCTGTCACCGCCTTCAAGTCTCCAGTTGTGCATCTCTGCAGTGCTTGTACTGTTCCTCTCTTCCATCTTCCCCACATCTCCATCACACACTTGCTCTTCACAGTGGTGCCTGGTTGGCCTGGGTGGCTTGCCCCATTCCCCCAGGCCCTCCTGATGGAAATTCTTAGACCACCTCTCTCTCTGCCATTCCACTGCTTTTCCACCCTTGTTTGGAAAGAGACAATTGGCCCGTTCTGTGCACAAAGGCTCACGTTTTCCTTTCTTCAGCCATCTCAGGACAGTCCCCCTTGATATTTCCAGATCTACCCTCCTATTCTTGTCTTCCCCAAGGGCAGCAACAGATTCCCCACTGTAAGCTCATCAAGTCCTGTTCTCAACCACTGACACTCATACTGAAACTATGTGTTTTCACTCCTAACATCTTTCTCTCTTCAAAAGAAATACATTTCTCTCATGGAGCCTGTGTCTCTCCCAGTTTAGCAAGGTGAGGTAGGCACACACATTAAAGATTTGATTCATTATTTCTCTACCAAATGACTCTTATGTGTAGCTGTATTTGTACTACATAAAGGAACCATCCCAAATTTGTCTTCTCCATCACAAATGTGTGCCCTCTTAGCATCTTCTTTCAAGAATAACATGTTAATCTTGGCTTTTTTTCTCTCCAGATCTCATTAATTTTATGCAACTAACCTTTTTATGAAAACTTCCTCTAGACATGGATATTTCCAATCAAGCTGCTCACCTTGCATAGGGAACCCAGAATAATGACGCATGTTCCTGGCTTCCCTTCAAAAGAAACGTTACTTTCCCATTCCCTTCATTGCTGATCCCTCAAAGAGAATATGGATCCCCAGTGACATTTCCTCATCTCTATTACTCTCAAGCACAGGAGAAGAATTGTCTCTAAAGTATCCAGTGTTGATGAAAGCCTGTTTCAGTGTTGTCACTGAGGGTCCTTCCCTGTGACTGTTGTCACTGAGGTTCCTTCCCCGTGACTGTACTTATCTCTCCCCTGAGCACATGCAAGTATGTTGCCTTGAATACAGAAATTATTAGCATAACTCATGGGGAGTGTTCATTGTTTTGCTTTCTTCTTAAACAATAAATTCCATTGTCTTCATTAGATTCCCTTGATTCTAAAACTAAAGATTCCTTCCATAGAAAACCATTTCTGAGTCCTACTATGCTGTGTTATGGAAGATGCCTTCAACTGAGTCAAAACACTTGTCCCCTAGGACAGACTCAATCTCTACAAATTTCTCTCAAGGCCACTGGAGAACAGTGCCATAATTAGTAAGACAAGCTATATGATTACTAAATCCTTTGTGAATTTCCACTACCATACACTCAGCACGTAATGAGAGCCTGCTATAATGCTAGACACTGGGCATAGAAATTTAATGTCTCCAGGATTTCACACAGTGCACAAAACTGACAGGGAAACAAGTGTCTGCAAAAGAAATGCACACTCTTACACACACATGTGCATACACACATACACAGACATACACACATGTGCACATACACATACACACACAACTTTTCCTAAGAAGGAGTATTTAGGGAGTATAAGAAACTAAGGGCAGAGTATTATCAACATAGATACAAAAGTGTATAATAAGATAATATCGAGTTATTTCTTTCAAACTTTGCAAGAGCAGGCATATGAAATAGAATGGCATTCTTGAAGAACAGGAAAACACTCATTAGCTAGAACTCAAAGCATGGTAATACATGCCTCCAGATGAGCCATAGAGCAATGCTTTGTATACACATGTGTATCCGGAATTGGGCTTCATCTCAGACCACAAACAAAAAACAACAAAGGCTTGACTGAAAGAGCTTAGGCAGCAGAGTGGCTGTTCTAGTGGAGACAAGTCTGACCTTGGCAAATCGTTGAGAATGTTCCTGCAAGGATCTAAGCAAGAGAGAAGGGAGACCCAAAATGATAGAGTGGGAGAGGGGTACAGGAGGAGGGCTCAAAGATGCTCGTGGGGTATACCTGAAGATATACCCCAGTGGAGACTAAGGAGACTGTCTCACTTAGGTTTCCATTGCTATGATAAAACACCATGGCTAAAAGCAACTAGAAGAGAAAAGGGTTTATTTCCACTGAAAAGTTCTGGGTCACTATCATTGAGGGAAGCAAAAGCAGGACCCCTAGAGGGAGGAACTAAGGCAAAACACGTAAGAGTCCTTCTTACTGGCTTGCTCAACCTTTCTTTTCTTTTCTTGTTCTGTTTTGTTTGTTTTGTTTTGTTTTGTTTTGTTTTGTTTTGTTTCAAGACAGGGTTTCTCTGTGTAGCCTTGGCTGTCCTGGAACTCACTCTGTAGACCAGGCTGGTCTCGAACTCAGAAATCCACCTATCTCTGCCTCCCAAGTGCTAGGACTAAAGGTGTGCGCCACCACCACCCAGCCTCAACCTGCTTTCTTATGCTGCTCAGGACCACTTGCCCACGAGTGGCACTGACCACACTGGTCTGGGCCCTCCTATATCACTCATTAATCAAGACAGTTCCCCCACAACTGACCTACAGGCTAATCCTATAGAGGTTTTTCCTTAGCATTGCCTCTTCCTAGATATGTTGAGGTTTATGACAAGTTGACAAACACTAACCAGCACAAAGACAAGCTGGGAGACCATGTGGATGGTGGCCCTGCCTACTGTGATAACACAGGCGGCCAGAGGAGTAGTTCTGAGAGGCAAGGTAAAATGTCCACATGAGGACACGCAGCTCTCTGTGTACCTAGAACATGCAAGTGAGAACATCTAGGGCTAGGTAGTTCGTTGAACAAATGAGTTTGAAGTTTGCTAAGTAGGTCAAATCTTGGAAGTTAATAGGAACGTTAGTCAAAGCCTATAGAGGATGTCAAAGAAACTACAAAAGCAGATGTTTTCCAAAGCAAAGGCATCGAGAGAGAACGGATGTGGGTAAAGAATGGAACCAAAGAAAACAGGATGATTAGATTTTAAATTGGTTAGGGGACAGGCCATTTGAAAAGCGGATTACAGGTTTGACCCATGCACCTACCTACCCTACTCCTCTAAGTGTTCATATGGGTAGGGTGGAGGCTAAGGAATTCGCTGTCTCCATGCTTCAAGGATACCAAGAAAAGGCAGAAAGACAGTGCAATCCATCTTTACATATCCATTCTGCTATTACAAACCTTAGTCGTCCCATGTTTACTAACAAGAAAGGAGGTCCTGAGAGAGGGTTGGGGTTTTGTGTGCTTTTCCTACCATGAAGGAAGCAGTCAGTATTTCTCTACGTGGACATTTTGACTCATCTGAATCTGTCTATCAAAGGCACAAACACGGGCACCTACTTCATACAATATCAAAATCAAGTGTGGGGGCGGAGCACGGACTTTGCCCCTGAGAGGGAACCATAGCAGCCTTGCCATTCAGGACGCAAGCCCTCAGCCATGCCCAGCTGTCCAAGCGTAATCTTCCATGCATTTCTCCACCCTTTCTCCCAACTCGTTTCACTTTCCGCTCATGCCTTTTCCCTTTTATGACTTGACTGTGACCCTTGATCCATGAGAGGCATCTGACACACATCCCCCTGCATGTGGGCTGCAGGGTTTTCTTACTTTCTCCATTCATCATCCTGCATGGCGGTGTCAATCCAGACTCCTCTGAAGAGCAGCAACAGTAATGCCCCCTCCAGCAGAACTCAGACACAGGCAACAGTAATGCCCCCTCCAGCAGAACTCAGACGCAGACAGATTACCGGGAAGGGCCCAGGCAGAAATTGATTTTTCTTATCTAAATTACTGACCCTATGAAAGTTATAAACAACCTTTGAATTGCAGGCCATCCCTCCTGAAGCATGCATGGTAACGGGGACATTCCCTTCCTGTCTCACCACCTACCGTACCCTTACACTCTTCCACCTGAGGAGACAGATCGGAACTGTGGGTTTTATTCTTGTTCTCTTTCTCATGTCTCATTTTTCATATGTGGCTTGTGGAACTGAAAACCCCTGCACCCTCTCCGACACTTGCCCGGACCCAAAAAGTAAAGGCCACCTATTTTATTACCTTCTTTCTAAAAATGGTTTTTTTACTAAATTTAAGAATTATATCACTTTCTCCCTTTTTCCCCTCCCCATAGCACCTTCCAGCTTCCCTTGATCAACCCCCTCCCATGCCCCACTGAAGTTAAGAGCCTCTTTTCCTTTATTATTGATATATCCATATATGTGTATGTACAAATGTATATAATCACAACATGCTGAATTCTACTATTGTCTGTATCTGCATGTGTGATTGTGTGTGTGTGCCTCTGTGTGTGTATGTTTGTGTGTACCTGTGTGTATGCCTGTGTGTCTGTATATGTATGTGTATGTTTGTATGTCTGTGTGTATGTTTATCTCTCTCTCTCTCTATGTCTGTCTGTCTGTCTGTGTGGTTTCAGAGGTGACCATTTTACACTAGACACCCAGTAAGGGTGCTGAGGCACAGGGGAGCTGACTGCCTATCTCCCAGCAGCCATTGGTAACTGGCACAGTTTTTGGTGCAGTTTAATGCTAGAGTAGAAGGCAGATCCCGTGTCCAGGTCACGCTCTCACTGGATGCTGTCTTCTGAATATATACGCTTGGAGAGCAGTCCTGATTGTTTGGGGATTTCTGTTTTTCTGACGGTCGGATTACAGACACCCTTGCAGACTGCGAGAGAAAATAGTGCTTTGTCTCATAATTTGTGTAAAAGTAGCACTATGTTCAGGTTCCATATCCCCAATGTAGTGAGTCACAGCTAAGGTCACCCCTCCCCCCCGTTGATTCTTGTGTGCCTCCTTTATCCCAGGTCTCTGTCTTATACAGGAGATGCCCCATCAGTGGCAGATTTCAATTCATTTTCATGGTCATCTTCTGTCATGTACTGTCGTGTTATAACATGGATGAATCTAAAAAGCAATACACCAGGGGTCAGAGAGATGGCTGAGTAGGTAAAGGCATGTGCTACTGACCCTGGACACCTGAGTTCAATCCTCCAGACCCACATAGCGGCAGAAGAGAACTAACCGTCCTCTGACCTCTCCTTCTGTGCAATAGCGAGTGTGTAGACACTGTACAGACACAATACCCAAGAGAGAGAGCGTAATTCATCAACCAAGCAATAAACAAGTAGAAAAAACATTAAAAATACATTCTATCAGAAGCATAATTCTATCATCTCAGACCATGGTGAGAGTTCTAAATCTTCATCTGAAGACTGCTAGCAGAATACTGACTTCTAGGCAGCTAGGATGAGGGTCTTAAAGCCCACGCCCACAGTGACACACCTACTCCAATGGAGCCATACCTTCTAATAGTGCCACTCCCTGGGCTGAGCACATACAGACCATCACAGTCTCTTTTAGCAAGCCGGCCGATTTAAAGACAGAGGACCAATTTTTGAAGGTAATATTACAGGAAAAAAATCATCAGTATCAAGCTACAGACAATCATATTGCTTGTATTGTATAGATCCACCAGAGTGGATCTGATGTAATTTTATAAGTTTTGTCTGATTGCCTGTCTTACATTTGCGTGTGTGTGTGATAAACACATACATGAGCAGGTGCACAGCATGCACCTGTGAATGCACGCAAGCAGGTCAAAAGAGGATTTCATATGACCTGTTCTTTTATTGTCTGTCCTATTCCTTTGAAATAGGGCCTTTCTCTGAAGCTGGAGTTGGGCAACCAGCCCCAGCAAACCTCCTGTCTCATCTGCCCACCAGTGTCACAGATGTGTATGGCCATGCCCATTGTTTGATGTGGGCACTGGGATCCAAACTCAGGTCTCATGCCTGGAGAGCAAGTATGCTTACCCACCGAGCTGTCTCTCCAGCCTCTATGTCCGCTGTCTTCTGGAAATTATTGTGCAGTAGTCATTTCTTGGGTCCAAGGTAATGTATAACTTCAAACTTGATGCCCTCAGCAGATGCTTAAAGGGGTCACTCATGTGAAACTATCCCTTGGATAGTAAGGTGGTTTGGCTCATATTTGTTTAGTAGTAGTAGTAGTAGTAGTAGTAGTAGTAGTAGTAGTAGTAGTAATATTTGCTAAAGTAGAAGCAACATCATTATGCTGTCATGTTGGAATTTAGTATTTAGAACTACTTTTGCTGCCTCTGTTGCATGTATTTCTAGCTTTCTTTGGAGTTAACCACAAACCATTAGTGAAAACAGTACCAAGGGTTAGAGAGCTGCATAGGAAAACCCGAAGGAAATTTCCCAGATTTTTTTTGTTCTGTCTTCCCACAATGACCTTGGCAAATATCTTCACCAAAACTTATTAAAAAGGAAAACTACCCAACATTGTTGCCACAAGAATTCTCCTAGAGCTCCCTCCTCTTCCTCTCATATCCTCTCTCCCATGCCACAATGTGTGCATTATACATGCATGCAACTTATCAAGGCTGTATTATCCATTAGAAGAAAAACAAGATTGAATTCTGTTGTCTAGGAGGAGCTGTGGCCCGAGGAGTCTGTTCAACTTGGGTCACAAGAAGTTCCTCTGCAAGGTTCTGATGAGCAAAATTCGGGAAGCTAACCTACCTTGGCACTGGGCAGTGCATCATTGGAAGACTTTGACAGGGCCCTCATGTGAGAGGCGGCATAGAGAATCTGGTGTCAGAATGAGGGGAACACCTGTGCCTCTGGGAGTCAGACGCCACCTTTACCACTCCTAAGGCATTCTGAAGACGGCTCTATGCTATGTTAATCATGAAGTATTGTCTTTCTTACTGGATCTAAGATTACTGCTGTGTCCCACTGTTCCTAGCAAACTGCCTTTCATATCATTTGCTCTGCAGTTAATTTGTGAAACAATGAATGTAATAAACTGAAGAAAAGCAGTAAGTTTTTTTATTATATTTTAGCTTACCATATAGAGTAATAAATTTTATCACAGTCAAGATGTAAGTTTTTTTAAACTCATAACTGTATGGGAAAATGAATTTATATACCATAACTAATTAGTTAATAAGATATTTTACCTAAGGTGGAAATGCTCTCATTTTAAAATTTTTTTTAAATTCATGTTTTATATGCAATATCCATGTATCTATTTTTAGGCCAAATGGTTATGTCCTACTATACCAAAACCAATCATTTTTACTATGGGAAGTCCTAATTAATGTCATGTTAGAGAAACTTTCAAGCATAACTTGACAATGCTTACCAATAAGATCCTGTCTCAAACAAACAAACAAAAACAACAACAACAACAACAACAAGCCCATCTAAGTTTTACTTACCCAAAACTTCCTCCTGGATATTTCCTGAAGGCTAAATGTTACTCCATGAGATATTCTTAATCCTGTCGCCATTGATTTGTTAATAAGCCAACCCAATCCTGGTGTTAACACTGGAAGTTCCATAGTAGGCTTCCTCTTTTGTGAGTGTCATACTCGTATGTGCACGTGGATTCATGCGAGTGTGTGCGCATGAGGAGGAGGCCACAGGTTGACATCATGTGTCTTCCTCAGTCATTTCCACCTCATATTTTGAGACACAGTCTCAAACTCAGCTAGCATGTGGCCAGCAAGGCCTGAGTCCTGTCTGCCCTTCACCCCATTCATTCCTCTGACACTGAGGCAAATCAGCACTGGAATAGCCAGCTATAACAGTAGGGTTTGTTGTTTGTTTGTTTGTTTGTTTGTTTTTCAAAAAATAGAAACACTGTCAATATTATAAAAATTTGTATCTAGACAGAACATTTTATGATAAGATAGAATATGGTTTTGGAAAATCTCTAATCAAATATATTGAATAAATAATGTATTTCCATCAAAAATACATCAAGAAAAGATGACGTATTGATTAAACATGTTAGCACTTATAAGTCATTTCATCACCGTCAAACAACAGGAAAGCTAGGCTTCAAATAATTCATAGATCTTCCTTGGAATCACAGCAGAGGACGTGGGGCATTCCAGTGCCTAGGAGTTGACACCTCATCGAAAGCAGAGCTAAGACCCAAGAGGAATTACTGTGAGCTTCCTCTGCCCTGGATAGGGAAGAGTATGCTGCCTCACTCACCTTAAGACAGCATATCAGATGTCTCTCGTTATTTGACCTAAAGTAAACAGGCCTTCCTATGATTTGTCCCTGGATGTCAGGAGTCTTTTCATGAAGACTCCACTGAGCCTGCAGCCTAGAGAGAGATGATTGGTCCTTCAGCAATGGGGGAGTTCAGATGCTTAGTTCAGAAGACAAGAAGCCTCCTTCAGCAAACACACTCTTCCTAAGTGACCTGCAGTAGCAGTAGGAGAGAAAATAACATCTTTTGCAAATTAGCAGCTTCTGCTAGCTTGGCTAAACTGAATAATCAGCTCTGGCTGTTGCTTATGTATCTAAGTAGGAAAGAAATGAATCAATACACATTTGGGAATCTCCTGACGTTCCCTCAACATAAATAATGAGTGTAGATTCTATATACTATGAAATGTAATACAATGATTTATTTTTAGATACATATTTCGAGGTACACATGACATACATGTGTCTTTTCACTAAGTATAATTTCAAGGAATTTTTTATGGTCAAAGGGGTGTGGAAAACGTGCAGTATTTGCTATGTACTGTTTAGACCTTTAGTAGATAGTAGGTTGCTTGTTTCTTATAAGAAAGAATATATTCTAACACATCTAACAGATTTTATTTGGTCCAGGATCTACTTATTTGTCTATTGGCAAAGGCAGTGGATAAAGAAAAGCTCCAAGGAAGCTAACTCTATGTCTGTGTGGATGAAAAGTTACTTGAGGTAACGAATGCAGGATTCCCTTCCCATCTCCCACTTTGTTCCAGCCCATCTGATTAAAAGCAAAAAAGATAAACCTTTGACTTTTGATTATCTGCTTTACCATGAGAAATGAACCAAATGCTGAGCCTTGGGCATATAGTTAGGATTTCTGCATGCTACATTAGGGAGGTCTTTCTTCCACTTTTACACAGAAACCAGCAACTATCTGGCATCTGTTTTGAAGGAAGGGAAAGAGGAGAGTGGGGGAGAGAGGAGAAAGGAATATAGTGTTTTGGACATGGACACAGGATTCTCATGACCCATCTCCAACCACTTCAAGAGAATATTAATACAAGAAAGACAGAGAGAGAGAAAAAAGAACATGGAAAAACATTACTACTCAAGACTAGTTCTCTTGGGAACCTCAGAAACACTGAAATGGGGACAAATCTTTCAGGAGGGCTACCACTGAGAAAGAATAAGTAGATGGTTTTTGAAAGAGAGCTAACAACTGGTGTGTGTGAGACATGTATCTTCTCTCTGTCCCCAAGAGCCCATTCGATCCTCACAGCCACCCAGGGGGTAAGCACATTAAGTGGTTACATCAGACAAATCAAGGAAATGCCTCTGAGGGGAAGGAGTTGACCAAGCCTTGGAGCTAGCATGTTTCCAAGGTAACCCTTACAGGCAGCCAGTGACTATTCCAGTCTCTTAGCTTCCAGAACTAGAGAAGTCAATAGAGCTTAGAACTAAAAGACTAAGTAATATACAATATAATTTAAATCTTTAGAGATTATGTATTTAGTATATGAAGCAAAGAAAAAAGAATAAAATCAAATGCTTTCAATACTTACCTCTGAGCAATTTCTTACATGTGACTTTAAACTTTTTATATAAATATTATTGCGCATTATCCAATATTCTTAAGATAAGAATGATTGGCATTAGAACATCTAAGAATTACATTTGCTTCACTTGTGGCACCCGCAGTAATCCCTCAATTTTAGTTTGACACTTGGAAGAAAAGTACAAATTCCAGCCAACACTGTCTATACAGAAAAGGGAAATGAAGATAAAGACAGTGCTGCCCCACCTGCAGACAATGCTCTGCTGAGTGAATATTTGGCAGATGGCCACTGGTGTTTATTGGATACAGTCATCAAAAATGATACCCAGATTTCATGAGTGCAAAGACAATGTTTTGGGAAATTCCAAGTTTCCCAAAAATGGGTAAAATGATGAGGGATTTTCTCTTTCTCGGGATAATCCACTATTATCCTGAACACCGGGGGCCTTTCCACACAGATTCTTAAAAGGGGACTCTGTTCTAGATTCTCCCTCAGAGACAAACTGTAAAGTGCTATAAGGTGTCTTACCACATCACTCAGCACCCAGAACAGAGTTGAGCAACCAAGCATTATATATTTATTCAACCCAGGGACCTCTGAAGACATGTGACTACTGAGCACTTGAATTATAGCCAAGATGAAGGACAAAGTAAACTTTTTAGATGTGTTCATTTGTAACTAATTTAAACACACGTGTGACTTGCTGTCACCTTCACAGCAGCACAGAGCCAGGAGGCAAGCTAACTCACATTACCCACTTGAAACCTGTTTCTCCTATGAGTACTTAAATACTATATATGGTACAAGTATAATAATACTTATTATATAATAATAATACTTGGACCATAGCAGGGGGTTTTCACGACACTATCTCCTCTTTCCTCAACCAAACCACTGGAATCCACCCAGTACACACTTTCGTAGGATTCTTCCAATTTGTCCCATGCAGAAACTGAATACCTGCAGTAATGCAGATGTAACTTTACCTGCTAAAGAAACACTGGCTTAGGTTCTTACATCACAGGAAAATGGTGTGTTGGCTCAATAAACTTGAACCAGTATCTCAATTAAAAAAATATATTTATTTTATTTAGGAGGGACCACATGTAGTGCTCAGAGAACAATGTTCAGGAGCCATATATCTCCTTCCACCTTGTCAACTCTGGGGATCAAACCTAAGTCACCAGGCTTGTTTGGCAAGTGCTTCCACCCACTGAGCCATCTCACCAGCCCCAGTAGCCCACATTAAAAAACAGCTATTTTTAGACAATTGCATACCATAAACTCTGCTCCTTTAAACTGTGTAATTCAGGGGCTTGCAGTGTATCCAGCTTTGGACAACTCTTGTCAACTTGCTGCTGTTAATATATTGGAATAAGCAGCTACATTTTCATCACTAAAATCAGACAAAAAGCCACGTCCTCATTCTCCTCTATCCCAACCCTGGAACCAACCAATGGACTTTGGTCTTGACTCTGGAACTCACCAATGGACTTGGGTCTTTCATTCTCCTCCTACCCTTTACTCTGGAATCTACCAATGGACTTGGGTCTTTCTCCATCCTCTTGTTTTCACTTGCAGAACAACAAAATCCGTGTGTAAAGTACAGATGGTCCCCAACTCATGACCAGAGTTGTGTGGTTTTGTTTTTTACTTTGCTATGTATAAAAGCAATATATATCTATATGACAAGCCTGGAATTTTATTTCCTGGGTCAGGGATACGTAGGATGTTCTGCACATGTAAGATGTTGCAGCCATGAACCACCCAGGCTTGCAAACCATCCCAAGAGGAAGCCATCCGTGATCTGAGTACAGTAAGCACACACCATGCTCACACACACACACACACACACACACACACACACACACACTATCGCTATCTTCAGACACACCAGAAGAGGGCATCAGATCCAATTACAGATGGTTGTGAGTCATCATGTGGTTGCTGGGAATTGAACTCAGGACCTCTGGAAGAGCAGTCAGTGCTCTTAAGTGCTGAGCCATCTCGTCACCCCTACCATGCTGCTTTATTGTGTGTATTGAAAGCATCTTTTATTTACTTTCGTTTTAAGTAGTGATGGGTTTACAAAGATGTAAACTGACTGCATGCCAAGGCAGCCATAATTATTTTTTTCCTGTTCCTTATTTTTCACACCTTTTACATTTCCTTTTTTATTCTAAGTACTTGCTTTGCCCTAACTTTCTTATTAGCTGATAGTTGCGTGCCACATTTTCAACCTCATCGCTTTTCGATGAGTATTAATTCTTGTGACTCCAAGGCTTAGAGGCAATAGACGTTTTATCGTCAAACTCTGACAGTGCGGATGATCAGGACATATGTAAGTTATTAGGGTTGTAAAGCCTGAGATTGGGTAGGGAGAGACAGAAGGAGAAAGTGTCTGGAAGTGCAGTCTCGGAAGTTCTCTAAATAATGTTTTCCCACTCCTGTTCCAGCCTCCACTTGGTACCATTCCAATTCTCAGCTTTTAAACAGTGCCTGGCCCATCACACCTGCAAGAAGTCATTGTGGAGGGAAAGTAGGAGCAGACAATATTCCAGCGCACTGCCTATGCTTTCCCTCCCGAAGAGCCCTTAAGCCAAAGCATTATTTGTTTTCCCTCCAAAATTGCCTACTAAATGGCATCTAGATATGTGAAAGACTATAATAGCATAAAGACATACAGGCCAACCTGGAGCGCTCCTCCTGGATTACTGAAGCCAGTGGATTGTCTAAATTCTTCCTTTTGATGTGCACCAAATTCTGAGGAAGAGTCTCATTTAAGCCTTAGAAAATTAAGGCCTTTGCGCCACTGAACATAAAAAACATTTATAACTCACTTCTGTTTTCCCGGATGTTTCTGAGGTACCTTCCCCCCAGTACCGCACGCAGAGGGCTTTAAGGTCTCTGTGATATTCTTAAATATTCCCTCTGGGGATGAAGGGAAGGAAAAGAGCACCAGGGAACGAGGTACAAGTCTCCACACAGACCTCTCTTTCAGTTCAAGTCTGAAGAAGGAGATAAAAAGCCAACTGCAGACACACTGTCCTCAGAAGGAGCCAAGAGCTACCCCAAAGACTGGCAGCTCCAAAAGGCATCAACAGGAATCCTTTTGGTAATTACCAGTTCGGAAATGTCATCCCATTGATTGTGACAGACGCAGAGCAGCTGCGCTTTGTTGAGGAAGAACAGAGGCCAGGCCTGAGCAGTCACAAACATCGGGCCAGCTGCAGCCTGCTCGCCTGCCTTCCTCAGCTCTCCCGTTCCAGACTTGCCAAATGCTGAAGCAATTAATCACACGGTAGAAGTGGATCTAAAATGTCTGAAATTGCCTGGTGAAGATTAACTGAATCTATCATGTTTCCAGCCTTGATTAGGAGGGAGGTAAGAGCGCCTTTTTATGGCAGAAAGCTTCTCAGTCAAATTAATTGCTAAGATCTTAGGCTGGTCATTCCCATTCCGGCTGGAACTCAGAGAATCCTCTGGCCAGAAATCCTTACTTTTTAAGTGAGAAACAGAGAGAAAAAGACACAGGTATTTGCTTTTATGAATCTCTGGGGTATGAATCAAGGACGCCGAACTCAAGCCAACACAGGTGTCCTTGTAGCCTAAAGAGGCATTGAAGAGCAACTTTAAATTTGTTCTGCCTGTTTGTATAAAATACCCACCCATTCCTGGGTGGAGAATTCCAGTTGCTGTCAGGGATTATGAGGGCCCCTGGAACATACCCCATTAGCTTCACACTCAGGGAAACACGGGGCCTCTCGGTTAGGCCGGTTATGCTTCTCCACAGTCAAACAGCCACTGCCCCAGAGAGCCATGTTGCTTCAGCTCCAGAGAAAACACACAGCTGGCATGCAGCTGTGGTACAGTGCACCTCCACATGCCTAAGGGGAAAGGTTCTAGGGACCCCAGCCCTAGTACCTGGATGCGTGATGATGGCCTTGTCACCTGCAGATCATAAGGGGGTCTAACCTGTAGTATCCGTATCCAGCCACTGTCCTCAAACTCTCCAGACCTAGGCCTCCAGGGAATCCCTCTGAGGCTGTCATCCCACCCAAGGAACTGACTGTTTCCTTTTTTAGCTAGTGCGTCATTCAACTCTCTTCTTGTTTATTCCTTTGGAAGTGTCTTTACTCTAGGATTTGGTGACATTTACATATTCTATTTTAAACTATTTTCATATATAACATTGGCTCTAAAGTTATGCTTTTGTTTTCACTCTTAAGAGCTTTACTAAGATCAAGGAGGTTGCTCAGGGGGTAAAGACACTTGTCAAGCAAGCTTGGTGACCTGCGGTAGATCCTCTGAACTACATAAAGATAGAAAATGATTTCCACAAAGTTGTCCTCTGACCTCCCATACCCTCAGATACATAAATCATACACACATGTACACACACAATAATTAATTTTGTAAAGCTTTATTTGCATACATTTGTTTCTTAACGTAATTCTAAATAACACCTAATGTTTATGTCAACTATCCTCTAAAAAAGATAAAAGACCTATAAGTGGTCATGGGTAGATAAAGGAGAAATCATTAATTTGGAAAAGAACAAGTACTGTGCATTCTCTCTCATATATGGAAACAACAACCATTCAATGAGAGTAAAGATAGAGAATAGAAAGGGGACGAGGGAAAAGGAGGGGGGACTGGATTTCATCAGACCGCATTGTATTCATGTGTTGAAATACCACACTCAACCTCATTAATAAGTACAGGTAACACATGCTAATCAAAGTTTTATGTGGTAATCAAGTAAATCCAGCCATTAGTTGTGAGCTAAAGAGAAAGAAAGCCGAAGATGGGGAGAGTCTCTTGGTTTAGAGTAAGGGCCCTGAACACCAGCAACAGCTGTGTCCACGTGCTCCTCTGGCTCCACCCTATGTCTATATTAATATCCCATTAAAATAAAAAGCAATGGCCACCCATGTTCAATTCTTCCTCCCTCACCAGGGACATGTGATTCATTTTCATGCTACTGAACAATATTGTTCAAAATAGATACATGTATATTCATTTTATTTAATAACTTGAACAAAAGAATAAACAGACTTTTATAACAACAGAATTTCACCTGTTGAATGGCAATCAATGACGTACACTTCCTGTCAGTGCAGACATTG
Source organism: Mastomys coucha (assembly GCF_008632895.1). Classification (NCBI taxonomy): domain Eukaryota; kingdom Metazoa; phylum Chordata; class Mammalia; order Rodentia; family Muridae; genus Mastomys; species Mastomys coucha. The sequence continues at coordinate 90,607,957 of NW_022196915.1, read as the reverse complement.
CTGTCTTTAACCAGGAGTTAGAAAATCAAACTCAGCTATACACATGAACAGTAAAAGAGATAAATAAGCAATAAAGTTGGCAAAATACATAAAACTTACACAAATAGAAACATTAAAGTTATCAGGAGCCACAAGTAATCAAAAGTTTGTGTTGTTCAGCTTGTCTACATAAATATCCAGTGTTGTCTAGTATGTACCTTACTGACTTACTGTCAGTCAAAGGTAGGGGAAAGATGCTGAAACAACAAACTTAGACTTAAGTGTATTCACCAAGGATGAGTAAATTGGTGGCATTAAAGCAAAACGATCAAACAAACAAAACAAAACAAAACAAACAAACAAACAAAAAACAAGGTTGAGGAAGGAGAGATGCCATCGTCAGAGAGTGGTTCCAAAAGCAACAAGGGACCATGAGCCTGGTCAGAGTGTGGACAGTCCGTCCTGCTGATCATGGTCAGAGTGTGGACAGTCCCATGGATCCAAGAGTCTCTATCGAAGTACAGTATCGTTGGGTCTGTATGTCTGCTCAGAATGAAGATTGGAAGCGAACAGAAAGGGAAGAACATTCATGAGGAAAAAAGCATCACATGAGTCCCCAGAAAAAAAGCATCACATGAGTCGCCAGAGAAAAAGCATCATATGAGTCCCCAGTCAAATCCCTAGGGACCTAAGATCTTAAAGGTCTTTCACAAATACCCAAATGACAGTCACATGATCGATGTTTTAGGATACTCCCTTTAAACATGTTTGTATTTGACATTTGAAATATATGAGAATGATAATGATTCTAAGTGTACTTCCTAAAATCTTAGCAGGGTATGTTGAAGATGTACAGTTTTTTGGGAGAAGTTATCCAAGTGCTCCTGAGGGAACAGGAGACTAGTTGACTGGCAGTGAGAGAAAATGACACACTATACTGGTCATTTTCTGAAGAAGGAAAATAAAGGGCCAGATCAAAAAGGTGCTTTGAAGTACCATTACATGCATGGCTTTGGTGGCCAGCCCTGGAGGCTGGGTGAAGAGAGGACACAGTGACATTTAAGCATCAGGGGCCACTCGCGCCCACAAGCCTAGACTCTGCCCACACATCTGGAACATTTCAATAAAGGCCTCAGAGATAAGATTGACAGCTTCATGTCAGACACAATTAGAAGAATGGGGGTTTCAACTCCTGATATGCAAGATGAAAGCAGAGCAAGACAAAAGCAGAAATAATAGCAGAGAAAAGTGACTAGGGCAGGGATGTCGGCAAAATAAATGGGAGAGGCCCACCGGCCACTTGCCTCTGAGCCAGGCCACATCTTGGCAACCCACACTGACATTCCAACCCTTGGGTCTGCAGAACTTAGCAAAGCCTTGCATCTAGGATCTGCTCCTTAGTGCCACAGTCATTCTTAAAGGGCATTGGGAACTTGTTAGTCGAGCTTCATGATAGTTAAGTGAAAGGAAATGGCAATCGTGTTTTCAATATAGAGTTTCTGGTTCGTGGCTTAAAAGAGGCCTGTGGTTAAGATTATCCAAAATATGCTCCTTTTCACATAGCTTTAACTTTCAACTTAGAACTTTTGGTTCTTTTTAACCCAGTGAGTGGTAGATATAACTCTATGGAATTGAGTACATTGCTTAATAGTTTACTTTTGTCAAGTAAAGGATTTGTTGAATGATTTACAACAGGAAACATGCATGATAAAATTAATAGAGCAGAAATAAAAAAAAAATAGACCCCAGGACAAAAAATGACCATACTTTGCCTCACCGTTTTCAAAATTGTTATGAATAAATTATGAAAAATATTAAACTGCTACCCTTGTAAAGATGTAGAAAAAGCAAATTCTTTAAAGTTAATATTATGGGTAGGGTAAGGTTAACACTAGTCTCTGCTCCCCTTGAAATGAAATTCTATTTATTTCATGAGTTGTTCTATACCAGCTGAACTCTGTGGGCCAGCAGCATTAATATCACGAAGGGCTCACTAGGGTTGCAGGTCTTTAGGCCCCAAAGCAGACATGCTAAACTGGAAGCAGCATTTTATCTACAACCCATTGTGATCCCTGCAGGAACGTAACATCCAACAAAGCTACTGGGAAACCAGCATGCTGTCTTTCTCTTTCTCCCTCACTCCCTTCTCACCTGCCTCCCTTCTCTCTTTCCCAGCATCCCACGCACAGTAGGCACAATATTATGAGATTAATAGAAACATGAATAAATTTATGTTTAAAAAAGAATAGAGAGCCATACAAGGAAGAAAATTGGAGCAAGAGAAGCAAAACAAAAATACGTAATTAAAGATATAGCTTGGATACGTAAAAATATAAATTTGATATTTTAATAAGTATAGTATTTAAAATAATCATAATAATTAGTTATTATCACTTACTTAGGGCATATACCAGCAAGGATGTTTATTATCATCTTTTGAGTCCTCCACAGCATGATGCACTTATGGATGTGCAAATAGAGGTTGGAGTTTGAAATTGTCCAGGTCAACTATTTGCAAGTGGTAGAACTATAAGTCACAAGCTAATTACAAAAATTAAGCATTGTTGGCTACCCTAGCTAGTAAGAGCTTCTGATCCCTGGGTTTCTAATGATTCCAGAACCTCATAATGAGACCAGGAGCCTGGCCAATTCTAAATGGATCAAGTAACAGAATATGACCAAAGTCAATAAATAAGTAGCTCACATTTTTAAGGAATTGTTGCTAAAGGCTTCCATGTTCCTCCTCAACTGTGTTTCTGCAGTCACTGATATCAAGTTAAAAATGGCCTCCTTGCTCTTCACAGTTAGAGGGTGCATGAATCATGGGCCTCTGCTCGTTTTCAGCACAGACCATGAACTTGGCCCCCTGCTGCTGTAGGACCTCTGAGACTTCCTGGACCACAGATGTCAACAGGGTCTCAGCCTGCAGCACAGATCACAAACATCTGCATAGTCTGTGATGCTAAGATGGGTCAGCGACATCGGCACAGACCTTGGCTGCAGTAGGATAATGAACCCAGACGTGGCCTTGGGGCAGCACGACTTGGACATCACCATGGGCTCAGGTGGCAGCTCAGGCCACTCAGATCAGTATGCCCCCTCCCCCCCCTACACCCCACTCCCAAAAAGTAAAAGCCTAGGCAGGAAGCCACTAAAGAGAACTCTTAAAAAGGGTAATGGGGTTGCCACTGTCTTCTGACTGAGATGTGGGAGGGGAAGGACTCAGTTCTATTTCAAGAGGTAGACTACTAAGAGTTTGACCATGCTCCCACAAGTATATAGGTAAAACACAAAATGGGCTGGCTTTCCATTTCTTTCCTTCCCTCTCTCTCTCTCTTCCTTTTTTCTTTCTTCCTTTTTCCCTTTCTTACTTCCCTCCTCCTTCTTTTCCTCCTCCTCCTCCTTTTCCTCCTCTTCCTCTCCTCCTCTTCCTTCTTCTTCTCCTTCTTTTAAAAAATGTTTCTCTTTTGCTTCATTGGGTGGGTCACAAGGAGGGTCAGACATGGAAGGACTGCCAAAGGATATGAAACTCCCAGTGAATCAACAAAAATGTTATGCGGGGAAAAAAAATTGTTCCATTTTATGTAGTAATAGAAAAGTTGTCCCATGGTTTTATTTGTGTGCTGCTGTGATCATAGACATGGCTCTATAAACCCTAAATATATGCGGTGTCAATAAAGATGAGAATAGAGAAACGAGCTGGGTGTTAGGAAATGAGAAGAATATGTATTCCCATGATTCTATCTACAAAAGACTTACAAATATTTATCCCGTGGATTTTGTGATATTCTTTGTTTAACAGGATATATTTCTAATGTAATCACTCCTCTCTGCACTTAGACAAACTGAGCCTCTAATCGACCAGTGGGATTCTGCCTTCTCAAGAGGTAGATGCATGCATTACGTATGCTTAATGGAGGCTGGCTCTCTTACTTTTTTTCTCCTGTTGATTGACAGTGCATCAAAAGGCGACAGGTATCTACACATGTGGAAGCTATGTAATCAGTGTTACAGAAAGGAAGGTGACTGAGCAGGAGGAAAGATGTGTAAAAGGGAGGCAGGGACTGTGATTGAGAGAGGAGAATGTATTCCTCCTTAAGGATCAGAACTTTGTTCTCCATGACATTCCCAGTATGTAGCACTTCACCCGATACTTAGAAGGCATTTGGTAAGACTTCTTTCCCAGCTAGTAGGAGCTTAAGAAGAAAACCACCTGTGGAAATGTCTACCTTTATATACTGGATATATGTCAGTCTCACTGTGTGTCAGGAGTTTAACCTCTCAGAAACTGTTTCCTCGCCTGCAGAGTGAGCAAGGTGATGCTAACCTCTGTGAGTTATGTGGATAAAGTGAGAGGAAGAGAGTACACGGCTTCATGTGGTCATTGAGAGCCCAGTTGTTGTAGCTGAAGATTGCAGCTTTCCAATGACCTTACAACTTCGGTTTTGACCCTGACTTTTGGTCTGGTTTATTTTCCAGATATGTGGGAACCATAAGCTAATTACTGTTTAAAATCACTTTATTGCTTATTTCAGAGTTTTATACCTACTTCGATAGTACTTCCTCCTCTCCCAACTCTTCTCAGGTCCACTCCCTTCCCTTCCAAAGCCAGCTTTGTGCCTGTCTTTTTAAATTCCATTAACATCAACTCTGTTGCCCAAATGTGGTCCTCCATTGAGGTGTGATCAACCTATTAAGGGCTAAGCTCTTAGGAAGAAATGTCTAACAATTGTCAGTAACTCCACAGTTGGGGTAAGATTTCAGGCTCAACTCCCTCCTCCATGCTGAGGTTTGATCTGGCTTGGGCTTCCCCAGGTCTCATGCAAGCTACCCCACTGCTCTGTATCCCTATGCCTGGCTGCCCCCCGTGTCCAGAAGACACGGGCTCCGGATAGTCACCCACTGCCTTTGACCCTTAGGCTCTTCTTGCCTCCTCTTCCACACTGATCATTTCTCCCCAGTTTCACCACACAATTCAATTTTCTGTATATTTGTAAAGACATGACAATTAGCATTATTTCTCTATTATTTAATTCCCAAACAACTATGTTTATCTATTCAGCTGTTCAGCTGTTACCGTAAGCACAGTAATTGGGGATGGTAGAGGCTTGTAGTTCTATCCTTTGTTTCTTTGCTTTGTTTCTTTGTTTGTGACAGGGTCTCATTAGTACACAGCCCAGACTGGCATATGCCTGCTCCATAGCCTGGCCTGGCCTCTAATTTGCAGCCCCTCTTGTCTCAACTTCTTGGGTGCTGAGACTGCAGAGATGTGCCTCCAAACCTGGCTTCCAGGCTCATTTTTACAAGACAAGAAACTTCTGTATTTTTTTATCAGTTGTGCTGGACTAGTAAGCATTTGAGAGCAAGGCTGAACCCATTTAAGAAATCTCCTGAGATAAGGATTAGATAATGGCAGCCCCGACCTCTTCTCTCTTGATCCTAGGGAGACTCTTGCTGATAGAACATCAAGCTCCTAACGAACTCAGTCATTCCAAAGCTCACTTCCTGTGTTGCCACAGTCAGTCAAGTAGGTTAGACACAGCTCCAGAAGCGTTAAAGAAAACATTTGCTGCGAACAATATTGTCTGTAAATCACTTGGTCTCCACCTTCTTCTGAAAGGACAGTAATACTTCACACCTGCCCCGTGGAGACCCATGATGAAAGAGAGGATGAGGTAATGACTGTAAATCCTGGAAGCGTTCTGAACCAACATTACCCTACACAGGTTTTTTTTTTCCCCAGGTAACATTTTAACACATTGCACGTTACACAACTTCAATGGCCATCAAGTGGCCTAATGACTTTGCCCTGAAGTCATTAGTACGGCTTCAGTGTGTAAGGGCGAACATCTTGCCACAGGTCCCAGTAACATGTCAAGTTCTCAGAAACATGGAACTCTTGTGTTGTTACTAATCCTCAGTGCTTGTTTGAAATTCTGTGTGCTGTAGCTTCTCCAACAAAAGACCTGAGAGAGATTTCCTACAGAATAAACATCAGCCAAGAGAATAATTGTAATGCCCTTTACAAAAACAACTGTTAGGATATTTAGAGAGAGCCAGCAATGTGTAAACTTGTCCCTACTTGCTGAGAGAACCAGGAGCTATGCTCTAAGCTACCCTTACTCATAGCACGCAGTAGACAGCCTCCCTGCCTGGCTCATGATGGGTCTTGTCATAATTCAACTGGAGCCACTGGTAAATATCCACCTGTCTATTACTCATTAATAGAGAGAGACAGGATGTCAGCTGTTTCCGTGACTTGGAAAAACAAGGGCTTTTACCACCTCCTGGCTTACTCTCAAAGTAACAGAAGAAACAATGAGGCAGACAAAGATAAAAAGGGCAGGAAGATACAATGTCAAAAATAAAAATGAATCATCATTGTCTGATAGATACAGAGATAACACCTTGACCTTGCTTTACAGGATTTCATGATTCAACTTTGGCAGTTTGGATGTCTTGGGGGAGGCAGAAAAAGCGTTTCTAAATTTATTTGCATAGTCAAACAGTTTTATTCAGCAAATCATTTTATTTATTCCATATTAATCCTCATAATTGTTAGAAGTAGACTTACCTGCTTGTAATTAGACATATATATATGTATATATATATATGTAGACATGTATATATATATGTAAATTATTTACTTTCCAAACCAATTATGTACACACAACTATAAACTACTGAAAATTTTATTCATTTTCAATCCTAACAAGTTATTTCTATAGCAGTTATAACCTTACTCATTGTAATAAGAAAAAAATTACTTAAAATTCCGTGATCCAACACAATAGGGCTTCATTTCTCATTCGTCTGGAAGCCAGGCTGGGTTTTCAAGACACAAGAGCTTCCTGTCCCCTGAGTGGCCATGGACTAGGCACAGAGTCATGTTCCATGGTCACCAGTGACAGAAGATAAAAAAACACACAGAAGGATAGCACTGATCATACACGTTGGCCTTGATGTGCAGTACATCATACCCACTGTGTGTGTACACCACATATGGTAATAAGGTAATAAGACACATAGAGTGCCGGCTGGAGAACCACGACCTGTAGACACTACACCTTGAAAAGAGTCATGACCTCTGGAGGCAGCTAGTCACCTCTGCTCTGAGACTCACCTATAAGGATGGGGCACACAAGGAAACTATTCTCTCATGCTTCCCAGTTTGTTGGATAATGCTTGAAATTTTACCAAGTTTTATTATTGTGACTGTCTGTTGTAAGGTAAATAGTCTCCTAATTATTTACCTTGTAAACTCATGTTTTTCTCTCTCCTCTAAGAATAAATACATAGGGTGAGTGAGTACCAGAATGAGGTCTTATTTGCCTTGTTAAACTCATGTTTTTCTCTCTCCTCTAAGAATAAATACATAGGGTAAGTGAGTACCAGAATGAGGTCTTAAAAAAATACAGAGATCAAGAAGAGTGCTGTAGAGCCATTTCCTCTGTGGTTAAACCTACAAACCGATCCTAGACCCTACAGATGTTCTGTGTCCCTACTGAGTAAAATTTAATCATGACAGTAGAAAACTAAAGACCCCAAAGCCAGCAGTCCTAGAAAGTTATGGCCAGTCACACCCTTACTACTTCAGCCCAGGTCTTACCTACAACTTGTGCTTGGTCTGTTCTCTGCAGCTGGGACCAAGTGCCTGGCTTGAAATTCTTCCTATAATAAGTTCCTTTTTTCCGTGTCCACATGGTGACTTGATCTTGCATGGCAACTTTACCTACAACTACCTCATACTGTCTTTGGGTTAAGTATTGAATACTGAAGTGATTATCATTCCTTTACAAAAATAAAACCATGGACTCCAATGAAGATTAAGGACACACTGAAGTTAGTGCTGGTATTCTCCAAGACCTGAAACCCAACTACTTGGCCCCAGCTAATATTTCCCAGTGGAAAGGAACAGTAGGTTCCACAAACCTACTAGAAGTGCTTCTTCCTGGATCCAGGTTGAGACCTGGATCTCAGTTGAGTCTAGAGACACAAGACTTTGTGCCGTTTCCTACAAATGACTACGGAAAACTATGCCCAAGGTGTAACTAGACTCACGAAGGTGTAGGCATTTTGCTTTCCCAAGGCTAGTCTACTCACTGATAAACAAACATAACTGTCACAAAACCAAGTGTGAAGTCTAAGGGCTGCAGCTGACAGAGGTGGGGAAGTGGGCAGAGGAATCCTACTCATAGAACGCTTTCAGGAAAGTCCCTCTTCCACGTCAACACCTCAGCCAAGTCCTGAACAGGAGTGAGTGCACTGTGAAAAGACAGGGTTGGTATTCCCAAGGCATGAGTCCCTGGGGCAAGGAATCATGGGGGATGCAAAGAGAAGAGAGGCCAGTGCGGGTGCGTCGTGATGGGGGCGGCAGCAATGGACAGGTGAGTGTGGCCTTTAGCTGATTTAGAGCTGGGATTCAGTGAAAACATCTTAGCAAAAGAATAAGGGTTTTTTTTTTCTTGTGCTGTGGAAGAAAGAGAGGAAGAGGCCATGGTGGATGGATAATGGCAAAACGTCACTGTAGAGATGCCAGGACTCCATACTGGACAGAGTCAAGGACAAAGTGCAGATAATGTTTTGAAGGATGAATAACAGGACTATCTTTGACACATAGGAGATGCAGGTTGTGGTTTGGCTTTTGCAGCATCGGCTTTTGCAGCAGACCTACAAAGGTGGCGTGTCTTTTGAATGCCTACCCACCGTCATTGTGAACCTGGCAAAGCACATCGATTAGGAAGGGCTAAGATGCACTGGAGCTGCATTCCCCGACTCTAAATGCCTGTTTTATACTTTGATATTTCTGAAACCAGGGTTTGTCTTATCCACAGAATCAAAAGAAAACTCCAGAGAAGCGAGCTGTGAGAATAGTTATCATGCATAAGGCCATGAACTCGGCAGGTTCATCAAGTTGGAATTGCCCAGCTTATTTGCATGGATTGCACAATGCACAAAAACGTATCCCATCCTATTTAGCTGGTTTGTAAAAAGATTGCATCACAAGGATGTAGTGAAACAATAAGTTATTGTGTATGCAGAAGAACAATAAAGAAATATATTAAGAAAAGCTAGCAGATACAAATTTACCATAAATAAAACACACAATCAATTTGGGAAATCACAGTCCAGTTTTGTTTTGTTTTGTTTTGTTTTGTTTTAACTAATAATGAACTAGTGTTTTCTTGATTCTGAAAGTAAAAGATTACAAAATAAACCATGGTGGAGGTCACAGAGCATAGTATGGCAGAAGAGCTTTTATTGACATGTAAATAAATGATCACTTGTTATTGGTATGGTAATATTAAAGGCAGGACAAATATACCACCACTGAAGGGTTCACCATAGACTCCATCATAGAAAGGCTCAGCTCGATTCACTCTTCTACTACACACCTACCTGCTGTCTAGCATTTCCGGAACTTTCAAATAAATTATTCGGGTTCTAATGAGATAATATTTGGTTAATTGGGTCAAACACTTAGACATATTTTCTGTTTCACCAAGGAAGAGAAAAGAGCCTTGGTTCCCTTGTAGAAAGGGACCGGGGTGCATGTGCATTTCTAGCTCTGGGAAAGGATATGTGTATCTGACATCTAGGAGAGGAAGAAGCAATCTGGCAAGGGAGTGAGAACCAATTCCCTGTGTTCCAGAGACTTGTATGCAGCCGCATCCTGAGCGGGGGGACCAGTGTTGCTAAGAAGTAGCCAGGCTGTGGTAAAGGGGCAGCAGCTGGAACCAGGAAATGGCATGTTTTGTCAGGCATGGAACTGGCATAAAACCCAACCTGACGAGTCCTGCTAACCCATACCAGGACCTGGCATAGAAACACATGAAGACCAACCACAAGAAAACAAAATGAAGGCTACATATCCCGAGCTTGCTGAAGCAAGCCACCATCAGGTGGATTTCTCAATTCTAAGTTGCCTTTTATCCCTTAATTTAACGTTTCAGGAATCAATATAATCTCAATAAATAGACGCCTTTACTCACATTTACACAGACTCAAAGGCATCAGAAAATGGGGAGAGGGTGGCCTTAGGGTAAGAGCTGATTGAAGTGCGTTGGGAATGCAGAACCTGCTTGTTACAGCAGTAACTGTTTGGGTTTCTAGCTTATTTTTAGACGTAGTAGTCTAGCGTTCACAAGTGTGACTTGCAGACAGTAGACTGCCTTCCCCAGACAGGTTACGTAAATAATTGGTTTATTTCTGGGGTAATTGATACTGAAACACGTCGGAGATCTACTTTATATGTGGCTTGGTCCCTCTCCACTTGTATATTTCAGTCCTTCATTAGCTTCCAGAGATTTTTGTCAGTATGGGCAGGCAGAGGAAAGTAGAACCTTGGAGCAGAAGTACCACCTGACATGAAGTGGATTTTAGCAATACAGGGCAGACAATACACAGTACAATTGTACACTACCCTAGCTGAAGATACTTGCTGTGGAACCTCTCTTAATAAGTGCTAAGTATTCAAAATGACTGAGGAAACCTAAGAAAGGAATTCAGTTAGTCATGGGCCTGACCTGGATTGGGAGCAAATAGAGGGATTTATGTAGGTCAGCAAAGCAACCAAAAATTTTAACAGAATGCAGCACCTATGAAATACAGCCACGTGCCACGTATTGATGCCTTAATCCATGGTGGATGCATATGTGGCAGTACATACCGTAGCGCCTAGGTGTGTGGCAGGCTGAACTCCTGAGGAGTGTGGACCTATACTCTGTGGTGATCATGAAACAATAAGATCCCGTAATGAGTCATTCTTCAGAATCCGCCAAGAGCAGCTTATGTATATGCCATTTTGCAAGCTATCTTGTGTTAATGTGCCACCTATGATGCATGCTGCATGAACTCTTCCTGGGGAGGCATGACCAAAGGTCTATTGACTCCACACAGGGCAACAACAGACCAAATAATCATGCCACTCAAATCCAGATTGGTGACTCAACGATTTTACTGAGCTTACTCCTACACACACAGGTGAGGGGTTGCTTACAGAGTATGGGTAACCCCAAACAGTTACCCCAGCATGGGGGTACAACAATTTCTGCATAGATGCAGGGCAGTGGCACCTCTCCAGCCCTGTAATTAGCTTTGAGACTATGGTTAGGGGGGCAGATTGTCATCCTGCATGGAGAGGTGCGGGAGGGAGAGGCTGCTGTCCCAGGTGAGGATCTGATGGGCCAATCCCTCTTCCAGGGAGGAAAACCAACAGAGCTGCCTTGGGTGAGGGGCTCCTCTGACTAAGGTAGTAACAGCTTTTGTGCGATCGGGATAGTATTTCACAATAGTTCCTTGTTTGGTGCTGTAACAAAATACTGATTGAAGCAAATGCAGGGAGGAGAAACCCTTTTGGTACCACTGTTTCCATCCAAGATGGCGAAGAAGAGTATGACGCAGGCTTTCTTATATGGTGGTGGGTCGAAGAGCAGACAGGCATGACCCTCAAAGGCCCAGTCATAGCACCTGGGTTCCATGTCTCAAAGGCTCCACAGTCTCCCAAGAAAACTCAGCCACTGAAGAGAAAGCATCCACAAGAGTTTATAGGAGACATTTCGTAACCACGTTTAACACTCTACCTGTGAGGGTCTTTAAGCAAAAAGCTTTTTGTCACTAAAAACAGTTAATATGGCAAAATCTAAGGTGAGAATATCAAAGATGGCCAACTCTGCAGTATTCTGAGATCTGCCATGTAGCTCTTAATTAAAGTAATGGAGGATTATACAAGTGGTGAGCTCTCCCCTCCATAGCCTTTCTTCTTTCTTTTCACCCCTGCTATCTTGGCTTTCTACCTCTCAGGCCCCTTTCCTCAGAAACCCTCCACTTTGCAAAACGAAAATTACCTTAGTGACTGTCCTAGTGAGGGTTTTACTGCTGTGAACAGACACCATGACCAAGGCAACTCTTAAAAGGACAACATTTAATTAGGGCTGGCTTACAGGTTCAGAGGTTCAGTGGATTGTCATCGAGGCAGGAACATGGCAGCATCCAGGAAGGCATGGTGCAGGAGGAGCTGAGAGTTCTACATCTTCTTCTGAAGACTTCGAGCAGATTAGGGGCTTCCAGGCAGCTAGGACTAGGGTCTTAAAGCCCACACTGCCACACCTACTCCAACAGGGCTACACCTTCTAACAGTGCCACTCCCCGGGCCAAGCACATACAGACCATCCCAGTGACATAGTATTAGTGAAAAATATCAAGGATGGTCAGAGATATGGATAAAGCCAACAAGATCAAGTTCTGTCTAAAAGAAAACTATATTCCTCTTTATCGTTGGCTTAAAGTAAGAGTCAAGGGAAATCAATTTCCTCCCCCATCATTTCCTGGGAAGTGATGGTCAGGTCTGTGCATGGTCCATTGATCATGTGCCAAAACTGCACTCATTATTTGGTACTTAAAGCAGGTACTCCCTCTGTCACTGGTCCTTAGCCAATAGAGGGCCATCTGTAAAATCACTACAGTATTTCAGGAAATCATTGAAAACTTTAGGACAACTTCACACAATGGCCAGGTTTTCTGGAGTGGAAGCAGAGGCTTGTATAGGGTCTGTGGTTAAATCAAAGTCCCTCAGCTAGCAGTGGAGGCCAGTCTGAAAGAGCTCTCCCTTCCTCTTCAAAGCTGCATTCTCCCTCATCACTCCTTCCTTGTGGCAGACTTCGTAAAGGCAGAGAAATATTCAAATGGAACTCTTTATCGTGTGTACCAGAGGATATGCAAGACAGGTGTTAGACTTCAAAGTATCATGGCGAGCTAACTCCCTATTTGAACTTTGAACTTTTTTCTTCCTTGTTTCCTTTCTTGCTTTCCTTCTTGAAACAGCAACTTAAAGACCCCCCTCTCACAAGTGTTAACCATTCATCAGAGTAAACAGCTGCATTTCCCACATGGGTTTAAGAAGATTTAAAAAAATGTCTCACTGTCCCCCTAGATAACACCCTCACGTGCTGGGTGAAGCCCGAAATCCCCTCAGTAAAAGCCTAGTCCCTTTAATTTAAAGTTTGGACCCTCTGTTAAAATGAAAAACCCCCGCAGGAAGCGTACCCAAAGATCTGAAAGCACAGTGCGGCCTGCAATTTACACTAATTCTCTCTTATCCTATTTGTAAAATGCCATTGTTCACATTTTTCTGATTTTTGGTTTCTTACCTTGAGAAATAAACCTACACACTACAATGATAATATATACGTTGGCACTTAATGCCATACATGACCAAGTCAACTTGACCATTTATTTTTGTTTGCAAAATGCTCAAACCCAACTGTAAAAAACAGGTTTTTTTTTTCAGACATACCTTCACATCCTGATTATTCTCTCTTAATCTCTCCAGATTAGCTTGTGTTTTTCTGTTATTCAGTTTTGCATGGCTATCACAAACTAATGAAGACAAGCTACTTTTAAAAAAGAAGTGATGTGTCAAGGACACCTTTGGAAGTCTAAGGGCAGGACCTGGACTCAGTTCGGACCTCAGGCAGCAAACACACACATGGGAGCGTGTTCCGAGGAGGCCATCACAGAGGAAGAGCAGGCAGGATGCTCTTAACCAACACTTCCTTGAGAAGTCCGGGACTCCTGAGAATGACTTCCTTCTCATCATCAGTGACATAAACACTGGTCCCAACTTCTCAGGCCCAAAGGAAACTCCAATTCTTCACACTCCAAAATATCCAGAAGTGAGTTTAAACTGTACTATAGGAAGATTTCTTGTGGCTAGATAAAAGCCAGCATTCTTCAGGAACGTGTGAAGCCAGTTCCCTCTGCCAAAAGGAGTCGTTTCTCTTACCTCTGGCAAGAGGGACTGATACCTCTCCAATAAACATATGCCTGTGGTGCCTGACACCTCAGCAAGGTGTGTGCTATCCTCCACACTCCCTCAGCCTCTCCTCACAAATGCTTGTTATCCAAATCCAAGCTGCCTTGCTGGTCTCTGGCCCAGCCTGGGGACCAGCCACAGTCCTTCTTCTGACCCAGCCACTCTCTCTGTTTGACTTCTCTGGCTCCCACTGTTCTCACCTTGTTCCCTTCTCTTCTCTGGAAGATAACTCTGGTCATGGTCACCCTGTTTCTTTCTTTCTCAGCTCTGGGCTCTTCCAGAAGCCTCTTGCTGCTCTCTCTCTCTCTGTGTCTCTCTATCTCTCTGTCTCTCTTGTCTCTCTCCCTCTGTGTGTGTGTCTGTCTCTCTTGTCTCTCTATCACTCTCTGTCGCTATCTGTTTCTCTCTGTATGTCTTTATTTTTCTGTCTCTCTGTCTCTGTCTCTATCTTTCATATCTACAATAAAACTCCTTCCCCTTAACCATACCATGGAGCAGTCATGTCCACAGTTTCTATACTGTAGCCCTCTTGCATTAAAACCCTCAAACACACCCCCCTCTTACACTTCCGTATCATCTATTACTATAGCCTTTCTCCCTACCCACAAATCTCTGGGAAGGTTGAAATTATATTCAAATCAGTTGTAAAAACAGTTTCCTAAGAGACTGAAACATTCCATCTTATATGGATGTTCTTTAAGGAGAGAAGTAAACAATTTGAAATAGCTTCAGGAAGTCCCTGAAATCGACCAGATTCACTAGGCTACTCTCTGCTAGAGTAAGCAATAAATGTTGCAAAGAAGCCAGGCATTGGTGGCACACGCCTTTAATCCTAGCACTTGGGAGGCAGAGGCAGGCAGATTTCTGAGTTCGAGGCCAGCCTGGTCTACAGAGTGAGTTCCAGGGCAGCCAGGGCTACACAGAGAAACCCTGTCTCAAAAAACCAAAGAAAAAAAAAAGGTGCAAAGAAGACTCTGAGACCAAACCATGTACCTGGAAGAATCAGAACCCTGCAGAGCTGCCTGGAAGAGATTGGAATCAACTGAGACACTTGGAAAGGACACTCTCCCACCCATTGTGCCGCCTGCAGGCTGTGCTCTGTGCTCCTGCTTCCCAGCTTTGGGAGTTGTCACCCATGCAGGGGTGGATGCAGCAGCTGTCTTTGTCATTCCTGCTCCTGTATGTAACAAACCTTCACCCATTTTCCTGTAAGTAACCCCAATGAAACTCATGCTTCACCACACTGAAGTGTGGTCTGCCTTGGTTCCCTATCTGGGACGAGTAGAGAAACGTGTATGTTGTATCCCCCCAGGAAAAGGTTTGTCACACAACACAACCATAACAGTTTTGGAGAAAACTTCAAGTTCCCCATGAAAGTTGGTCAAATATTCCAATCTTTGGAAATTTCATCTATGCCAATCATTTCCTACAGGAATAAAACAATGAGATTATTGTAACTTTTTATTGAACAAGTGATAGGAGACTCGGTTTTAGAGTGTGGATCACAGATATGATTAGAGTTGTCAGCCTAGTTATTTATTTGTATCTGAATGCCCTGAAATACTTGTCAAATACACCCTTCACTTTGTGTTGCACACACACACATACACAAATGTGAGTCAGGCAGATAAACACAGTGAGAGCTCTTTTGGAAGCTGAAGATTCCATACCTCAAAACTGACCATAGTACACCTTCATTCACTGTGACTCGGTGCTCACCAACTGTTTGATAGAGGGGCTTTCTATCCATTCATAGTTTAGGTTATTATTTGTTTGCTCCTTTAAGTCTATATCTGTCTGTTTATTGAGATAGAACCTCACATAATGCAGGCTTCAAATTCACTGTGTACCAGGAGTGACCCCAAACTCCTGATCTTCCTGCCTCTCCCCCCTATGGTTGACATTAAGTATTGATAACAATTGTGTAAACTGAAGTCATCTATTCTCACATTCAACTTTTTTGAAGCAAAATGAGGTGGGAGTGGGAGTCATTTCTCTTAATACTTAACTTTAACTTGTTCCCACACAATGGATTCACAATTGGGAATATTAGATGGTTTTGAAAAACAGTAGAGCTATAGAGAGTATCTCGTCTGCTCACAATAAAACTGAAGAATTAAACTCAGACCTTTTTTTTAACCTTCCCTCCCTCTTGCTTTCCCATCTTTCTTCTTCCCTTTCAACTCTGCCCCCACTCCCTCAAGCACATGTTTAAATGGTTTGCAAAATGATGAAGAAAGGGCTCCTCTTTCTTTTGTCCTAATTTCTCTTGAGCTCATAGAACCTTCAGAGACTCATTTGGTTCATCGAATGCCTTCCTCAGATTCTATTTAAATGACAGAAACATTTGCTCACTGGGAATAGGACTGATATTATCAACTACTTAACAAGGGCTATGAAATTTGAGACAGACTGTGGGAAAATGCTAGCTCAATGGATAGCACTATGTCCAGAATGTCAGAGAGATAAGATGCTGAGTTCACATGAGTTGCTGTCCCTGGCCTGGCTGTGCACTGCGTGGCAGATGGCCGAGTTGGAGACTGATGTTCTTGAGTAACTTAAGTGTGGGTTGGAACCAAAGCCAAGTTATTATCGTCACTGTTTTTCCCTTGATCAGGGAGGCAGTCTTGAAACTCATGACCCCATTTTTAAACAGTGAGATGTCTTTTTTAAAAAGTCCTGGTTCATTTTAGCTAACAAACGAGACAGAAAGAGAGACTCAATATTCCATGTACTAACCTCTAAGCTGTAAGAAATACTCTATATGGCAGAGTCACTTAATAACCTATGAGATAGTTTCCAGGCAATGTCCTTCTTAAGTTATTTTCATATATTATTTATATCAAATGTACAAAACATACGTCTTTTCATTATTTAGTATATTTGAGAACTCATGGGTTCTCCTTCCTTGCAACCTCTTCCTTCCCTCCTAGGGCAGACATTTATTCATCTTTCCTTCCCTTCACGGTTTTGCTTGGTATGTATGTGCTCTGGATACTGCACAATCAGGGTCAACCTCTGTTTCGCGATTCTAAAGTTGATGAGCACAGGATTCTTTAGCCTCTCAACTGCACAGAACAAAAGCCTAGTATCACCAATACCAGTATCAGCCTAGTATTGTTGATAATACTAGTATCAACATACCTAGTATCAACATCTCACAATGACCCTGTGCAGAAAGTTTTCTATGAGTCACTTCAACAAGGGGAGTGGCAGGTGGTCTCTGAGCACGTGACTCGTGTCTGGCTTTGTGTGTGCCATAAGTCAATCTTCCTCTTCCAATAAGGGAATTAAGCCAACCCTTCTATTAGTCCCTGGATGTAAATGATCTACCTTGCCCAAATTATCATAATGTTTTTAACTTATATGGATTTTGTTGAATATTCTCTTTCTCTGGGATTACACAGTCTTTACTCTTTTGCTTTTGTTTTTTGTTTTGTTTTGTTTTTGGTTTCCCCCCCACACCTTGGTTTTTTAACTCTTTAGGAGCAATACTGTTGGGTCTGTCATGTGACCTTTGTGTATTTCTCAGCATTCTTAATCTTTTCTTTTACAGTTTGAATTTTACCATCTGTCGTCTAACTTCCCTTGATGGCCAGCTATCACTTCTGTAATGACGAATGTCATTTCTATTTTCTTCTTCCTCTCTCAGACTTTGACTGCACTGTGTGTAGTTTGTCATACTGCATGGCAGTTATAAGTTCACTGTCCACCTTAATGCTCTTCAATGCGCTTACACGCACTGGTCCTCTCGCTGACATTTCTCTACTAACCCATGCTAGTGGGCTCTTTGAGCACTGCATCGCACATGTTCTTACACATTGAGAATTAGTTTTTGAAGCCGGATGGCGGTGGCACATGAGGCCAGTCTGGTCTACAGCCAGGGCTACATAGAGAACCCTGTCTCAAAAATCCAGAAAGACAGACAGACAGACAGGCAGAGACAGAATTACTTTTTGGAGGCTAAATGTTTGGCAGACAGCTTGGCTTGGTGACAAATCCATGCTTTCGGTTTTTGGAGGTCATCTGCTTTCTGGGTGTCCATGTCTAATGACCTCAATCTTGAAAGCTATGTGAGCATCTCCCCTGACGACCTTAAAGAATTAAGTTTCATGTTTGAAATTTGATGACTTATTGATAAACCATTTTGGATCATACACAACTGAAATAAGTGACTCGGGCTTGCACTCCAGGTCCTCCTTCCCTCTCTCCTTCCTCACCAGTCACCGTGCAAGTCAAGCCCACTTTTGCTTACAGCCTAGTCTGTCTTCTCTGGGCAATATGCTTGGCCTCCTTGTACTTGGATCTTCTGTCTGTCTTATCCTCTGTAAGCACCAGCCTGAACTTGCCACCCAGTAGATTTCCAAGTTTGGCCCTCTGGGTACGAAGTTGGAAACCTATAGTCCTCTTTCCAATGTATGCTACCTCGTTTCTCTAGTCCACCCTGGCTTACATAGATTTCTAGATTACTAATATAAAATGCCAAGGCAGGTGACAATAAATTACAAGTGCACTAAACACTCACATAAAGAAGTAATTAAGAAAATCAGTGGTTTTAGGATCCAATGGCAGACACATTGAATAAAAGCCACAATCTGCCACTTCTTCCACAACATGGGGCCGTGTATGTGCCCTTCACTTCGGCTTTATCACCCTAAATACAGACAAGGGACATAAATACCTAAACATTTTAAATGTCCTTGAGGCCTAATACTCAGAGGAGGTTAAGTGCGCATCATTTAGAAATCAAGATATTTCTTTAAGAAATGTTTCCCTTGCTTGCATTTGTAGCGATTGCTTCCTGGGTTGCAGCTATGTTTAGCAGAGACAAATGAACAAAACAGCAGCAGCAGCAAGAACTGAGCAAAGAAAAGAGCGAAGAACTCCACGTTGTGTGGCCATGCTGACCACAGTTTTGAATATAAAAGAAGTAGGAAACACTTTCTTGCAAATTCTCCTCCTTTTGTTTTACATTTTAGGGGGAAAACCCCCACAGAATAGAAGTGTGAAGGCTCAGGTTTTCCTACCTACTTCAATGGCAGAGCGCCAGTTGATGTAATAATTTGTATGTACCAGAGGCTGGGTTTCTGTCGGCATCAGAAGATCCATTCCATATCTCCTACCCTACCACCCTATCGCTGTCACTATGAGATGACACCATGAGGCCATCAAAGGGAAATCAGCATCTCTGAGAACACCACCCACTGATATATGGCAAGGGGAATATTTCAAGCAGTTTATATATGAAGACACAGAGACTACATCAACTTAAAAAACTTAGGGCTGGCAAGATAGCTCCTTGTATAGTGTGCCTATGCAAACACGAAGACCTTATCTCAGATGCCAAACATCCACACAAGAGACCACAGTGGTGAAGGATGATGGAATGTAAATCTACAGGGCTTGATCACCTCTCTATGAGTTCGAGCCCAGCCTGATGTACATAGTGAGTTCCGGCCTCGCCAAAATGGGGAGCATGAGGGATAGTGAGAGACCTTGTCTCAAATACAAAGGTGAGGATGCCATCTAACCTCTGGCCTCTGCACGCACCTGCATGTGCATATATACATGTATATGTATATATATATATATACATGTGTATATATATGTATATACATGTATATAATGCACATACACTACGCACATGAGGAAGAGGACACACGATGGGAGGAAGGAGGGAGGGAAGTAAGGAAAGTCAAGTAGCTCCCAGTGGTAAACCTCTGTCATTTACTTCTAAATAGTAGAGATCCAGATTAAAGTAGATTGAGATAGAGAAGCATACATATGAGCTTTCAAAGATTAACTCTACCTGGGTACAGTGGTTCACACCTTTAATTCCAGCAGTTAAGAGGCAGAGGCAGGTGGGTCTCTGAGTTCAAGGCCAGCCTGATGTTCCAGAACAACCAGGGTTATAGAGACAGAGAGTCTGTCTCCAAAAACAATAACAAAACAAAATTAAAAAACAAACATCATCTCCCCTGGCCAGCAGGAGTGCCTTCCAACTGTACTGAGAAGCCCTATCCTAGAGGAGCCTCCCAGAATAAACCAAAACTGAGGTTCAGATTTGAGGAAAGTTATTTCTGCAGGTAGGAGTCAAAAGATCTGGCACGATGAGGCTGGAGAGATGGCTCAGTGGTTCCAAGGACTGGCCGCACTCACATGGTGACTCAAAAAACATGAATCTCAAGAGGAAAGAAGACCAAAGAGTGGATGCTTCAGTCCTACTTAGAAGGGGGAACAAAATGATCAAGGGAAGTAGAGGGTGGGAGGGACTTAGGAGGAAGAGAAGAGGAGGAGGAAAGGGAAAAGAAGGGAAGAATCAGGTATGGGAGAAGATGGAGGAGATGTACAGAGGGTCAGGAAATTGAACAGAGGTGTGTGCCAATGGGGGATGGGGAACGGGGTGGCAACCAAAAAGTCCCAGGTGCCAGGAAAGCAAGAGCCTCCCAGGACCCCTTAGGGATGACATTAGCTGAAATATCCAAGAAAGGGAAAGGAGAACCTGTCAAGAACATATCCAGAGGTTAGGCATGGCCCTAGAGTGGAGGAATGGGGCCACCATCCATCTCCAAAATTTTGACCCTGAATTGCTCCTGTTTAAAGGAAATACAGGGACAAAGAGTGGAGCAGAGATGGAAGGAAGGGCCATCCAGAGACTGCCCCACCTGGGGCTCCATCCCACATGCAGACATCAAACCCAGACTCTATTGCTGATGCCAAGAAGTGCTTGCTGACAGGAGCCTGATACAGTTGTTTTCTGAGAGGCTCTGCCAGATCCTGACCAATACAGATGCGGATGCTCACAGTCAACCATTGGACTGAGAACAGGGATCCCAATGGAGGAGTTAGGGGAAGGACTGAAGGAGCTGAAGGGGCCTTATCTGGCATTAATGAGATGGGAGGCCCTTGGTCCTGTGAAGGCTTTTTCTACTCCAGTGTAGAAAAATGGTAGGGCAGTGAGGTGGGAGTGGGTGGGTGGATGGGGGAGAACCCTCACAGAAGCAGGATAATGGTGGGATGGGATGGGGGCTTACAGAGGGGAAACTGGGAAAGGGGGTAACATTTGAAATGTAAATAAATAAAATATGCAATTAAAAAAAAGAAAAGAGGAAAAAACACCGATAACTCCATCTCCAAGAGACTTAACAACTAACCTATCTCTCCAGCTCCCTGACTCCCCTTTAATAAAAAGTATTTTCATCACCATGATAGAAAGATTGAGGATGGCTTTTCCATGACAGATGAGAACTTCCATACCAACTCCTGCACAAACTGGGATCCAAACCAGTCCTGATCTATAACCTTCCAGCCTGGGCTTTGCCTCTCACAACTCCATCCTTGGCTTTCCTTTCTCCTCCTCGGTCCTTGTCATCAACACATCCCTTGTTCCATCTCTAAGAATTGGTAAGAATTATCTACCATCCTGTTTCATAGCCAGAACTGACTATGATAAATAACTGAAACATATTTCGCACAAATGCATATGCCCATGCCACAGCATACATGTAGAAGTAAGAGGACTAGTTGAAGCCAGTTTCCTCCTTCTACCATGTAAGCCCAGGATAACAAATTTAGGTCATTAGGCTTAATAGCAAGTGCCATTATCCACTGAATATCCATCTCAATAACACAGGGTAAATCCTAAACACTAAATATTCACCATCTCTTAGCTTCCGATAAGGTTTGATTCTGTAATCTCCTAAACCACTTTGGGCTATTGTTTATGGAAATTATTATTAATCTGATATAGTTGTCAAAATAAACAAAAGAAAAGTCATTACGATCTTTCAGTTGAAAATCTGTCCCCAAGTCCTGAAAATTAATGTTTCACCTTAGGTGGACAAAGGAGATAGTTGACAGTGCCCTAAAGGGAGGACACTGGCCCAGCAGTTGATCACACTCGTCATCTGAGCAGCAGGGCCAGACAAGCCGTGACTGCTCTAATGGACGTACATACCGTTGTGCTACGATCTGAGCCTACTGAAAACCCTCCATATTAGGACATCTCTCACTTAGTAGTTAGCAGAAAAGACCACACTGTAGCACTGTTACTGCAACACTGACTGTAGAGTAAGGCTACTCCTAAAATATTTGCTGATGTTTAAAGAATGGATCAATCATATCAATTTTCATCAAAATTCAAAGTATTACAAAGCACAAGGCAACAGCATGAAATACTTAATTAGAGTCTAGAAAGCAAATAAAGAAAATGGCTAAATTGACTTGGAAGTCAGAGGTAAAGACCATCAATAGAGATTATCTTTGAACTTAATATAGAAAAAAAAACCTCCACTTTCTCCTAGTTATACTTTTTTTTTTCTCCACAGAGGACGTAGATTCATTGTTGCCACTGAGAAAATTTAGTGAGATGGGAAGACGAGCCCTAATAAAAACCTTCTGGCTTCTGCTCAGTCCCTAACGCATAGCTGAGAGTTCATGCCACGGTTATCAGGAGAAATCTATGGAAAATAAAGCCGAACAGGACTGCAGATCATCAACAGGCTTAACCTTGCCAAGCAGGGATGAAGCCGGAAGTGCTGTGTGAGACTGACTGACAGGAGAGGAAACCGATGGAGGAAACACACGTGCAACAAATGGTAAAGTTAATGAGTTCTGTAGTCGGCCATGGCCAAGATCAGAGAAAACTGATATGCACATTATATGTTTCAACAAACCGGTTAAGTTCTTCAGCCTTTTTAACCTTGCTGTGGAACTGTTTATACAATCTTGATGGAGGGCAATGAGTGTCATGTAGAAAGACAACATTTCTAATTGTACAAATTACATTCCTGATGTCCTAATGCTGAAGTTACTGTGGTTTAAAAGTTATAGACTGTATTATGGCAAGTCATAAAGGGAGAGGAATTTCAAAGACAAGCAAAATTCTTTTATTTAGGATTTTTAGGATTTTTTTTTAAAGTACTATTGTCGATTTCTAAATTGTGGTAAAATATATACAACATGAAAGTCACTATCTTAACCATTTCTAAATGCATGACTCAGGAGTGGAAAGTACATTCATTTTTGTGCAAACAAGCTGCAGAATTCTTTTGCCTTGTGAAACTAAAACTCTCTTCCTCACAGTTCCTGTCAACCAACATTCTGCTTTCTCTAGAGAGCTGACCACTCTAGATACCTCACATATGAAATCAGAGCTATGTGTGTGCATGCGTGTGCGTGTGTGTGTTATGCATATATGTATGGTATATGTATGTATGTATGGTATATGCACCTGAGTGTAGAAATGTCCATCAACCTGCATGTGAAGATCATTCTCCACCTCATTTTTTTGAAACAAGTCCTCTCACTGAACCTGATGCTCGCTAGCTAGCCAACAAGCTCCTGGGATCCACCTGTCTTCATGCCTCCTAACCCCCCAGGGCTGGGATTACTGGCATGTAGAGCCATGTTGATTTTTCACATAATGCTGAGTTTTTAAATGCAGACCCTCATGCTTACAGAGCCATGGTGACATGGTGGCACCCCTTACCCATGGTGGCATCTCCCTGGCACAGTATCTTTGAGTTTATGACTGGAAGCTTCCATTCAGGGTATATTCTGAAGGTTTACCCTTGCAGGATAAGTCTGAATTGCTTTCCTCTAAGGCTGACCGCCATTCTTTCTGTCTATTGTATGTGTATGCACTTTACACTGACCTGTCCACCCGATGAGAAGTAGTATCCTGTTATATGCATGCATCCTATTATCCTTCTTCATCCTTCTCCCCATTTATCTGTAAGTCTGTTTTTCATTCATCTGTCTTTTGACTACTGCACATAACACAGTTATGGATCACTCTTTCCATTGCAACCCTATATTTACATGGGTCTTAGACCCATGTTCATGAAGAACAAAAACAAAACAAAGCAAAACAAAAACCCATCAAGTCATTCCCATTCCCACTAACTGAAATGACTGGGAGTAGCAGGAGGAGACGGAGCACAGAGCGTGGTGTGTCTTTCTGCTAAAATGTAAAACTGTACTAAGGAAAGAGCTCCCAAAGAGAGTTCCATGCTTAGAATCTTTTCTTATTTTATTCATTGCTGATATTATTTACTTTAACAAAAATCCATTCAAAAGCATTTTGTTAAAGCCATTAGTGTGCACTCAGTGCCTCTCAATTGGTCTCATCAGTATACAAGCCTGTGAGGCAGAAAAGCAAAGAGATCTAACCCGTCCTCAGAAAGAACAATATCCATCACGCTTGCCATCGCACCAGGAGGCTCAGTGAGACTAAACAGAGGAGAGAGGGGAAATATGACTGAACATTCTAGATATGAAAAGACTAAACAGAGAAGCATATTAAAAATGACAAATTATGAAAACAAGTACTCGATTTACATCAAATCCTAAAGGAAGCGGTGGGAAAGGGTATTGTTACTCTATGCAACCATGCTGTGTGAGAATCACGAAAACATGGTCAATGGTAAAGAAAACGTTATGTTACTTAGAGCAACGATTCCTGACTCCTGCCTTCCAACTGGCTTCCACATCCATGTTAATAGATCTCACTGCCTCTCTGTGGAGCCTAGGATTAACAATGAAACAAAACGATAGTTAAAAATAACTTCTGTTATATCTATTAAGATATAAATCGAACGGTTATATTTGCAGTCCAGAAACCACTTTCTAGCTGGAACAGAAACGTGGCTTTGGTTACATTCCAGAGCAGAAATCTGATTCTGTTATCTTCGTTTGTGAGAGGGAAGGAGAACTTCACAATTTTCATTTCAGCTTAAATGACTCCACAGCCCTGACAAACATGGAACATACAAACCAGGAATCTCAGAGGCCTGCTAAAGGGGAAGGGGATCATAGAATGCCTTCTCTGTCCTCGCCACCCCATTTTGCCTTAAACCCCTTCTTATTCAACTCTGGTAGTGAGTCTGCAAGGGAGGCGAGATTTGTTTCACAGATAAAGGAACTGGGCCTCAGAGCAAGTCTGTAACTTCCAGGGTGAGCCACCAGGTTAGTAAATGGCCAAGCATCCGCCCTCGAGGTCCCCACAGCATGGTTTGCACTTCGGAAGCCCTTCCTCCAACATCACTTTCTCACGTGGTGCCACTGCAAACAGACGTGTCATGTTTAGGCCTACTGTAAGTATTTTGTAAATACCCCATTACATTCTGAACCAACAGAATCATGATAATGCCATAATAATAATGTAAGCATATTATATATTATATAATAATAAATAATGATGTCAAATAGCAGTGCTAGAGAAGGAATACAAACTTAAACTTTACGTGCACTATTTTCTGGATCTCTTTATGGTTCCAAATCATTAGTTGTTCCAGAATGTTGTCTGAGGCTTTTGTACACGTGTCCAGGGTCATATATATTATGTGACTCACAAAGTGATGTATAAAGAAATCTGTCAGTCATCTCCCTTTGTGAAAATTATTTTCTACATTAAATGACTAATAATGAGATGCAGAGGTGGCCCACATGGAAGCTCACAAATGTTTGTAGTTCCAGTCCCTGCACCTCTGATGCTGGCTTCTTAACTGTGGGGGACATGAGACATGCATGTGGTGCTCAAAAATGTGTGCAGGAACTCACACATGCACATAAACAAAATAAAAATAAACAAATGACTAATGACCCTGTGGAGTGAATAAGTGACTGGATGAACGCACAAGTGTGAATACATAGACAAAGCAGAATGTCAATTGCATCAAATGTGAACAATCAAATACCATGGCCCAGCCCTGCCTGTTAGAAAAAGAGTGTCAGGACCCAGAGCAGGGGGAAGTACAAATGGCTTGGACAAACTCCAAGTTCTCACATAGAAACTTCTTGAGATTCGTGTCAGTACCTTCTGGGGTTTTAGCTTTCCCCACCAGATTATTCTTTTAAGATTCAAACTAGGAATGGTGGGGGTACGCTTGTAACACCAGCAACTGGGAGGCTGGGGCAGGAGGATTGCAACTTATAGATCAGCCTAGGCTACATAGTAAATTCCAGACTAGCCTAGAAAGATGGAAGAAAGAAAAAGAAAATAGTTGTAAACTTAAGGCACTTACTTACATGTAAGAGATACATACACATGGATTAACAAAAACAAAAAGAGAGAGAAAGAAAGGAAGGAAGAAGGAAAGGAAGAAAGAAAAAAAGAAAGAAAGAAAGAAAGAAAGAAAGAAAGAAAGAAAGAAAGAAAGAAAGGAAGGAAGGAAGGAAGGAAGAAGAAGGAAGGAAGGAAGGAAGGAGGGAGGGAAGGAGGAACAAAGGAAGGAAGGAAGGAAGGGTGGGCCCTCCAGTGTGAAGGGTGAGCCAGAGGGAGGAAGGAAAGAAGAGAGGGAGGGAGGAAGAAAAAGAAAGAAAGAGAAAGAACAAAGAAAAGAAAGTCGCTTGCTTGGCAGGAATGGATGGATGGGGCCTTCTGCAGGACCTCACACATGATGCACTGCTTACCCTCAGCAGCAGACCAGGAGGACAGGCATCAAAAGGCACATTTCAGGGATAAGCAAAATCATTTGTAGGTGGACAATGTGTTTCCCAAGACAGGATGACCAGGAAACAGCAAAATCAAAAGTAAAATCCGTTACTGCAAGTTTTTAGAATAATTTTAATAATTTACAGCATAAACTTTTCCTGTCAAATCTAAAAATAGAGGCTGTACTTTATACCAGTAGGGGGTTTAATTTCTTTTTTTTTCTTTTTCTTTTTTTTTATTAGATGTTTTCTTTATTTACACGTCATACAATATCTCCTTTCCCAGGTTCCCCTCCAAAAAAAAAAACTAAAATAAAATAAAATAAAAAAACAAAAACAAACCCCTGTTCCCTCCCTCTTCCCCTTTTTTCATATGATAAACTTTACTATAGTTTAAAAAAGTATCAGTGCATAGAATTTGATTTTTTTTTTTTTTTTTTAAGAAACCATTTGGAGCCTTGGCACAGTGGGTAAAGTAGCTGCTAGACCAGTGTGAAGTGCTGAGCCTGGATTCCCAGTGCTCATGTAAATGGTCTGGAATGGTGGCACACACCTATACTCCAGTGCTGGGAGGCAGAGACAGAAGGATCCCAGGACTTGCCTGCCTGCCGCACTAACCAATCAAATGCTCAAACTCAAAGGTCAGCAAAAGACCCTGTCTCAAAAAGTAAGGGAAGGGACATCTAGCCTCCTTAGGTGCATGCATGCGTATTTTTTTTTTTTTTTCTGAGACAGGGTTTCTCTGTGTAGCCCTGGCTGTCCTGGAACTCATTCTGTAGACTAGGCTGGCCTCCAACTCAGAAATCCACCTGCCTCTGCCTCCCAAGTGCTGGGATTAAAGGCATGCACGACCACTGCCCGGCTATACATAGGTATTTGCACCCACATATACACATGTATACACACACACACACACAGAGAGAGAGAGAGAGAGAGTAAATAAATCACACAGGAAGTTTGAAAGGCACTTTTAAACTCAAAGCTCCCTCTTTAAAAAATAAACAACCAGGCTATAGGCACTGGTTTAAATTAAGTGAAGTGTATGTTAGGAATTTGATGTGAGGAAGACAAGTATGCATAGATCATAAGACCTTTCTGAGAAGCTTACAAAAAGCAGAATGTAGCACTCTGAGAGGTTATGGCTGTGCTTTAAAATTGAAGGAGAACCAGTGACTATTCAAAAGTCACGGTTAATCCAATCGAGGACGCGAATCTTTTTAGTACCAATGTGCTTAGGCCCTTAGGCCACTGGTCTTCTGTCCTGGACAGGAAACCTTGTGTGGCTCCTACCTCCTTGGGTTAATCTCAGGTCAGGAATAGATCCCCAAAGGGTGCCCTGGATCCCAGCTAAATAACAGGTGAAAGAACATAACATAACTTTGAAGCAAACACTTTATGCTTAATGCCTGAACAAAAAAGTGGTAAAATTTATAATATTAAAACAAGATTATTTGGAGGAGTGATACGTGATGTTCTATCTCTTTTGTCTATTGTTCCATGGTCTTCTAAAGCTGAGATGTTTGTCCCCGAATTGCCTTGACCCGTCTTGTAAAGGCGAATTGTTGTGTATTCTGGTTTCTCTTCCTTGCCTTGATTTTCATGTCATTATAATCCTTTGTTCCACTCCGAGTAGCACTTTACCTTTCCTTGCTATTTAGACAACCAAGTAATTGCAGATGGTTATCAAGGCCCTATCTATCTTTGCTGTCTCTAAGCCAAGGCCAATCTGCTTAATTCCTTCACCCCATCCTCCTACCTCAGTCGCTCCGAGCCCTCAATCATCCCCCTGACTCCTTGTCTGAATCCTTTCCAAGAAAACGTCTACCGCTTTCCTGGTCTCAGGCTCCCAGAACAAATGTGGTTTTCAGGTGCCATTTCAACAGAGTCACTTCCCTACCCTGGGGTTAATCTCTGGAATTCTTCACATCTCTTTGGTCTTTTTCTCTTTTCCTATATTCAGGGTGGGTCCAAGGTATTTCACGGCCCAAGGCAAAGTGAAACTTCTTTTTCTTTTGTGCCTGTAATTGGACTCGTTTCAGAAGGGCCCATGCTTCCCGCCCCGCCTTGAGTTCTGAATTATAGATGAATTGCTAACTTCTCTGGCTGCAAGAGATCATAAATAAATACTAGGTCTTATAGTGTTTGAAAATGGCATGCATTATAAGAGGCAGCATTGTGGAGGCTGGCAACTCATTTAACACCTGCGAGTCTCTGTGTCCTCAGCTAATTAGGAGAGCATCAGACAGAGGAAGCTCCAGTGCGGGGAGTTTCTCTGTAAGCAAATGGAAACCCTACTCAGTGTAAACAATAAAGGGAAATTTAAGTTCATCCAATCCGAAACTATCATTAGCCTCGACCTGGAGAATTCTCTTTGCAACAATCCAAAAGCAGATCTCGCTCTCCCCAGCTAATCAAATATTTGCTCGGTTCGCATTCGAGTTCCCCTTCCTCAGCCTGGCCCTTCGGAAGGCCTCTTCTGGAGCTGCCCCATTCATGAATCGATGTCTGCTCAAATAAAGCTCTTTAAATTCTCCATGTACCTTAATTTATCTTTTATAATATAACTAAGAAGGAAGTGCACTATTTATATACAGTTTGTATAATGAGAAATATGTACAAAATTGGGGTTGGGAGGTGGCTCAACACTTGATCCTCAACCACAAATGCTGAAACTACCCTCCCCAGAAACCCTCATTAATGTCTGATGGACATGGAGGGGTGCCTGTAATTGTAGCTTCAGAGAAGACAGGGGATCCCGGAGAAGGTGGCTACCAAGGCTAGTCGTGTTGGTGAGCTTGGGGTTTGGCTGAGAGACGCAGCCTTGAGGACTAAAGTGGATAGTCCTTCTTGACATCAGCTGCAAGTGGACCCACACATGTCCACACACAGGTAAAAACCTGCCTAGACACGAGCACACCATGCAGACATTAAAAAATAGAAAAAAAGAAAAAATATACAAAATTATGCATCATCCTTAAAATATTACATAGAGAGGGTTTTGTTGTTATTGTTCGGTTATCATGATTCAGGTTGCCAGGAAAACACAGCAGCAAAGCCACAAGATGTCATAGCAAGAGTTAGCATTCCATAGAGAATAGATGCTAGCCAGAAATGAGACTTCTGCCTCTATCCTTCAAAGGCCTTCCAAACCAGGAGTGACCTGTTTAAATAAGTATCAAGTCAATTCTAAGCCCAATGCCTATGCAGAGTGCCTGCCAATACCATTCTATCAGAGCACAGTGATAGAGTACACAGATTATCAAATTCATTTTTCAAAGTCATTTTTTTTCTTTACAAGAAAGGTGTTTGCTTGCATAGCTAACTTAACTAACCCCCAGGTCAATGTCCTGAGCACAGTGCTGAGCACTGCAGTCTCCTTCCGAAGCAGAACTAATTTGTTCGCACATCTTTTCTACTGTTCTTTAACATTCTTATTGTTAGGATGACCCATCAATCTCCTTGTAATTTCTGGACAGTTTTCCATAGGATAAAGAGAAAACTGGTCCAGCTCCCTACCTCCATTGAACACTTCAAGGTACTGGATTCTAGCCTACGTTCCACTCTCCAAATCAATGCCTATTTCCTGGTTGTTTCTATCAGGGTGCTGGCTAATAGTTTTTGGCTAAATCTACTTCTGTAAATTGACCTGTGTTCAAAACAGTCCAGCCCCATGGCATCCAATGACTAGTGGCTAGTGGAAGTTTAAGGCTTTACGTATGAGGCTATACTGGCCCAGGGTTATGGAGCGTCAACCCCAGATACTTCAAATAGGAGGATGGCAAGAATTGGCTACTTCCCCACTCCCAACCTGGTGCCACAAAGCCTGCTCCCCCGTCAACCCTAATAAGAATTTATAACCTTGACAGTTATCAGGCTTCACTCCTTATTTGACTTTATAACCCACCCCCCTCAACCCTATAACCCCTAAGTATACAGATGACGCACCTTCTACCACCCCTGGACAGGGGTACGTGACCACATAAACTTTGCCCCATAGACCCTGGTCACCTCCACGGGGCATAAATACTCCCCTCTCTATTCACACCAGTTCTCCAAAGCTGTCCATGGCCTATGCACTCATCACTGGCTCAGATCCTACGCTGTACTCACCCGGCTAAGCTTCCCTCCCTCCAGTCCAGCTCAGTGTGCAACAGGCTTGGATACCCTGAGAGGGAAGTGGGCACAGGATGGCATGTAGGCACCATGCACTCTGGTGCACACACAGGCCTACATACTTGAAAGGGTGTACAGGAAGATCACTGAGGCCACGGGTTCAAGACTCATCTGGGTAGCAGGTAAGACCTAAGCGTGGTTGTCTATTTGATTAAAGTTCTTAGGATTAAATAAAGAATTTATTACAAGTGTTCTGTGGTTCAGCTTTTCCATCAATCATGTTCCCTCCATTGCCCTATCATGTTGAACATGCATACTCTCCAATAATCTTACACCTAATCCAGTTCCTGTTTCCCACAGCACCCCACGAGGTCGACAGAAGCACAGAATGAAAGGAGGGTTTGAATCGGCCATATAAATCGCTAGCCTGCTGGAGGTAAAGACTCTCTCGCTGGTTGTAGAGAGGGGACAGCCTCTAGCGCGGTGTTGAAACTTTCACTTGTGGAAATCTGGGCCCGTGTGCCAGTTACATGAGGGTATGGGCTGATGCAATGCATCTCACATTTGGATGTATGTGGCTGGGGTCGGTCAATGCTCTGAGGAAAGATAACATATAAATGAGAGCAATTAACCATCAATTAAGATCTAAACGTTTAAGCCAAAGGCCCCTTTAGAAAGCATATAAAAAGATTCTCATCTTTAGAACCAAAGGGTAAGAAAAATTTAGGAAGGATTAGATGGAAATCTTTACTTCAGAGTGGCAGAGCACCGGAGGACATTTTGAACCCAGACTCATTTGCTCTCAAAGGTCAGAGCCCTATTTGGACAGTAGTAAAAAAGAAAACACAGAATGGGAACATACCAAGATTGATGCATGCAAAACGCTTAGATACCCTTATTTTCTGAGCCTTCCAGACCTGCAAAAGGGTCCCCTTCCTCTCAGCTAAGTTTCAGTGACACTAGGACTAATGTATTCCCACTTCTGGCCACCAGACCAATAACTAAGACTAAGCCAAAAATATGGTGCCACCAAAGAAGCACTCGACCGAGTGCTCAGAAAGCCAAGGGATTAATGTCTCTCTCATATTACAGAAGACCCCAAAGTGCCAGGAGAAACTGGAGGGATGCTGGGTCCCAGCAAAAATGGGTTGATGGGAGCACAGCATGCAAGTGACTGAGAAAATGCTTCTAGGATATGATGCTGGCCTGGGAGACAGAACTTAGCAAGCCAGTGAGCACCCAGGGACATAACCTAATGCGTTGCTATGGTGGCTCTGAGATGCTGGGAGAAAGCAATGGTCCTCACTAAATAGAATAGAAATAGCAAATCTGCTATGGTAGATAGCAAGATGAGCATCAGAAGGCCCTGGGGGTGGGGGTGGGGGAATCTACTCAGGGCACTATAGTGAAAGGAGAAAATCTCAATATTGCGCAAATGGATGTCTCTTTCTTTCTTGGTACGATACATTTACACACACGCTGCCACAATTACAACATTCTACCACTCACTCCTAATCACATCGCTCCTGCCACACCCCCATCCCAAACTAATCCCACTGTGTAAGATTTCTTTTGTCGGTTTTGTTGCATGTGCCTCTCATGTACTGGTGTTAGTAAATACCTGATGAATAAACAGACAGACCCCGCAAGGTCTTTCAGACCCAGAGTCCTTTTCTTTCTTCTGGGGGACACTAACTTACTGTAACTAAGCCATGGACTCTTTTTTTTTTCCATTTTTTTTATTAGATATTTTCTTTACTTACAGGTCATACAATATCTCCTTTCCCAGTTTCCCCTCCAAAACCAAAAACAAAAAACAACAAGAACAAACTCCTGTTCCCTCCTCCCTCCCCCTCCCCCCCATCACCACCCCACCCTCTCCTGCTTACTGGCAAGCATTTAACACAAAAGCAAATAATAGAAAGCCAGTAGCAAGACATTAGATCGTAATGTAATAGTCGATTATGCAGTAAACATAATCTATTAAGTACGGTCAGGAAAAATAATGGATTTGCCAGTGCTTAAATATGGTCTGCCTGCTTGTTTTAGTGTCCTACTGCTGTGTGGATATACAATGACTGTGGCAACTCTTATAAAGGAAAGTATTTAGCTGGGGCTGGCTTAGAGTTTCAGAGGTCTCGTCCATCATCATCATGGCAGGAAGCAGGGCACAAGGAGCCTGGTTTGAGTGTTTGAAACCTCAAGGCCTCCCCCAATGACATATCTCCTCTGATAAGGCCACACCCCTAATCCCTTCAAATAGTGCCACTCTCGTTTAGGAGTTAAAAATATAAACCTATGGTGGCCATTCTTATTCAAACCACCCTTCCAAATGTTCACCCTGACTTCTCATCCCACTAGGAAAGACTGAAAGGATACAAACGCGGCTGATACAGTGTTTGGAACAAGGCTGTTGAGAGGTAATTAGCTCTTGGTATACACATTCAGATGAGGGCTCGTGATTGTAAACTGGTGGCATTTCAAGAAAGAGAAAAAGAAGAGAGGTCTCATGTATCCATACATGCTCTATGTCTCTTGCCATATGACAAATTGGGAGACTCCACCAATAAGAAGGCTGCTTTAAACCTCTGTAATTAGAGCTAAAACAACCTTCTTTTCTGTATAAAGTATTTTTTGTATTAATTCAATCTCATGTTTTACATTATATTGAAGAGTAATGCTATACATTTTTATATATACCATCATGATTTTATGCATATATATTCCAACTAAAAATTAAGATTGGTCTTACTCCTGATTTAAGAAAACATTGATAATGTAATAGTCTATTAGTTTTAAAGTGTCTAGTTCCACGAAGTAAACTGATTGGCATTGAACAGACATATGAGAATATAAATTCCGGTAGTGAGCTTTCTTCTTGAGAAACATGCAGCTCAAAATGGAACTGTGCTAAAATATCCACAACAAGAACACTCTAGAAAAAAAGACAGTTGCTCAGGAAATAATACTAAACACTTGACAAATGAAATTTTATGAAAAATCATCTGCATAGCAAAGAAATAATTAGTCATGTGAAGAGACTGCACAGGGGAGAACAGAAAATCTCTGCTAGCTACGTATCTAATGCAAGACTAAATATATAAGATATTCAAATAATTCCAAAAGCAAAATGCTAGTAAAACAATCAATCCAGTCTATACACAGGCTAATGAAATGAACATATTATTCTCCAAAGAGGACTCTAGCCAGGCATGGTGGCACACGCCTTTAATTCAGCACTTGGAAGGCAGAGGCAGGCAGATCTCCATGAGTTCAAGGCCAGCCTTGGCTACAAAGTAAGTTCCAGGACAGGCAGAGTTACACAGTGAGACTCTCAAAACACAGAAACAAAAAAAACAAACTGGGTAGTCAGGAGGCTGCCCATTACCCTACTTCCTATAGATATGACAAGCATGTTGATGTCACCTGGTGTGGCCACAAGCTCTGACTGGGTACTGGGCAGCTACACAGTAAGGATGTAGCTTAGTTCGTCCAAGGCTTACTGAGCTTACTCCATGCCTGTCATCGACACTATGGAGATAGAAGCAAAGGTGTTAGGAATTCAGGGTCATCCTCAGCTACATCAAATTCAAGGCCAGTCTATACCACCATGAGTATATGGGCAAGGTTAATACAAATTAACCTTGGTGGGCTATAAAAAACTTAATGCAAGATAAAGTAGTCAAACCTGAAACCAATATACCACAAACAACAAAAGAGACTTAGTAGCCTAAATGTATATATTTATGTTTACATATGCATACATAAATGCAAATCTGTAACAGGAATGATGGAGGAAGAAGCTATCCATGTGAGAGTGAGAGCAGACAGAAAAGGAGTTAGAGCAAGGGGACATGGGAGGGTCTGGGAGAGGGAAGGGAAGGGGGAGATGAGTTAGAGCAAGGGGACAGAGGAGGTTCTGGGGGAGGGGAGGGGAAACTGTGTCATTGTGTTTTACTTAAAGGGTGTAATAAAAAGCTAGCTAGTTTAGATAAAAAGAAGACATGAAATTTGGAGGGGCAGAGTTGGATATGACAAGAATTAAAGGAAGAGTCGGGCAGATTATAACCAGAATGCATTGCATTCATGCCTGACATTCTCAAAGACTTAATACAATCATATCATATCTTTAGGGGAAAAAGTAATCAAATAGACTTGTGTTTTTCTGAGTTAAATGTTTACACAAATTAAGAATAACTTATCACTAACTTTTAATTTTCCTCTCATCTCCAAAGAGAAAGTAGCGTTCACATATGTTTATATAAATAACAGGAAAATGCTTATCTCTAGCATACAGCTGTTAGCCTCTATGCTTCATGGAGGAGTCGTTTCCATTAAATCTCAGGTGTATGATGTAAAATAATTTCAAATTACACCTCTGAGAAACAGACATTCCTAAAACGTAAAGCTGCGAGGGATCAAGCAGTCTGGATGGCTGCAGGAGGAAGCTCTTCATTTACAGCAAGCCCGAGCACGCTCACCGTTCAGAACCGGTTTGGAAAACTTGCACGGTGGCTTCCTCCAAACTCACAGGATATTTGGCCATAATCTATGCCCTTCTCAGACAAAGATGGTATGATTACAGCCCAACATTGATAAGGATTTTTTTTTCCTGCCCAAGCTGTTGATTTCTCAAAGGTCCAGGTTTCATTTGTTGAATTTAAGACAAGATGAGGTAAAGACGCAGGCATTTAGGTTGCCCTCCTGGAGTGTTGGTGGCAGAGTGGGGAAGTCTGCTTGCGTGAGAGCTGAACAAGGTGACCTCACCATTGCTATTTGAGAAGTGAGGCCACCACAGCATGTACCAGTCCTTACAAGACAGCTACAAAAAGCTGACTTTGTACTGGGGTTGTCTCTACACACTCAAGCCTTCAGGATCAGCTACTTGTAGGATTCTAAAGGAACAAGCGAGCCTTTCCTCCATTATAGTTTCACTCATAAAACTGGTGTGTTCAGAGAATTACTTTGACAAAAACCTAAGGGAGAGAAATGGTGGGGAAGAGGAAGGAGACAAAGCAATGCCGTGGGTGCTGCTTACCCTGCTCCTCATGGCTCGCTCAGCCTGCTTTCTTATAGAACCCAGGACCACCAGCCCAGGGGTGGCACCACCCATAATGGGCTGGGCCCTCCTCCATCAATCGGTAATTAAGAGAATGCTATACAGGCTTTCCTGAAGCCTGATTGTATGGAGGCATTTTCTTAATTGAAGTTCCCTCCCCTAAGCTGTCTTTAGCTTGTGTCAAGTTGACATAAAACTAGCCAGTACATCTGTATACACATGAATGTGTATACTTACACACAAAGATCTTCAATTAAAGAATAACTTTAAAAGCTCAACAGACTGCAATGTAAAGTGTAGAGACACAGGCACATCTTGATATAATGGGAGTGTGCAGGGACCCACTGCTATGGAAAGCAATGGGTAACATTTACCAAAACTTAAATGTATATACTTTTGACCCCTTATCTTCTGCCTCTATAAATATCTCTGTGGAGATATTTATGAATGTATAAAATAATATACGTGCAATGATTCTCACTGTAGCTCTGTTTGTATTAGCAGGTATTAGAGAATTTCCAGGAATTATGGATTTTACTAAATAAGTCACAGGACATGTGAACCCTGGCAGGGTTCTTGCTTTCTTCTGTTTTGCTAACTTGTCCTCCCCAGCCTTGGAGATTACCACGAAGGCTCTTCATCAATGATGGTCATTCCTTTTTCCTTTTTGAACTCCAGTGGGGGACTGAGTGCCTGGGAAATAGGAGCAGAAAGGAAATTTACCTTACACTAAAACCCCTTTTGCGGGCAGTGGTGGCACATGCCTTTAATCCCAGCACTTGGGAGGCAGAGGCAGATGGATT
Source organism: Mastomys coucha (assembly GCF_008632895.1). Taxonomy (NCBI): domain Eukaryota; kingdom Metazoa; phylum Chordata; class Mammalia; order Rodentia; family Muridae; genus Mastomys; species Mastomys coucha. Next base: position 90,571,755 of record NW_022196915.1, on the reverse strand, counting down.
TCTGAGTTCGAGGCCAGAATGAGAATCTACAGAATAAGTTCCAGGACAGCCAGGCTACACAGAGAAACCCTATCTCGAAAAACAAAACAAAACAAAACAAAACCCTTTTGAACTCAAGTTTAGGTCTTTGGATGTGTATATTTGAACTATACACATTGGTTTTTTTAATAACATCATCAGCGAGCTTTAGCTTAAAGTTGAAGCATCATACAGCTTTGATTTTTCACAAGTCTGAAAAAGAGCAGGTGAGCTAGGGATGTGTCCGGTGGTAGTTGACAATTCTCTAAATCCTCTGTGAGTCTCTGTGAGTCCCAACCTTTCAGGACATGTAGTTTGCTGTTATCTGTTTTGTTGTGGTGTATGTGTGTGTGTGTGTGTGTGTGTGTGTGTGTGTGTGTGTGTGTGGTGTGTGGTGTGTGATGTGTATATGTGTGTGTGTGTGCATGTGTGTGTGGTGTGTGATGTGTATATGTGTGTATGTGTGTGTGTGTGTGTGTGGTGTATATATGTGTGTGTAGTTTGTGTATGTGTGTCTGGTATGTGTGTGTGATCTGTGTGTGTGATCTGTGTGTGTGTGTTTTGCCCAGTGAACACACAGGATGAAGGCAGTAAGTTCCCATTCTATCTCTGTCTGTTCATGTAGATAAAGCAAAATATTGAGGACTGGATAACTTATAAGGAAAAGTTACTTCTCATTGTTCTGGACTCCGGAAGTCTGAGATGAAGGTGGCAGCAGGCTCGGGTGTCTGAGTTGGCTGCTCTCAGCTTCCACGATGGTGCTTGCTGCTGTGTCCTCATGAAGCCGAAGAAGAAGAAGAAAAAGAAAATGAATGCCTTCCACAAGCCCTTTCACAACAGTAGCCTAGTCACAGAACAGATGCCTCTCAACCCATCCGTCACCTGCCAGAGTCTCATTGAATGAGATTTCAACACTAATGTGGCAGGAGACAACATTGGACCACAAAGGTATCCGTCATTGTGTGTAGCTATATGAATTTGGGCAGGTATTCTAAGTACCCTAACTCAGCTCATTCGCAGTCAAACACAAGAATCATGAGACCTCAAGGCTCCAACACTTTAATGGTTTAAGTAATAATTAAGACCAGGAGCCGGGCCAGATTTTAGTGGACACTCCATTGGATATTGTCACTTCTGCTTGTGCTTATTTAGTTAAAACCATTTTAAATAAATGTGGGAGTCAATGTTTGGGGAACTGGAACTGGTCAACTTTTTTTTTTTTAATAACCAGAAACCCAGTACGGGGAGCTGTCAGACTAAGTCTGGGATAACTCCTAGTTTTGTCAAGAGTATTACAGGCAGCACTTTTAACTTTGCCTGAACATTGAAATCACATGGAAAAATGTACAAGTAGTGCTTGGGACGCAATGGTCAACTCTGATTTGGCTAACATTTAGGCACCTGAAAGATTTGAGCTCTTTGGGTGGTTTTATTGTGAAGCTAAGATCCACCAGCATCGAATCCTCAGCTCATCTGGGTATTGCTCAGAGAGGGTTCGAGGTCTTGTTTATACATTTTACCGATAGATTAGGAGCTTCACTTGAGTTTTATTTTCTATATTTGGGAAAAAATAACTTTTTGTCTTCCATGTAGTCTTCCTGAGTGACTTGTAGAATCTCATCATCATGGTTTCTTGACTGCTTATTACTTTACAAACTCCAATAGCAGCAGGATCAGGGTCCTCTTCATAAGATGGCTAACCTACTGCCTGAACATCCCAGCCTCACAGGGCCTACTCACCTGCCGCCTTGTTACGTGGCAAATATTACAGGTCCTGATTTGATTGATCACTGGACACAGTAGTCCCTTTTCCCTTGCTTTCCTCCTGTTTGTTTTCAACTTTGAACAGATTGAATGACATGCACAACACTGTATCCAGAATTAAACAACTACTGAATGTTTATTCTGTTGTCAGATACCCAGGAGAAGAGTGGGCTGTACCAGCAGCAGGGAGATTTGAGGTCGGAGCATTGGTTCGAATGCCAGCCTACCACCTGAACAGGTGGCGTCACTATTAGAACTCAACTTTCTAAAGAGCAGGTAGATAACAATGCAGGTATTGAAACAATTAGATGTGTGTGAGAGAAAATCAGTTTCTAAAATATAAAAAGTTTTCAAATATTAACCATTATGTTCACAAAAGAAATAAGCAGAAACATTATCCAACCTACTAAATTGATCCTATGTAACAGTTCCTGACCATCGTCTATTTAGAATAGCATCGTTTCCTGTGTCTGTCTTTTCTTACTTATCCAACTTATTATATTCTGCATACCTATGTAAAACTTTATTCAGTTATCTTTACTCATTATTGATAGGACTAAAATTTGTTCTCTGGAAACAAGCATGTCATAATGGACATCTTCTAGTACACTCGCTAGAAGGACCCTACTAGGGACTTCTCATTCATGCTTCCTGCAGGTATAAGTTCAGAATTTGCCAGACAGAAAGTATTACACATTGTTGGAAAGTGACTTAAGATACCCCTGAGAATCTTGAGAGGGATGATGGGATTAGCAAGAACCTCACAGCATCCAGCCTTACAAGGCCACCGTGAACCTAGTGAAGCTCACGCAACTCTCCAGCCCAACTGAGCTGCAGTGTTAGTGCTTGGGAGTCGGAAGTCATTCAACTGTTAGAAGAAATGGATGAAGAATAGACAGCCACACTCCTATATTTCCATGTGTTTGTTCTATTCCTGCTGTTAGATCACAGTTTTGGAACAAACACTTGATGGAAATACTGCTGAGGTAAGGACACAACAGTTCATGGCTGTCCACCAAGAGCTATGTGCAATGTGTAACAAGACCTGCACAGCTATGGAACTGACGGGAGCAGAATGATGGAGAAATGAGGAAATAACAAACACATAGGAAAGCTGGGATCAGGTGGGCTGTGCATTCTGATGGACACTACCGACACCCACCCAGGAACTCAGCACAGCTATTACATACAGTGCTAACGAGAAAATCAGCACGGCTATTACATACGGTGCTAACGAGAAAAAGGTAGGTCGGCTAACACTGGTAGGAGGTCTCTGTGGGGAGGCAGTCTCAGACTGTAGTTATCTCAGAGAGGAAAACTGGCCTCGAGAGGTCCTGCATATGGTTTTAGCTAAAGGTCGAGCATTTGTTAATATTTGTCCTTGGATCAGGGGAAGGCTTTGACATTCCCATGGCTCTGGGGCATTGGGGTTCTTGATGTGACTGTGCTTTTTTGCTTATGTGCATGTTCACTAGGAATTTCATTCACACCCCACAGAAGTGAATAATTTAAGAGACACTTAGAAAGCCAGATCTATGGGATCTGGAGGGAGAAAGGACAAAGGGATGTCAAGGATGAAGCAAAGGTTTATGGTCTGAGTAACAGGGTGGCTTTGGAAAAAGAGTGTGGAAAAGAAGCAGAGAAGTGGGCCAGGCTGGCCTCTGTGGAGCCTGAGATGGCTACAAATCAGGCAGAGATGCTAAATAGCCAATAGGATGCATGGACTCCACTCCTTCGGACTATTTAAATGCAGGCTCATATATATTATCTCATACAACTAAAGCGAACTGTAGCTGTGAATAATTAGCTATCTAACCTTCATAAATTATGATAATGCAGATTAGTTCGTTCATCTGGACAAATGAGCAATTTATCCCTGGAGTAGTTAGAAAGATGACCAGAATCATTTCATTTCTTGAGTTTCCCTACAGCACAAAACAAAGCATATTTTAATGGCTAGGTGGATGGCTTTATCCCCACAGATCATTTTAGTTTTCCCATGTTCCCCATGAGTAGTTACGGGGTCCAGTTCACTCTACCCAATCCCAAGAGGCCAAAGAAGGAAGCGCCCTCCCCTGCCACCTCCAGCAGCGCTTGTCACCCCCACCTCCAGCAGCACTTGTCACCCCCACCTCCAGCAGCACTTGTCACCCCCATTCCATTCTAAATCTCTTCTCACGAGGATCTCTTCATTTCCTGCTCTGGCCAAGAAGATTTGAAAAGTCAAATCTGTTCCATATTTATTCTTCATAGTGGCATATTCTGTTCATTTTTGCTACATGTCCAGGAGCAACATTTTGCACTCACAATATATTTCCACCCTGTCTTCCAAGCCCTCAGACTACAAGCTGCTGAGCCACAGGACCAGGCAGCTTGCTCTATGATAGTTTAGAACAGAGTTTATTATTCATAGATTGCCCTGTCAATGCAAAAACACAGCTCCTCCCTCAAAGGGCATAAGTGGTGGCTTGCTTTAAGCCAAATATGAGTAATCTCAGTTGGCCGAGGAACATGGATTCTAACTGCCCCAAGTGACATGTTCCACCATGAAAATAGTTACATAAACTTTTACAGTCACAGAACCAAAAAAACAGTCATAAGTTTACATAAGTGTACATTTACCACATATATTGGTGGGGACCACAGGTAGGTGGGTTATAGCTAAACAGGGAAACTCTACTGAAGGTTTCAGAGGCACATCTAGTGATAGTCTCAGCTTTGGGGAAGAATATCACCAATCTGGTCATTTTATGAGTTAGTACATTACAAATGTTTTATCTGATAGTGGAGAAAAGATATGAGGTTACATACAAAAGGTGGCCACTAAATGAGAGTTAAAGGGACCGCCTGTGGATCTATAACATTCCACTGTCCGTATCACTAAGTTCAAATTAATTAATAAGCCTTGTAGGGTCTTCAAAATAGGTGTGGCTTTTGTCTAAGATGTTAACATAAAAACAGTGGCCAGGCGCATAAGGACTAAGAGGACTACTTCTTAAAATGCACTCTTGTGTCCACACCCATGTCCATCTGTGTTTCTCAAGACAGGGCTAATGTGCACCTTGAGCAACTGTCTGTGATATTTGTGTACATCGATGTTTGATACTCTGGATAATTTTCATAAGGTAGGAAATCATATCATATAGCCTGCCAGTGCAAAGAGTATGCAGTTCCTTCTTACAGAGAACAGGCCAAAACAAACAGCACAGGAGAAAATATTCAAATCTTTAAGCAAGAAAAAAATACCATGAGGGGGTACGAAGATCATTTTACCTGCCTACTACTAGATTAACTGCTAAAGAATCAACTTATTTCTGTCTTACACATAACTATCAGGTGTTATTCATTGATCACAAAAAGTAATTGAACGCAAATATAGCTAAAAGGAAGTGATTTGCCATTATAAGAATGAGGAAAATAATTCTTAATTTCTGTGGCTCTTGTCTTAGAATTTGTTGCTGACCTTGTTTAATTGTTTCTCTTTGTGTAAGAGCTTTTGAATAATGTTTCTTTCAAGCTATAACAGGGCTGAGTTACTGAATTCAACTCTCAGTTGTCCACAGACCTTTACTGTGTATTCCAATATCTATACTGGAGCACAGAAAAAAAATTACATCGTGTAGAAATACACATGATAAAGTTCTATGTAAAGTCATTGTTCATAACATAGCAAATTACTCATAATACAAACACAAATACAAATGGCTAAAACTCTTGTTTTTCAGGACAAAGACTGTATTTGAAAGACTGAACAAATAGTAGTATATAAAACTAGGTCTTATTGAAGTATATGATCTATATTTCTTGAATTTAAAGAGATAAAAAAATTATTTGTGCAAATAAATTTTATTTATTTATAAATAAATTTTATCCAGGTGCTAAAAAGTTAATTTTTAAATGTGTCCCTTTGGCTGAATGAGTAAAAAATTCCATTATCTATCAATTAGACCTAGGTAAAAAGTAGCAGAGAGTGATCAGAAGAGAGATACATATTATGCATGCAAGGAAAATTAAAACTTGGGATGTTGGAGGGGGGCGCTGTGCTTTGATGTATGAAAGAGCCATTGTTGTGGGACAAAACCTCCCCAGTGTGGGACAGAGATTAAAAAGGAGGGAATTGCTAGCAGATCAAGGTCAACTGAGATATATGAATAACATAAATGCTATTAATCTAGTATTGAATGAATCACAGGAGTTCAGCGGGGTACGGTTTGTGGCAGAGTTTGAGGCGGGAGTGGTTTTTGTCACTTTGTATTAGATAATGAGCATATTCATCAAGATTCCTACATACCATCCAAACCAGCAAAGACGATGCTTTCAGGAGCTGGAGAGAACAAATCAAAGCCTAGATCTGAGGCTGAGAAAGGTACTAGGGATGTTCCAACAGCGCAGAGCTTCATCCTTGCAGGCATCCATACAATCTCACTCCGCAGGACACGGCGTGAGAAAGGATTTCTGGGTTGGATTGGAAGCAGCTTATTATGTCTGCCATCGCCTCACTCATTAGGACCTCGTTGGATAGTCAGAAAAGATGCACACAGTACTACCTTAAAGGACAGGATACCGGAGACACAGAGTCCTTTTCTTCTGTGACTCATTTAAAATACAAAATGAACTGCTTCTCCTTTCTCCGGGGAAACCCTAAAATCACTAAGGATGGTTTGCTGTTCTCAGATTCAAATCTTCCTGAATGTGTGCAATCCTTTGGGCCTACAGCTGGTATAAAAAATGCACACTGCTAATTAGTCACATAGACATGTATGGCTATAAGACATTTCTAGACTCATATTTTTAAAGAAAACACAGTGGTGAAGAAGTAAAAAGACAAAGGACAAAAAAAAAAGAGAAAGAAAGAAAAGAAAATGGCGATTAAAATAAAAAGCCTAGTAATAGTGACCAAAAGGGAAGAAAGCCGAGAGCAGAGAAAATCAAAGTACAAAGATTATTCAAAGGTCAGTGTTTTAATAGCATTAATCTTTTCACACTAAAGGATTACATTTCTGTCAGTCTACTAAGGTACAGAACTTTATATAAATACACTGAAAAATCATAACAAGTGAGCTACAGAAGACTGGTATGTGAATAACATCCTAAATCAAACCCAGTGGCTACAGTCACTGAATTGCTTGGGCCCTGTTTCAACTTCATTCACTCACTCATTCAGTAAAAACTCAGTGCCTTGCAGCACTTGAAGCACTGAAGAGTCTAGTGGACATAACTCTTGCCTGCATTGCTTTAAGATTGGGTTCTGGGAGTATGTAGTTCAGTGTTGGAATACTTGTCTAACTCAATGACTGGTGTCATTATGGACAGATACAGAGGCAAGCAATGATGGGAAGGCAGAGATGGAGCATGGAATGGTGTGTGGCCAGGGTGAGAAGCACTGCGGGGAGCAATGGAGGAGAGAAAGAGCGGGTTTTCTCAGAGTCTTAAGGAAAAAAAAAAAAACAATTTGCCAACTTTCATTTCAGACTCTCTAGCCTCAAGAACTAGTCAGTAATGAATTTCCTTTTGTCTTTTTTTTTTTTTAAAGATTTATTCATTTTATGTATGGGTGTTTTACATGTGTACCATGTGAGTGCTTGGTGCCTTTGGAGGTCAGACTAGGGTATCAGATCCTGAAGATATGGATGGTTGTGAGCCACCATTCGAGTGCTAAGGATTGATCTGTCTCTCCAGTTTGAATCTCCTTGTCTTAACCTACTAAGTTTGTGGTAAAATTTGTTATATCTACCTTAAGAGATACTAATACATTGCTGAGGAAAACTGATGGACCAGCCTGACTCCTTTTTAAGATTAAGAGCCACCTTGTTACAAGGTCAAAACTATGTTCATTCCTGTTTTCTGTAAAACTTAGATTTAACCAGGTCTTGACCCATTTTCTAGAATTGCTGGGGATACAGCAATGCAGTGGTGCCACTGTCCTTGAAAAGTCTGTAACAAAGGGACTGAACAACGAGGATGGGTTCCTCAGCAAAGGTTCAGCCGATCAGGTCTGGGAAGGACTTTGGCAACATGTAGAACTGTCTTGTTCATTTTACAGCTAAAGAAATGGAAGTGATCTGTCTTTTGGCTTTCTTTCCCATTTGCCTCAAGTGAGGTGCCAGTGGTCTGCCCTGTCTCAGGCAGGACATCTCCATCTGGTAGACACCATGAATACTGCAGCCGGAGTCCCAGTGAGAGAAACATCTTACCAGTGGTATGGTAAAATGTTCATTAATTCCACAGTCATTCTAGAATGCTGGTGTTGAATATCACAATGGTAGAAGTGAGCAGAATGAGCTGTCTGTCAGGGTCACATACCTGATCCAACAAGAGTCTCATTTCATTAACTACAGGCAAAGTTCTTAAGGTTAAAACTAAAGGCAGAAGAGAAGGCGAACAAGGTGAACTTTCCTAGCTCTTGTAACAGAATATCTAAGATCAGGTGACGTAAAAGACGTTTTTCCTCATAGTTTCACAAGCACTGTCACATAGGCATAGTGAGGGCCTACTTCCGGGTTTAGATTCCCATCTTCTCTCTGTGCCCTTGTATGATGGGAAGGCCAACGAATCTCCATGGGTCTCTCTTACATGGTCACTAATACCACTAATGGATTAGTTATGAGATTGTATTAATTATGAGCACTCTGCTCTCATGACCAAACTGCCTTCCGCAGGCCTCATCTCTTAACGCTATCACTCGGCGGGTTAAAAACTCATCATGCGGATTAAATATGATAGGCTCACTGCAAAACTGTGAAACATTTCCACGTGTGGTACTAAAAAGTGCAGGATTTCACTTTTGAGCTTACAACACACCGATTGGACTACTGGTGGTAAAACTTCTAGTTGTCGGGAATCAGAGCCAACACCACACAAGAACTACCAACAGCCCAAAAGAACCATGAAAGCAATCACAAACTTCAGAGAGTCAAGATCTGAGAGAGAACAGTTAACCAAGCCGAGGTGCAGAGGTTGAGAAGGTGGGTAGAAAACAATGCAGGGAAGTCAAGGACGGCTTTCGCCATGCTCTGACCAAACCATTACACACGGGCACTAGGGATTCAAACTCATACCCTTGAGCTTGTGAAACAAGCAACTGACCCACTGATTCACCGTCCTGGACCCTTCTGTGGAGTTGGCCACAACTGTACTTCTTTAGTTGGTTTGGTTTGGCTTGGTTTGGTTTATGAAAACAGGGTCTTTGTGGCTCAAGCTAGACTCAAACTCACTATGTAACTGTAGAAGTTCAAGGATAAACTTGAGGCCCTGCTCCTCCAGCCCTACCTCTCAACCACTGAGATTACAGGCATACAGCACCACACCCAGCCCATAGGTGCATTTCCTTACACCTTAATAACTGTTTCCATGAAGCCAGGCTTTCCCCACACTTGTGACGTCTTGAACTATTGCACAGTGCTTGAAGTTTGAGTCGTGCATACAAGCAAGAGGTTTAGAGAAGAACTTGGAAGTAAGGGTGAAGAGAATCAGAGTACAGTCTGCAAGTCGTAATGCCAACCAAACTGAGGAAGTTTAGTCACCACCTCCATTCCACTAATACTCCTTTATTGGTTCCATCAGAGACGAGGAGAGAACTCGGGCAAAATTAAGAGAAACCTTCAATAACCTAAATCAGTCCCCTCTCTTAGGATTTTTCTCCCACTTCACTTCCCCCCATTTCCTCTGAGGACACTGCATTTCATTCCCTACCCTTAAGCTGTCCTGAGAGTTATGCACATTCTACTGCCTTACCCCTCTGGCAGTTTCTCTGAGGTAATAGCATCTGGAGCCAAGGCCAACATAAGAGAGGCCACAGAGGCCATTCTCTGGCAGCATTAAAACCCCCAGAATGGCAAGGTGTGTGTGGGGGGTGGGGTTCATTCACCCCTTATAAGTGGGCCTGTGGCGATCTTTGAGTACTATGTCTCTATGATGTCAAATGAGAAGATGAAAAACAAGGAGCCAAGTTTTGTGCGGCCTGTCCTTTCCCATAATTCCTTTCAGCGATGAAGCAGTTAACGCGGCACTCCTCCTCTTGGCTGGAGCGGTTGTGTTTTATTGGCACTGTTTTATCCCTGGAGACAATGGCAGATTGTTTCTGGTGTGCGCAGAAGGATCTTGTTCTGGCAGGCAGGCTTCCAGTCAACAAGCCCCACATCCTCTTGTTCCAACCTGACTTTCAAGCAGCTTTCCCCAGTCAGGCTCTCAGCCTCGTCAGTGAGAGCTCTGACAAAACTGAAACCAAAAACACTGTACAGAGTGTGCCACAGATGCAGACCGGGTCAGGGAAGGTTGTGGCTACTGGGATCCTCCGGCTGAGATGCCCTTGACAAGCATGCTCTGTTCGCATTGCCCAGAAGCACCCCTCTTCTCTTCAGACCTGTGCCGTGCTTAGACCTGTGTGCCCTGCTTAGCAGCTTCGAACGTTGTGTAAACCTAACTGCAGCGCTGCTCTGCTCCATCTTGAGGAGCAGCTCTGCCAACAAGTAGGGAAGAAATGTAAAACAATACGGAACTCCCTACTTTACCTGAAAAGTCCATCCCCACAGCCAAAACCACCCGACCAGTCCACTCACCCACCCTGACCGTTATCTCCTCCTGAGCATCGGCTGCACCAAACCTAGTTAGAACAGTCACCCAAGATGGCCACGATGAGTTGCTCTGTAGCGGTTAAGATGTTAGAACTAAGAACGACTAATTACCAAGACCTCCATTCAGTTATAGCTCAAAAGCACAAAATATCTGAGTTTCTTAGATCATAATTTTTTTTCCTAACCTGAGCACTTTTTTCTGACCTGATGCACACAATCATAGAACGAGGGAGGCCGAGGCAGGACGTCTGCAAATTGCAAACCATGCTGGGTTACAAAACAAGACCTTATGTGAGAAGAAGAAGAAATTGTATAGAGACAGAATTTAAAGATAAGGAAGCAAACCAATCAAGGTTAAGGGTTTATCAGTGGTCACAGACTAGCGAAGTGATAAAGCTGCCTAATAAAATCCACTTTCCAGTGCAGGCAAGACAAGCCTTCCATCTGGCAAAGGGCTGCTGTGCCTTCAGGAGGTCGCATGGAGCTTCCTAATGGTGGCTGTGCATCTTTCTTTTTTTCTCTGTGTGTAGATGTATGTATTTATGTGTACTCACTGGAGGGTGCATGTGTGCACATGTGTGTGGAAGCCGGAAGACAACAGGTATCTCCTAAAGGGCTCTCCTCTCCCTTCTTTTAAAGATGGAGTCTTCCACTGGATCTGGAATTTACCAATTGGCTGGACTGCTTGGCTAGCAAGCCCAAGCTTGGAAGCCTATCTCTCCCATACCTGCCCCATTCTTGTAGCTCAAAACCACAACTTGTTTGATGTCTCAGGTCACTGCTGGAGGGGAATTCACGGCAGGATGGATGATGTCTTGCATCTCCTCCTTTCTCAGTTAGATGATCCCCTGATGTGGAAGCTTTTGACTACTTAGTTGCTACGATGACTTGGGTTAAGACCTTGGGGGCTATTAAGATGGAATAAATGCATTTTGTGTGTAAGACATTAATTTGGGGGAACATGGATGGAATAGTAAGGTTTGTATGTGTTATTCCAGCCTCTAATGCTATCCATAAGGCAACAGTAAAAGATGGGACCTTGAGAAGGTCATTAGGACATGAAGGTCCCTTCCTGGAGAATGGGATCAGGTGTCCTTGTGAAGAGCATGGCAAGGAAGTTGGTCGTTCGTTGCCCTTTTGCCTTCTTCCATGTGAGGGCACGGAAGGAAAGGAGGCACCAAGCAGATCAAATGCTAATATCCTGCTCTTGAACTTCCTGATCAGTGATAGGCTATCACAGCAGCACCAATGGAAACACACACTAAAATACACTGCTTACAATCAAACCAAGAATGGGACAAAGTTGGAATCCACTAGACCTTCAGCTGCTCTTGTGCTGAATGGTGGATACAGCCAAACATCTGCCTAGGATGATGCCCCTGCCACATATTGAAGTTATAACATTTAGACCAAGTGTTTGGTACTTGATAAAAAAAAAAAAAAAAAAAAAAAAAAAAAAAAAAAAAAAAAAAAAAAAAAAAAAAAAAAAGATGACAAAGAAAACAGTCTGAGGTAATTACTTAGGCCTGTTGACTACTTTGAGATGCTGGGATGCTTTTAGAGCATGGGGCTGCTCTGGCTGGAGGAAAGGCCTCCCATTTCAATGTGAGGTTGTGCGAGCAGGTTCTGGAGCAAGGCCAGTCACCACCACATTGCTCACAGCCTGGTTTTGACTAGGTGAGCGGGCCTGTGAGGCTTTGTTTCTGTGTATCTAGCAGTCGAGCTGTACTTACCATCTTCAGTAGCCTATACGTCAGAGGCTGAGACTTCCTTTAGTGTCTCCGTTTTTTTGTTTCCTCTGTTGTTTGTCTTTGGGCTTCTCTGGTGACTTCTTCTTAAATAAGGTCAAGGCAACAGCCAAACCGGAACCCAGTGTGTGAGATATATATGTATGTATGTGTAATATACATACTACACACATATATTAGAACATATATATAAGTTATATATATATTAGAACATAATATACATACATATATACACAAACACACATATATATAAGCTCTAATAGCTTTTCTGAGTCAATATTCTCATTTGAATTTAGCTTTAAGCCTATAATTGCACTCAGGAAACTAAAACAGAATTGCCAGGAGCTCACAGCCATACTGGGCTACATAGCAAGGTCCTGTGTTTTAAAAAATAATTAACAAGTCTTAATGTTTAAAATTAACTAATTAATTAACCATTGAATTCAAAAATTGGTTTTATGTTACAATATTTTTCTATGACAAAATCATAACAACACTGTTGACATGTGCTTCATAAGAATGATTTTTGTAATACAGAGGAGGACCCTTCCCATGGTAGCTTGAATGAAAACAGGTTAATACACATTCATGCTTGGTCCACAGTTGGTGGAACTGTTTGGGAAGGATTAGGAGGTGTGGCCTTGTTAGAGGAGGTGTGTCACTGCGGGAGGGCTTTGAGGTTTTAAAAAGCCATCCTCATGTCCGGTGTCTCTTTCTCTCTACTTCCTGCTTGTGGATGAAGACATAAGATCTCAGCTACTGCTCCAATGCCATGCATGCCTGCCTGCTGCCCTGCTTCCCACCATGATGGTCACAGACTCTGCAACCAGGAGCCCAAAATTAAATGCTTCCTTTTATAAACTGCCTTGGTTATAGTATATTACCACAGAAATAGAAAAATAATTAAGATATTTCCCTAAGGTAGTTAGTAAATCATGATAAAATTAATCTACACATTGGAAACTTTCCTCACCAAGGGCTGATAGTTAAGCTTTCATAGGTGAATATTTTATGGTATTTGATTTGAACATGTACAGCATGATATAATTTTTGAGAAGGTTCTTAGACTAATAAATAGCATACTCTTAATCTCATAGTCTACATATTCAGATTACAGAACATAGTTTCTATTCAATGAAATTCCTTCTTTATAAGTGGCATCTAAATTAATGCTAGTCAAGCAAAACTTCTCCAGATAGTTTGGAAAATTTTCCTTACCCTCTTTCTCTCTTTCACAAGGTGGTATCTGTGATGAACAAGGATCTAAACAACACCCAGGTACTAGTATTAAGAAGGGCACCAGAGCCCACTGCCATCTACACATGCTGGCATTTTCTGCTTGTCCTCATTCTCACTGGTCTCTAATGCAGGACAATGTCTAAGTCATGCCAACGTCCTTCACTGCCCACAGTCCTGTCTTGTTTCCATATAAACTGACCCGGTTCCTCTGGGTCAACCTTGTGTAAACCTTGGATCACTGTAGGTCTGATAACTTTCCCTCAACTCCTCCCATCCCCCCGCCCCATCCACATGCTCTGTCTCTGTTATCTCAAGGACACAGCAAAGTTTCAGATTTCCTCCCCACTACCATGTCTAGAACCACGTCCGTACCATGGCAAAGGAGAAATGTAGACCCTCATCTCCTCCCAGTGCCCACCCAAGAAACAGCACTGGGGTGTGACTGACCCCTTATGTGCAAGGACTCCTTCCTTCCCTCACCCCATCCTTCAACCATAGCTGTCCTTTTCTGTCCCCTTCTTCCTCCAGATTAAGATGACTTTAGTCTGGGTGAGGGGATCCCCTCTCTCCATCCAATCTTCTTCTATGCCTCTTGTTTATGTCATAGTTTGATATTTAAGTTTTCTAACATACTGGTTTTTAAAACCATTCTTTTAACAATGCAAAATACCTTCTCCCTTCATCAGTTATCCTTGCCCTGAGTCTCAAATACCTGTTTGAGAATTTGAAAGTGAACACCAGCGTTTTGGTTAGTTAAATCCTTCAATGCTAGGCTTTGGATGGTGATTAAGTGGCTATATGTTAAGAACTGTAGGGGTCTCCTGCTGCCTAACTCGGGGGTATGAGGTCAGAAGTCACAGGAAAGACCAACACAGACATCAATATTTTAGGCTATTATTTCACTGCAAAATAAGTATAGCAGTAAAAATGGAAGAGTTTTCCGTGGTCTTCCATAAACACGTGGAAAGGTACAGCTTCTAAACGTATTCCTGACGGACTAACTGCAGCCCTGCAGCAAGCCCTGGAGAGGGTTTCCCTGGCCACCTCCCCCGACACAAGTCAGAACTGCAAAAAGCAGGACACCCATCACAGCCAGGAGCACAAGCAGCTGAACCTTCTGATCCAAATCACTGGGTCATTATCCCAGTCCCGCCATCGCAGCAGTGGCTCTTTCACGGATCAAATTACTTTTTCCGAGTCTGGTTTTGAGAACCAGGTGACCCACAACAGAGCAACATACCTGTCTGAAAAGAAAACAAAGTAATGCATGGAAAGAATGTCACCTATGCCTCTCTGAGCCAGGTCTCTGTCGGGAGCTGGGGGCGGGGGAGGAGGGATTCCCTTTTATTTGGTGCTGAACATCAAGGAATCCAAAGAATCGTTGTACCCTGCATCTCCTGCACTCATTACTCTTCTCCTCCTGCCAAGTGAGGTATTTTATAAGAAGCCTAACAAAAGAGGCAGAGCTGGACCATGAATCACCCCCCAGTGAACCTCAGCTGGACCATTAGAGCCCCTCGAGCAGACCAAGAGCCATGATTAGAATCTCCACTCTTTTGGCTACTGCTGAAAGCACCAATGTCATGTTCCATCCTGTTTATAGGCCCTGATTTACCACTGCTGGACAATGACTGCATTCACTGTTTTATTTCCATGCGTAATGCTGCCATGGACATCTTTATAGAGTATTTTTTTTTCCTTCTGTCAAATTTTTTCCATGTGATAAATTCCCATAAATGAGATTATTAAAACTCTTCCAAATGATAATTATGACAATTGTATAAAAAATCAGATTTAGGATAAGACACTGTTAAAAGAGAAGCAAGCTTGCCTGAAAACTAACAATAACTGCGCATGTGGTCAAGAAGTGGAGAAACCCGCCAGAATGAGAATTGTACCAACATAATGGGGCTCCGCTGGCTTCTTTTCTCTTTCCATGTTTATAAAATACTGTTACATTTTGATGGCATTTTTAAGAAGACCACTGCCATTCTCTAAGCGTGGGCGTATGTCAGTTTCTCATTGAAGACTATTATTCATATTCTCTAGAGAGCCTGTGAAGAAGAATGGCTCTCCTTCAGAGCTCTGCGGCTTTAACTACGCAGACTCTACCTGCATTGTTCAGTGGAGGCTTCGGTAATTGAGGAGTATTCACGGAACAATGAGAGAAAGCATTTCTGCTCCACTGTCCTTCCCCCTAAATACGTACACTTGGGGACTGTAATCATAGCTGGCTAGGAACTAAGTCCATGGACAGTAGACTTATGTTTTCATATTTCAGTCCTCAGTTAGAGCTTAATCTAATTTACATCTTATATGCAAATTCCAGAGGCTAGGCAAACAATGAAAAGGAAATACCATCATGGTTTAAGTGGCTTCGCTTTGGGTGAACGAGTAAGACATTTGCCATTATTTGTAAAATTATCTTTAAAACTATGTCTCAGAGCCATTAGTGTATTCTAATTGCTTATTAATTTAAATTAAGCATAATAGGTCACAATTCTCTCTTCTTGTTTCCAAGTGTTGTTATAGTCATGTAACTCTTTCTCTTTTAATAATCTTTTTTTGTTTGAAAATTTCATGCATGCATATGTGTTTTGATCAAACCATGGTCCATTGCATTCCTTCCAACCTCTCCCCGATTCAATCACCTTTTCCCTACTCTCATGTGCTTTTTAAAAACCCACCGAGCCTACAGTGAGGCTGCATGAGTGTAGGGCCATCTGCTCACTTCAATACCTGCAGAGCCTCTACGAGTCAGTAAGAAGACTCGGGTTTACATTTTTTAAAAACCCTACATAGGCTGCAGCGTATTTTCTTAAGCCATGGATCACAATCCTGTATGGGGTTGAGTAATTGAATATAGGAAATACATACACACACACACACACACACACACACACACAAACTGACGTCAGTAAAAAGTATTTTTAAACATACAATGCCCCCAAACCAATCCAAAAGCAAACGTAATGTGTCCCAAGTCTTTCTTCCAGCCTTTGCCGGTGTTGTGGGACTTCACTGCAACCTTGGTTCAAACACACAAGGAAAGAGAAGTTACAAGGGAAATGGTGTTTGAAGTTCTATCGACTTGTGTTTGCTAATCTGGACGGGAGTCCTGCAAATAGGTCACTCATTAAAAGTTTATATGGCAAATGGAGGAAGGCTGAACCTGAGAATAGCAATGAAGGGTTTACAGGCCGTCCTGGGTGGGCATGAACAAGGAGCAGAACCAAGTCTCTCTCCTTCATAGGCCCATCTAACAACTCCCCGTCCAACCACACAATGGGTATTCAGTCATTACCCTTAAATAAATACAGCAAATCTTGCTTTAAAACCTCGTTCTTCTTATAAGAGAAGAAAACTTGGTAGCATAATCAAACAATTCATCCTTCACACAGGTTTTAGATATGTAAATGCTAAAGAGTGTCAGACCTAGGTAAAGAGAGATGTAAAATATAGAGTCAGCAGGCTATTCTTCCTTTACTTAATGATGTCATTGTTTAGTTTTTAATTTTCAAAATCCACTAAAATACATGTGGCCCATCACTGACCCTGTGCACGTGGCCCTGTGCACTGGGGATGGAGATGCTGAAGGTTCATGTGAAGGCTTTTCAGTTTCTGTGAACGTGGACATCCAACTGCTGACAAGAAAATTTGCTCTAGCTTTTGTTACAGTGGGCCCTGCACTACTGGAACCTAAGTTGTTCTTTCTAGTATTTCCAGAAAAGAAATCCAAACACAGTCTTGCTTTTACCTGGCCTTTTTAGGATCACAAGTCGGGGTTACTTGATGCTCTGAAAGTCTCTGCTCCTGCCTTGTAAGCTCTCATCACTTAGGGTTAGCACAGCGCCAAGCCTGGGGCACAGACCCTCTCAGGGCTTTCTCTACATCTCTTCAGCATTATGCTCCAGGTAACGGGTCTGTGCTTGCTTGGTGGCCTTCTACTCTCCCCCTACCCTTGCACCCCCAGTTCTTCTCCTTCATTTCCTTGCTTTCTCTACACATCTTAAACACAATTGCTGACTTTTTAGAAAGATTATATAGTTTGTGGGAATTCAAAGACCAAGAGGAAGCATAACTAGACCAGAGTTGCTTATGAGCCTCTGAAGAGAAGCCAGAAATTAAAAGTATTATCACACATGTTAGGGAGCAAGACAGGTAAAAAGCTATCTATCCACTGGACAGGGATGGCAGACAGGGAAAGAGACAGGTGAAAAGCTATCTATCCACTGGACAGGGATGGCAGACAGGGAAAGAGACAGGTGAAAAGATACCCACTGGACAGGGATGGCAGAATAGGGAACGAGACAGATGCAAATTGCCTCCTCACTCATGAATCTAAATGTCAGTCACTGCCAGCAACACAGTGCTGTCACAAACAGCTATAGACTAGAAATAGTACAGTGAAACAGACTGATGATCAGGCATCTTAAGTCCAAGTGACCAAAATTACAAAACCAACACAGTGCTTGTACTGGTTCAGCTGGCTAAAGCCCTGGAGGAGATACTGGTAACTTGGGGGAGGATAACAGTTTCTTCTAAGTGTTCAAAAAAAAAAAAAACCAACAAAAAACAACAACAACAAAACCCACAAAAACAAACAAACAGAACAAGATCCTCTTATAAGAGACATCACATACCCATCCTCCATTTGAGTCATTTATATGGAAGGTGGGACACAGGACAGCTAGTGTACAGCAGCTCTAATGAGCTGTCATTGAGTCTCTGAATATGGCACTTAGGCACCTTTCTTTCCCACCTGAGATATCCACTAATAAGTAAATACAAAGTAGTGCCATGTGGAAATCAAAATAGTAACTCTATTCCTTGTCAAACTAGACCAGAGGAAATGACCAGAGAAATAAACCCTACGATGGTGTACCCTGGTCCCTGACCCAAGCAAGCCTAGCATGGGACCAAGTTCCACAGGCAGAGCATGCTGCAGAGAAGAGGAACTCCTGAGGGTTTAGCTCCTTGAGAAAGAAGAACAGATGAGACAGCGTACACAATTACATTTCAGATTCACCATCCAATACATGGCTCCTCTGGGGAGGAGCAAAAGTGGAGGGAGATTAGGAGTTCTACCAACTACAACCACCCCTGCCCATGCAGGAAGAAAGAAAATGAGGGAGGCATTCCTAGGCCCTTCCAGCAGCAAGGTGAACCATTAAAAACAAATCAAAAATAAGTTCCTCCGGTGGTGGCACACACCTTTAATCCCAGCACTTGGGAGGCAGAGGCAGACGGATTTCTGAGTTCAAGGCCAGCCTGGTCTACAAAGTGAGTTCCAGGACAGCCAGGGCTACACAGAGAAACCCTGTCTCGAAAAACCAAAAAAAAAAAAAAAAAGTTCCTTGGCACAAAAGAGTATGAGAGCCCAGGGATTTAAAATATCCATCAAGGGCTGAGTAATTTCCTTTGCAACTTTCCTCCATTTTTTTTTAAACATAAGCTGTAACTATGTTTTCAGTTAAATTAGATATATTTTAGTAGAGAGGTATTGGGAAAGGCCAAGACTAGGAAAAAAGGGCAGTAAGGGAAATGGGAATCAACAACAAAGGCAAGCAGGTCTCCAGTGAGGTGGCTCATTGGGCAAGCATTTGCTACTCATGCCTGCAGAACTGAGTTCAGTCCCTAGGTCCCTCCCACAGATGTGAAGAAAGAACCTTTAATCTCCCTGCATAGGAATCAACTTTCACACACACATGGAAATCTAAAGTGGCCAGGCATGATGGCCCACAACTTAAAGAGGCAGGCAGATCTCTGTGAGTTCAAGGCCAGCCAGGTCTACATAGTGAGTTTTAGGACTGGCAGGCCTATGTAGAGAGATCCTGTCTCAAAGGGCAAAAAGGGGGACTGGGGCTAGACTGGGGCTGTGTGTGTGTGGGGGGGGGGAGAGGCAGCTGATGTTTACAAGTAGGTAAAAATAATCCTAAGACATTTTCCTATAAATCTCCCTTGATCAACTCTGGCTAGAGAGAACAATCATTTCAAAATCTGTAACCTTGACAGACAGGAGGAATCTATGTCTGAAGGACTCCGCCATGTCTTCTGCCTATCTGAACATAAGTTATCCTTGTGAGATGGGCTTTGCAGCGGGGAAACATGTCAAACTTTCATCAGGAGAGTAAAACAGTGTATGCCATGCTGCTGCTGTCTACCCTCAGAGAAGCATCGATGTCAGACCTCCCTGGTAGGACATTCAGTGGGTCTCAAGGTCATTAACCCTGCAATGGAGCACAAGGACAAGGGCCGGGGGCAGGTTTAAGTGGGGGCTGGAGGAGCAGTGAGAGGAATGGAAGGGAGAGTCCTCCTGACCAATAGCAGGGCCTTCACTCAGCACTGTCCTTGGTTTAAAGGAATTAAACTCGGTTTTATTTCTGAAAATAAAAACCAAATCTTGGATTTGAGAGCTGGATTACTATGAAAAGGAGTGTTGATTTCACCTAGCAGGGATCTGAAAATGCCACCTATTTATTTGGAAGTGTTTTACTGGTGGTCAGGGTCAGTAGCCCTTTTTTTTAGAAGCAGTTAGGAACTTAGTCATCTGTAGACTTACAGATGGAGGAGACTAAAGAGAGTCAAACTGGCAAAGCCACAACTTAACCACACAGCTGATGTAATAAATCAGCTGACATAAACCTGGTACCAGGAATCCGAACGGTCAGGAAGTGTGAGCAACTCTACTGTGACGTACGTACTAGGGAAAGAACACCATTGCCGTAACATCTTTATAATCCTTACCAAGAGTTCCCATGTCACTGCAGTAGCATCTTTAGCATCCTTACCAAGAGTTCCCACATCACTGCAGTTACATCTTTAGCATCCTTACCAAGAGTTCCCACATCACTGCAGTTACATCTTTAGCATCCTTTCCAAGAGTCCCCATGTCACTGCAGTTACATCTTTAGCATCCTTACCAAGAGTTCCCACATCACTGCAGTAGCATCTTTAGCATCCTTACCAAGAATTCCCACATCACTGCAGTTACATCTTTAGCATCCTTACCAAGAGTTCCCACATCATTGTAGTAGCATCTTTATAATCCTTACCAAGAGTTCCCACGTCACTGCAGTAGCATCTTTATTATCCTTACCAAGAGTTCCCACGTCACTGCAGTAGCATCTTTACCATCCTTACCAAGAGTTCCCATGTCACTGCAGTAGCATCTTTATCATCTTTACCAAGAGTTCCCATGTCATTGCTGTAGCATCTTTATCATCCTTACCAAGAGTTCCCATGTCACTGCTGGTCATTTACTTGGCCATGAAGACTTTACCTTTATTAAGCATACTGAAAGAATTCTAAGAGTCAGCACATAGCCCACAGCACCCAAGCTTGGGCTACAGATGTCACTGAACTCGAGTTCAGGATGGAAGAACTCAGGGAGAGAGCAGCAGGGTGGATTACTTGAGCTAAGGCTTGCTGTTCTAGTTTCCTTTCTGTTGCTGACTAGAGGAAAAAGGGATTCAGCTAATGTGGTAGTTTGATGAGCAAGTCCCCAGCAGGATCTGATATTTGAATGCCTTGTCCCAGTTAATGGTACTGTTTGGGTAGGATTATCACCTGTAAGGTTGCTGGAGGAAGTGTCGCTTTCAAACACTCATGCTACCCCCAGTTTGTTCTTTCAGTTTCCAGCATGAAGCACAGGATATGAGGTCCCAGGTACTGCGCCAGCCACTATGCCCAGCGGCCGCTGCTACACCATGCCTGCTTCCAGCTGCCTCTGCTTCCCCGTTGTGATATTTAACCTTCAGAACCATTATCCCAAATAAATTATCTCTTTTATACATTGCCTTGGTTATGTTATTTTAATCACAGAAATATAAAAATTGCAAATACAGCTTTCATTTCTAGGTTTATAGCCCATCATGCAGGAAAATCAGGACAAGAACATAAGCAGGAACTCAGTAGAAACCATTCCCTGGCATTGCTTTACACACTCAGTAGAAACCATTCCCTGGCATTGCTTTCCACACTCAGTAGAAACCATTCCCTGGCATTGCTTTACACAGCTTTCCTACACAGGCCAGGACTATGTATTGAGGGATGGTGCCACCCAATGGGCTAGACAATTAATAATCAAGATAGTTTCCCCACAAACAAGCCCGCACAGGCCCATCTGATCTAGGCAATTCCCCAACTGAGGCTTTCCTCTGAGATGTCTCTAGGCTGTGTCAATCTGACAGTTAAAGCTGAGAACCACAGATGGCCAGATGACTGAGTTCATGATGTGTCTGTGAGGGTGCATCCAGAAGACATGCACTTCTGAGCCTCCATACTCACATGAGCCAATTCCCATAGTAAATCTCTAGGTAGGTAAATGTGTACACACACACATACATACAAATCTTGATTCTGCTTCTCTCAGAAATCTGTTGCCAAACGGATCTAGACATTTTAGGATTTGGCCAAAGAATGATAGATGTTGGAACCCATTTTTGATCTTAAAGTAAAAGTAGCTCATTTGAATCCAGAGTCATTTGGTCTTTTTTCATCAGTCTTGAGCCCCTTCGTTCTATCAAGCTGGTTCCGGAAAACTTCTTACCAACTAGAATTTTAACATCATAGAATACTCAAATACTGCAAAAATAAGATCTTGGAATAGTGCTGTGCTCAAAGACTTTGAAACCACAAGTCCGCCTCTGTCTAGAGACAAAAGATGAGGATGACACCCTTAGTTTTCAGCAGAAGTAAAGTATGCAGACAGAAGCAGAGAAGTGCTTGAGAACTAGAATACAAAGAAAAAGGAAGACATTGGATCTGGGATCCAATGGGATCACATGGAGGTGAAACCAGAAGTTATGCTGACAGCGTAGAACACAGACTCAATCATCCTAGTAAAAAGTTTATGGAGGAAAAAGAGTCTGTAAAGGTCTGTAATTGTTCCCAGGAGTTAATTCTGGGCAAAGAGGTGGCATTAGGTGATGGGTGAAGGAGTTGCTTGCAATTCCTGTTTCTTGCGTTAGTGTGATTTTGAATAGAGGGATGCTTACATCAGTGATGACACCCGCAGTTAGGGATACTGCAGTGGTCAAGAGAAGTCTCTTCCAAGAATATGAGGACCATATTGATTTTTACTGTAATAATCATTTATTTATATATATGAGCGTTTTGCCTGCATATATGGATATGCACCCTGTGCAGCCTGGTCAGAAGGCATGTTTTGCCTGCATATATGGATATGTACCCTGAGCAGCCTGGTCAGAAGGCATGTGAGCCCCTAGAACTGGAGTTACAGAGGGTTAAAAAATATTGCGGCAGTGCTGAGAATCAGAATTGGATCCTTAGCAAGAGCAGTGAGTGCTCTAACTGCTGGGCCGTGCCACTGGCCCCTTGATGTGATCTTTAAAGATACTGTCTACTAGAAATGTCAGACAGGTTACAATCACGAAATTCAATCAGCATGGTTTCCCAAATAAGATCTGAATGATGACAACACTAAGGGACATACAGACGTGGAAGGAAAGACTTCAACCCTTGACAAGAACTGTGGGCAACTGGGCAATGCTGAGAGTGGAAAAATGGTCTCCCCAGGGAAGAGCCCCACAACTGGTTCTCCAATACCAAGTGGTCAGCATTGAGATCACATACATACAGGTAACATGATACACATTCAACAGGTTCGATAACAACAACTAAAGAAAAAGGTTATGGTTTGAGAGAACAAGAGAGGTTCGTGGGGTGGGGGCACTGGAGTGAGAGAAAAGGAGGGAGGTGACATAATTATAGAATTTCAAAAACAAATTATTAACATTTTTAAAAAGAGAAGGTACTGACTATGTTCAAGACACATAGAGGCTATGATTGTACCAGAGACCCGACCCCAAGCAGAGAGATGAGGGGAGACTATAATGACTGGAACCCATGGTGAGGCTCAAATGAAGTGTGGTGAGAATTGGAAAGGTAGCTACTTCCTTCTGAAGCTAGTCCAGAGAGGCAAACACAATGAACGAGCTAGAAAACACCTAAGCTCAGAGCGGTGCCGGATGGAAAGAAGAGAGAAGAGCAATAAAAGCAAGCTAACCTGTGAAAATGCCAGAATGCAACCTGTGACCTTGTAAGCAAATTTATAAATGCAGAAGGGGCTGAAGAAAGAGCTCAGCGGTTAAGAGGGCCTGCTGTTCTTCCAGAGGACTAGATTCAGGCCTAGCACCCTCAGTGGGTGGTGGCTCATAAGCACCTGTAACTCCAGTTCCAGGGAATCCAGCCCCCTCCTCTGGCCTCTGTAGGCACCCTCACACACATGTACATACACCCCACATATGTAAGTAAATATAAAATACCTTACAAAAATAAAAACATAGGAAAAATATTTAATGATTAATCACATATTTCTTTTTTCTTTTCCTTTTTTTTGGGGGGGGGTTTCAATTTTTCGAAACAGGTTTCTCTGTGTAGCCCTGGAACTCACTCTGTAGACCAGGCTGGCCTCGAACTCAGAAATCCACCTGCTTCTGCCTCCCAAGTGCTGGGATTAAAGGCGTGGGCCACCACTGCCCAGCCCACATATTTCTATTTACTCTTTAAGACCTAATTTTAGCCCTGTTTCAAGCAAAAGGTACCCGAAAGCTAGAGTTCAATTGTTCTAACCCATATATATATATAATACATATAAATTACTTCTACCTTAACATAAACACATTTTCCTGATTATAAGTGAAACCTCTTTTAGACTCAAGAGCTAAAGATCAGAAAACATCTTTGTATCCACAGACCCAGGTAGCAGGATTGATTTCATCCATTGTTGAGTTTTCTGAGGTCTGTAGTAAGCATTGGGAAAGATGCTAAATTAATGATGTAAAAGTTGATAATCAAAGCACTATCTTAATTAGACCTTGACAAAAATGATATCTGGATGGAAAGTATCGAGATAGGATGAAAGAGAAGGCCTTCCCCCAGAGATATGGTATAGAAACTTCTTTTCTAATGGGTGGGTGTATGTATAAGCATGTGTGTGTGCAGATGTGTATTAACATATTGAACTATTTTTAAAAGTAAAACAGGGGAGAGAGTATAGGATATATTTATACACAAGTAAAAATATCATCCCTTCAAATACCATAAGCGGGCACACTTGACCATATTTACTGGACCTGAGTTATCATCATAGTGGAGACTAACGGACTTACCCTTTCATTTAAATGTTTCCTTTTTGAAGTAAAGACATTCTTGAGAACAAATCCAAAGTTAACCCTCAGTTACAGATGCTACACAGGAAATCCAGCTTGGAATCAGAAGCAACCTATTGATGTCCTGTTCACCCCTCTAACCAGGACTTCAGGGCACCGTCTCACTTGTACATAAAAGAGTTACATCAGGATCCACAGGAGAGCCACAGGCTGGCCCGAGGGCCCTCCTTTGAAAAGGATCTGGGAGCTTCCTAGCAGCTGAAGCTGGACTGCTCTGTTGCCTCCATGTGTAACTAGAACAAAAGTGTCACATAAACAACTTTTGCTTTAGTTCTACTTGTAACAAAGAGGAATAAATACTAGTTTAATGTGATTCTAGGCATAAAGATATGATGGTGTCACATAGTAGCTTATTTCAACTTCTGAAGCCATCCGTTAAGCTAACAGGCAGCTCAGGATGGGGAAGACATTAGGGGTACTGATGCTGGGTCTCATGGAATCCTCAGGCAGCTCAGGATGGGGCAGACATTAGGGGTACTGATGCTGGGTCTCAGGATGGGGCAAACATTAGGGGTACTGATGCTGGGTCTCAGGATGGGGCAGACATTAGGGGTACTGATGCTGGGTCTCATGGATGGGGCAGACATTAGGGGTACTGATGCTGGGTCTCATGGATGGGGCAGACATTAGGGGTACTGATGCTAGGTCTCATGGAATCCTCAGGAACCTGACTCTGCTTCCCAACAAACAGGCAAGAAAACAGAGGCTTCAGCTAAGCAATGTGTCTGACCTTGTGTGGGGGTACCAGATCTTTCCTTTCGGTAGCACAAAGCTGCCTCTCAATGTCAACAACAAGGATGGAGAAGGGAAGTTGCTAGTAGAAAAGAATCCTATTTGTTCAGTCAGAAAAATCAGTGAGGGAGATATACACTCATGTTCTCTTTATCACGATGGAGAAAGTAACTGACATTCTGTCCCAATACTGCCACACTCTGGTCATCCGGCTCTGCCGTCATGTCTTAGGTAGTAAGGTTTCAAAACCAGAAAGGTGCTAAACACATAAGTCATAAGGCAAGGCCTCAAAAAATGCCTAATTTCTATAACCTAATTTTATATGCCTTGAAATCTTACATATGTGTGCTAATGTTTTCAGTTTCCTATCATATGTGTGCAAAGAGCGAGGACTGGCAGCAACATGTCAGTCCACACCTTCAACTCAGGAAATACACTGTCACTGGGAATACTTACTGTGCTGGAGCCTCTGGATATTGGGTCTTTGCAAAAACCTCCAACTGATTATGTACAGCACATCGCATTAACGAGTAACCTCTGCCCCAGAGAGAAGTCCTAGACGAATCATTCAAATAAGGTTTCATCCCTGAAGTTTCTAAAGATTAGAGAAGTGTCTTTTCAAAGACCCCAACTCTTCATATATCAATCAGTAAAACCCTTTTAAGTGTAAAATGTAAGTTTAAAATAACTTTAAGTATTTTAAACACTATTTGTTTTTAAGTTCATAGCTTTTGGGGTGGAGAGATGGCTCAGCCATTGCTGCTCTTCCAGAGAACATGTGTTTAAAAGGTAGCTCACAACCACCTGTTAACCACAGTTCCAGAGGACCCAGCACCTCTGGCCTCTGCAGGTACCTGTATTTATGCAGACAACAAATAACTCAAAATAAAATAGATTTTTTTTTTTTTTTATGTTCACAGCTTTCAGCGAACTGATGTTATTTTTTTATTTAAAGTCTTCATTAAACCCCTTCTTTCAGGGATCGGGAGGCAAAAAGAAAGTAAATAGTGATGGAAGACACCAAGGAAACATGGCCCTCTAAGGAGTGGTGCACATGCAAATTCAAGAGAACCCATGACAGCACACACAGGGTCTGCACAGGTTCAAGCCACACGGGGTCTGGGTGCTGGGAAGGGAAGTGAGCACAGCCAGCCCTCATCCCTACCTCCAAATGCCAATCACTTCTCGAATGAGTGTGTACAAACTGCACTTAAGGGCAGCCTCATGCCCAGGAGTAGACGGCTAACACAAAATGAACTCAATGGTATTTTTGTAGACATTCTGTCTTAGATGCTTTGGGCATATTTTTTTCACCCTATGGCTTTTTACTTATATAATATGGTTTTTGATTTTCTTTTTATGGGGTGTGTTTGTGTGTGTGTGTGTGTTTGTGTGTGTGCGTGCATGCACGAAACATGTTGTTTCTCCTGCTTTTTCTCCCCCTCCCCACCCCATTTATTTTATGTTATTGTTTGGTTTTGCCTGTGTTTTCTAAAAAGAGAGGGAAAGGCATGGAGTTGAGTGGGTGGAAAAAGAGAAAGAGCTAGGTAAAGAAGGGGGAAACTGGTTAGAATACACTGCTTGAAAAAGAAATTATTTTCAATTTAAAAACTCTGGACCTAGAACATAATACTTCACACTCCATCACAACCTATTTTATCAGGATGACTGAATACCTTGCTTGGTAGCAATGGAAACTCTTTGGATCTCAAGGAATGAACAGCAATTAGAATTTTACAGCCCAAATCACATGGCCCACCCAAACTCCTTGGAATTCAGAAGGCTGACAACCTGTTTTGTGAGAAGTGCATTTCCACCCATGGTCTGCAGGCATGTCCACGCATCTCTGCAGAATCCACACTTTCCAATCTGGTTACTTGCTGCTTATCATAGTTTCCATGAAGTGGCTGCTCTCCAGACTGCATCTGAGCTCTGTAAGGGGAGGGGGGAGGGACCAGGGTTTTGTTTTGGTTTTTGTTTTATTTTTATTTTCTTTTTTCTTTTTTTTTTTTTT
>NW_022196915.1:90543448-90544447 GCF_008632895.1 Mastomys coucha | reverse complement strand
CTGGGAAGTGTTTTCTGAGAGCACAAAGAGGCTGTGTTCCAGAGATAGCCAAGGTTGTACCTCATGCTACAACTGTACTTGGTAATGTATAAGAGTCACCCAGATGGTACTGGTTTTGAAGGCATGCAGGGGTCATGAAAAGCAGCTGAGGTTCTTCCCTGAACTGTGAGAGGCCAGAGAAGGCCATTGGTGAAGGTGCCTCAGTTGCAGTTGACAGGCCAGAACTGAAGGGGTCATGCAAAGGATTTGAGACTTGGCACCATGAAGAGAGAGCCTGTGAGAGGCTACTGGTAAAGCCTAGTTGTAGCAGAAGACCCCAGTGTATTGGAGATGCCAGTACCATGGGATGAGCACCAAGAACAGCAGTGGCAGTGGAGTGGATCTATGTGAACTTACAGTGATACAAAGGGCAGAGCTAGAGAAGTGACACTAGCTCGTTAGAGGAGCCCAGAAGATCATGTCTGGATCCCAGACATTGAAACAAGAAGCTATAACACTGAAGTTGACTTGGAGACCCCAAGATGTTCAAGATGCCAGAGCTGTGAGCTACCTGCTAAGGAAAGCTGCTAACAGGAAGCCCAGAAGAAAGAACTTTGTTGCAGTCAACACAGATGAAAGAGTTGGAGATCCGAGGACCACTTTGACATCAGCCACAGAGATGCAGAGTTTGGAGTTTGCCCAGCTGGTTTCCTGTCTTGCTTTGGGGATTACAGTTGAGTGATTGGATAAATCTCAGAAGAGACTTTGACCTTTGGACTTTTAACGTTGTTGAGACTGCTATAGACAATTGGGGCTTTGGAAGTTGGACTAAATGTATTTTGCATTATGCTATGTTTGGGTATGGTCCCCATAGACTCCTATGTTTGAACAAGCCTATGGGGGCCAGGGAGTGGAATGTGATGGTTTGTATACGCTAGGTCTAGAGAGTGGTACTATTAAAAGGTATGATGTTGCAGGCCGGCTGATCTGGGCCTCCATTAACCAGCAGGAGAAACGGGG
>NW_022196915.1:90522470-90543212 GCF_008632895.1 Mastomys coucha | reverse complement strand
CTGAGGCCATCTAAAACACACTGGGTCTGAAGCAGCAGCTATCTCCTCTGGACTGGTGCTGCATCCCCTGGGCCCAGAGCGCTTGGAGATGCAGACTGTGGACTGCATGAGTCTAAGTCCTAGCCCATCTAAGTTCTAGTTCTAGTCTGAGCGCAAGTGCGAGTCCTAGTGCGAGTTCTTCTTTACAAAGTGAAAAGCAGGCTTATATGGTATACAGAAAGCAGGGCAGATGAGAAGAGTCACATAGGTAGGTGACAGTCACATCAAGGTCAGTGATCTTACTGACCAAGATCACCTGTACGGCGGAAGAGCAATGGTGCCCTTCCCGCTGGGGCTAATTTGGTATTGCTTTGCTAATTCTCTGGTTCTGCTGGAGGCAAGGACCAGGAAGTTCTGATCTAACATTTCCTGCTAATGCCCTTAAGTGAGGGAAGCCCTTCGATTACTCTCTAGTATGTAAAACAGTTCTGAACTATTGTGAACTATCTATTGTGGGACTGCCCTAAGGAA
Organism: Mastomys coucha; assembly: GCF_008632895.1. Lineage (NCBI taxonomy): Eukaryota > Metazoa > Chordata > Mammalia > Rodentia > Muridae > Mastomys > Mastomys coucha. Next base: position 90,542,702 of record NW_022196915.1, on the reverse strand, counting down.
TGTGCTTGACCTCTGTTGCTAGCTCTGGCAAGGCAGATTCCTTGAGAGAAATTCCAAGCTAAGGACAGCTTGGTATAAAACTAAGATAGGTTGGAAACGTTGTGCTTGCCAGGAAACAATGCCCAATCTTAGCCATTTATGAATCATTTCTTGGGGTACCTTTATGCCTAGATAAGAAGGTGTGTTGATGATTGGAAAGACTAATCTGGAACACATCTGAGTTAGGAGATACCAGCGACTGTCTGAATATCCAGGAGGCACAAGCCTCTTGTCCTTGATCAAGCTTTTACCCCTGATACTGCAGATGTAACTGGTGTAGATGAGTGGGCGTAGCAGTATGATCCTGTTAGAGTAGGTATCACTGTGGGTGCGGGCTATAAGACCCTCATTCTAACTGCCTGGAGGCCAGTATTCTGCTAGCAGCCTTCAGATGAAGATGTAGAACTCTCAGCTCCTCCTATACCATGCCTGCCTGGATGCTGACATACTCCCTCCTTGATAATGGACTGAACCTCTGAACCTGTGAACCAGTACCAATTAAATAAAGCTGTTGGCCTTTTGCTGGGTGCCTTAGTTAGGGTTTCACTGCTGTGTGCAGACACCATGACCAAGGCAAGTCTAGAAAGGGCAACATTTAACCTTGGGCAAGATCCAAAAAGGACCCCAAATAGCAGAGTGGAGGAGTGGAATTATTTTGTGAGGAAAGGTCTGGGAGGAAGAAGTTGCCAAGAGAAAGGCAAATGAGAAGCAAGTCAATGAAATCCTAAGCATTCCAGACCTTTGCAATCACTTCTGTTTTGGCTTTGTGGTGTGCGCACATTCATGTCCATGGAGGTCAGAGTTGATAATGGATAACTGCCTTAATCACACTCTGCCTTATTGAGACAGCATCTGTCTTAGTCAGGGTTTCTATTCCTGCACAAACATCATGACCATGAAGCAAGTTGGGGAGGAAAGGGTTTATTTGGCTTACTTCCACATTGCTGTTTATCACCATAGGAAGTCAGAACTGGAACTCAAGCAGGTCAGGAAGCAGGAGCTGATGCAGAGGCCATGGAGGGATGTTCCTTACTGGCTTGCTTCCCCTGGCTTGCTCCAGCCTGCTCTCTTATAGAACCCAAGACTTCCAGCCCAGGGATGGCACCACCCACAAGGGGCAATTGAGAAAATGCCCCACAGCTGGATCTCATGGAGGCACTTCCCCAACTGAAACTCCCTTCTCTGTGATAACTCCAGCCTGTGTCAAGTTGACACACAAAACCAGCCAGTACAGCATCTCTCACTGAGCCTAGAAATCACTGATCTAATCTACTGGTCTAGCTGACCAGTGAGTCCCCGTCTTCACCTCACCCCTTTAGAATTACAGGCATATACCACTGTATCCAGATTTTGTGTGCTGGGGGCTGATACTCGGTTCCTCATGCTTGTGACCAGCTGAGCTTTCTCCCCAGCCTGTTTTGCTCTTTCACCATGTAACCCGTATTAGCTTTAAACTCCTCCTGATCCTCCAGTCTCTGCCTCCAAAATACTGAGATTATATTTCGCCTGGCTACAGTCATTTTCATTTAAATCATCCACAAATCCAATTTTCCAGCTCTGGAAATGGAGGTACTGATTTGTCAGGTAACAGCACACAAAGAGCTGACCTTAAAGCCTGTGCCAGTAACCACTGAAGGGTAGGCGGAATTCTGGATCACTCTATCCCCCTTTAGTCACTTGGGAGAAAAATAATCCCACATACTTAACATTTATTAAATGAACCCCGGGCTGGGGAGATGGCTCAGAGGTTAAGAGCACTCACTGTCTATTCTTCTAGAGGTACTGAGTTCAATTCCCAGCAACCATATGGTGACTCACAACCATCTAAAAATGAGGTCTGGTGCCCTCTCCTGGTTAGCAGGCATAAATGCAGGCAGAACACTGTATACATAATAAAGAAATAAATCTTAAATTAAAAAAAAAATGTTTTGAGGCTGGAGAGATGGCTCAGAGGTTAAGAGCACTGACTGCTCTTCTGAAGGTCCTGAGTTCAATTCCCAGCAACCATATGGTGGTTCACAACCATCCATGATGAAGTACAGCTACAGTACTTACATAAATATATCTTTTTTAAAAAAAATGTTTTAACCCCCTAGGGGCTAGCGAGAAGGCTCAGTGGTTAAGAACACTGCACTTACCTGCGTTTCATTCCCAGCACTTGGCAGCTCCTAACTGTAACTCTGAGATCTGACACCCTCACACAGACATACTTGCAGATAAAACACCGATGCATATAAAAGTAAATATTAAAAAAGAAATGAAATTGAAAAAATATCTTAACCTCCTCTTTTGGTTCCTGCCCTTCCCCCCGTTCTTCTCAGGTAGCGAGGTACAATCCCAGGACTTTGGAGAGTGAGAGGAAGCACTATTAAGACTGAACAAAACTCTGGTAACAGCTGCTCTGAGCAGACTCCAGACGGAGGTCAGGAGAGCATCTATCAGAGTCACTGACACCATGCTTGTACCTTTTAAAACAGCAAATATCATTTTGGGGAAAAGTATTAAAAAAATCTGACTTTTTCTCCAGATATTTTGAACTCTACTTTCCAATTATGAAAGGTTTAACTGAAAAAACATGATATAGCTGTGTGATTTCAGCTGTGTGGGCAGCCGAGGCAGGAGGCTGGCCATTCAAGGGCTGCTCTGAGCTGCAGGGTGTGTTCTGGGACAAACTTGGGACACTGTCTCAGAATAAAAAGCTGGGACACTGGAGGTGTAACCCAGTGGGAGAATGCTTACCTAGCTTTCACAAAGCCATAGATGAAAAAGAAATGGGGGTGGGGAAGAGAAACAGAAAAAAATACTTGTGATTATCACTTTAACAACTGAAATTTATGAACTACTTCAAAAATATATCATAATTGAGAATAATCTGACAGGCTTAAAGTAACTGGTTAAAGATTAGTGGTTTTCTTTTTTTATGAAGTAGAGACTTTCAGTTTAAAACATAGTATATATATATATGTATATATACATATATATAGCTCTATATACATACTTATATACAGCTTTCAATGTTTAGACTCCATTCTAATGCACTACATAAAATACACATTTTGCTGTAAAAGTCTACTGCATAACTACTTCAAAATGGATTATTCAACCCATAGCAAGCTTATTCAAACATAAAAATCCCTTAAGGTATTTTTACATTACTATCCAAGCCCTTCATCACACTCATTCAAGTGGCTTGGGCACTGCATTCTGACTGTCTTTAAGGCATCATGTAAAGGTGGTCAGGGGTTCTCCAAAACACAACGGCTGTTCGAGCTCACAGGAGATGACAGGACACGTGGGTTCCACACCTCTGAAAAGGCACGCTAAGTTTGTTAAACAGCACTCTAGTGATCCTGCTTGGATGATGAGATGTATGGCTACCGTTCAACTATTACAATTACAATTAGGTAATGCACATCTGCACCTTTTAGGTTTAAGAGAGAAATAAAAATGAAGGTCTACGCTGAATCAAAATGGCCCATACATATGCAAAATTAAAATAGGAATGTTTCAAAAGCTAAGATGAAATATTAATGAATTGATGTTTGATAGTTGAGCTTCCTCATATTGTAAGTTACTTCACTTAATCCGCAACATTAACAAACAGTTTATAAAAGGATTTCCCACAGGAATGAAGAGAACACTGAGCCCCAGCACCCAGTTCTGTTACTACTGCAATCTCCCTGTCGGCAGATGGAGCTCACCACGCAGGCGCTTTACCTCAAGGGGAAATCAACAGGAAAGACTCTAGGAAGGAGAAGAGGAAAGGGAACTAGGGAAAACAAGTTAGGAGGCTCAGTTAGCAATTATCAAAACAATGAGAAAAGCATAAAATACAAGAAATACAAGAGATAATAAAATAATAAATTTTATTTTTCCTTAATATGGGAAAAATGGCCCTGAAGAGTTAGATGCACTTTTTAGTCATAGTGTTGCAATCAATTTTATATGTTCTTTACGGCTATGTTAAATGTTTTTTTATATGTAAGCAGTAAGGTAATTTCCATCATCTTTACTACTGGTGTTCAAGATAAAATGAAAACCACAAAAGTTAGAAAATGATTTGTAAGGTGGATAGCATTGTAGCTTCTGATGGAAAGGCAGATTCCAACTGGAGTAATGGGAGCACACACACACACAGACACTCCACACCTGTATTCATTCCATAGATACATTTCAACAGGAAATTACATATTCTGAGTATCTCAATTCAGGTTGTATGTTTTTACAAATTAATCTTGCAGTCACTAAACGAGGCTCTATTAACAGAACAAGATTTTATTTGCTAAGCTTAACAAATTAAACATTTAAAGAAAAATTACAGTAATACTGAAAGATACATTTATTGGCTTTTTTAAAAGACAAATGCAAATGAGAATATATTTGGTAAATTAATTTTTTAAATTGTCTTAGATGTAAATAAATATAAGATCTAAAGCAATCTCTTCTAGTAAGAACTGTAAGGTGAGTAATCTTAAAATCTAAGGTTCTCATCTGAAAACCTCTAAAACCAGTGCAGCTCTAACTTGTTCTTTAAATGGCATTTGGTATACTCATTTTCTTAAAGTTCATCCTAAACCACTCCATCTTTAACGAAGTTTATTTCTATGTATTTAGTTTATTTAATTTAAAATTAATGAAAAGATATCTAGACACAATTTAAGAAAACAATGTAAAAAGCAACTTATGCATGGCTATTTACAGATTTCCTAAATAATACCATATTCAAAAATCTGACAAATTCTAATAACCACACTGCAAGTTTTAATAAACATCATATATAACAGAGTATTTTATGTGTGGAATTACTAGATGAATCTAAGAGCCAGAAACTAAAGCATTTGACAAGATTAATAATGTAATTTTTATTACGCTAATGGTCACGTCAGAAGCATTTCCATGCTGGAAGACTGTTTCTCACAGAATCCTTCCAATTGTATCAAACACTGATTAACCGAGTGTGACTGGACTTTGCTGCTACAACTTGACAGATTCTTTCAAGTCTATGCATATCCTTAAGACAAGCACAAATGCAAATGTGCAAAATAAATGAAATACAGAGAATTAAGGAATGAACAGAAATGGCTTTTAGCATAAACCACCCTGTCATTTAATTCCGAAGCTCCACCCTTCACTACATTTTCTTCTGTTTTCAGTAGTCTTCTATCTTAGCAAAGTTGTAGGTTTACAGACGATGTGGACATTTCACATTGGTATAAGAAAGGAATGATGGGTTGATGCCACCTAAAAACAAAAAAAGTTGTCTAGAGTACTAAGTTATACTTGTAATTATAATACAATAAAAACACACTTTACAATTCCATTTCACTCACTATATAATAGTCTTTGGATGAAGATAATAATGCGCTTTTTACATTTTTCTAAAAGATAAAACCTCTACAAAAGACTTTCATGTAGTCTATGATATTTACATTTTATCTGACTCATAAAAAACTAAAAACCAGCCACACTACTCAGGGGACGTGTTCACTTACCAACAGCTCCTGTCTTTTACTTCACTGTTAATACTACCAAATCCTTGGTGCCACTGCTCACAGAAACGCTCTAACAGTTAAACATTGCACTATCTTTTGGGAGTAGGGAATATTAAGGAACACTTAAACTAATACTTTCATTTAATCCAGAAATACATTTTATATAGGTATTATATTCACATGTGTGTTCTTCAGCAGAAATAATGGTAATCCTTTTTACTTTTAAATTTTTACTTAAAATGTAATTACATAATTTCCCCCCTTCTTTTTTCCTTTCTCACCTAAGTCCCTCTTGGAATCAAGGCCTCTTTTTCTTTGTTCCACACGTGCGCACGTGTGCATGTGTGTGTGTGTACGTGTGCATGTGCGTGTGTGTGTGTGTGTAAATATATAAAATGCAACTTGCACAGTCCACTTAGTATTATTTATATGTATGCAATTTCAAGGCTGACCACCTGGTATTGGATAACCAATTCGGTGGCTCATCCCTGGGAAAACTATTCCTCTCAATGTCAGCACTTTGGTTGTCTATGGCTCCTTGTCTGTGGATAAGACTCTTAAAGTAAGTCCCATGAGCTACAAGTATAAGCAGTCGAACCCTAAAGCACACAGGTTACTCACAGGAAGGAGTAGCCTCAATAGCTACAATGGATTGGTTTCAGGACCTCCTTCCAATATCAAACTCCTCAGATGTACATGATAACTTGGTAGGGTATGTACACGTAACAGGCATACATCTTCTGCTAGTGTGTATCACCTCTAGTTACATACAATACTTAATACAACTTAAAAGCCACAGGAATGATTGCTATACAGAATTGTTTTTGAATAGTGGCAAGAGGAAGATATACATACTGAGAATAAATGAAATTCCTTGTCAAATATTTAACCTCCATGGTTGGTTAAGCACATAGACACAGAACCCATAAATACAAAGAGCTAAGTAAAGAGATAGTGCATTTATGTGAAGAGACTTCTTGGCTGTTTAATAAATGCGACTACACACAACTTCCAGAAACTCCCCAGGAAACTAGAGTTCTCTCCAGTCATTTCCTTCTTCTTTTACTATGGGACAAATTGTTTTTCAATCACAAATCTGTAGTCTATTTTTTCACCAGATGTCTACATGGACTTTGCATTACTTTTCCAGAATATCCATCCTTCCTATGTAAGTATTTTTGTTATAAAAATTATACTTTTTAAAGTCTTTAAGTTTTGTGCTACTAATTACTTCAAATGTATCTGTGGCAGATCATTAAAAAGTTGAAAAGCAGCCGGGCAGTGGTGGCGCATGCCTTTAGCTCCAGCACTTGGGAGGCAGAGGCAGGAGGATTTCTGAGTTTGAGGACAGCCTGGTCTACAGAGTGAGTTCCAGGACAGCCAGGGCTACACGGAGAAACCCTGTCTCAAACTCCACCCCCAACCCCCCAAAAAAGTTAAAATGTAGGATTTAAGCTTCTCTGAAGACAGCGGAGCACATCTATAATCTCAGTACTTAGGTTTGAAGCAAAGGAGGGCTGCATAGCACAGTCTGTCTCAAAGAGCAAGGGCGGAGGTTAAACGCTTGCTTGTTCCACATACAACACCAATCCCAACACCACAAAAAATGGGAGGGGTAACCAGGAAGTGGGACATCATTTGAGATGTAAATGAATGGAATGATTAATAATTTTTTAAAAAGATAAAAAAAATTTTAAAAAATCATTAAAAAATATAGCTTTTGTTTATAATTTTGAATTTTAAACTTTAACTTCATGAAATTCTACTTAAAATGTTTTATCTAAATTGAAAATGTCAGCAACTTATTAACTTTCAATAAGCTATTAACAGTATAGCCATAATAAATATACTAAGTAAATATTATGTATCTGGAAAATATGACTGTAATATGAATAAACGTCATATTAACATTTCTTACCTCTATAGCAGAAAGAAGTATCTTGTTCTATGCGCAGCTGCCATACTTTCAGACATGTTTCTGACTTTTAAGTAATTAACAAATCCTCTGAAGAAAAGGAGCAGGCCTGAGAAGAGGGAAATGACACGCACATCCTTACTGTAAGGAGCAACAGAATAGGCAAGCAGAGGTGCGACCCTTCTGCTCAGGGAGGGACCTGCAGAGCCCTATGCTACAGTTATCTTAGCCTACAACGATAACCTAGCATGATCAAACAGGACTGTGTGACATTCTTTCCATTTCCTAAGCCTAACTGTAACCAAATTAAAGCAAATGTAAGCTATGAAAATCCAAGCCACATAAACTGAAGCAGCGACAGCCGTACACAGCAAGGTCAGCACCCTTTACATGAGCCCATTCCTACGCTTCCCTTTTAGACACTTTCCAGGGACTGTAACAGTGAGCAAATGAAGGTGTTGGCTTTTAACGTGATCAGAGAAAATGAGTGCACACAGATGTTGACAGTGCAGATAAAAAATAAGACTGTCTGGAAACATAAAAGTACCTGCCACCTGTGAAATCTATATTCAAAGATGGACAAGTTTTTAAATTTTTATTTTTAACTAATAAAAGACTAGTATCAAAAACTAAGATGAGTCAGGATGGTGTTTGGGAAGCAGTCAGTCCAGTGACCACTTTGTGATTACATGGCTAACGGAGCTCTCTAAGCGAAACACTGTGTTGAAATAATACCCACTTACATCATATACATCTTTAATAGTTTAAAAAGCAATGCCTATGAAATACTTTAAAGTTTCAGATGAAAAATACTATGCAAGTTCAGAAGCATTAACACTTAGTGCAACCTCTGGAATTCTTAAGCATGCAGGTTTCTGGGCAGCAGTTAGTAAATTCATAACCAGAAAGAAGGGGAGGAAACAAAAGCACAGGCACATATGTGTGTGACTTCTTCCACCAGAAATGACATGCTGTGAATATGGACTAGTCTTCAGCCACTGTCAGAAAGTAAGAGCGTGTAACAGTCTAGAGAAGATGAACACATTATACATACACGGTAACTAAATGAAGGACTACATGTCAGTTAAGTCTCGTCCCACTTGCTATCACACCCAACTCTCTCCATGTGTGATCCTGGCTCTTCCGAGTCTACCCTCATTCCCTAGGAGATGCAAGGCAGAAACATAAACACTGGTTTTGTTTTTAAACTACAAAAGCACTATTGAAAAGGAGCAGACATCTTGTGAGATCCCTTCTTTTGTCTAGGGTGGCTGGTCTGAGACCCAGTTTGTTCTACTTTGGCATTTCTAAAGCCCATTCAGGGGCTCCTAGTCTTAGCACCCTACTGGTATCCAGCATTGCTTTAAGCATGTGGCAGCAACATTTTTACTGCGGAAGTCTGCATAGTCCTGTGTGCAACGCTAGGCCTGAGCTCGGCTGGTCGTGCCAGCACTCTGCCCACAGTCACCTTCCCCCTCCTGCACTCACCCCTTAGAAATGGGCGTAAAAGCAAATACATGCACAAGTGTGTTTAAATGCTTCATACAACTCATAGGGTTTTTTTTTTTTTCAATTTTTAGGTAAGAGACTCAATAGAAAGCAAAGAATTCAAGAAGTTAGGATATAATTAACAATATAAAAACCCATCTCAACCCTTATATAATTATGACTCCCCAACCTAGTTACTACAACACTAATTTTACCATAATATTACATTAAAGATATAGTGACCTTAACTGGCCACCAATAATGTATTTTCCAAAAAATCCTCAAAGTCCAACTGCATGACTAAAAACCTACAGCAAAGACTGCCACCTACTGAAATCTAAAAGAATTAAAGTGAGTCACCAGTGAAGACATATGGGCCAGAGTATAACATGAAGCTAAAATTAACTTAATCAGCACATACTACTGAAAACTCATAAATTTCATCAACATAATAAAAAAATATGCTTTACAAAAGAGACAACTATGCAGAGGCACTGTGATCACTGGGCAGAGAGCCTTCCCCTGCACTGGTAGGTTAATGATTAATAAAAGGCACATTTCAAAAGCACAGAGAATGATTCTGTGATCCAAAAACAAAAGACAGCATTGAATGCTGAAGCATTCCTACATGCTACATTATCATTAAAATTATGCATGTGTGTTTCCTGAGATAATTAGTAAAGGTAGCTATTTTAATTAGGTAAAAATTTCAAGTTCAGTAGCACTTCTCATCGAGCCACTTCTGTCCCTATGTTGATGCAGAGGCTGAGTGAGTACAAAAGTTACTTCTGCACGACTAGTAACACCACTTACTTGCTTGTTATGATTTTAGAAATACCAGTGAAACCGAGTAATAAACTAAAATTATTTAAACTGAACTGCATTAAGAATAAACTTACCAAGTACAAGAAATATCCACCAAAGCCAATACTGTCCGTTGAAATAGCCAGTAAAATAGTCAGAAAACTATGGAGTAAACATAAGCATATCAATCATATTTGTATAACTAAATTTGAACATTCAGATTATCCTAGGTTTCAGAATAGATTATCTCTTTAAATAATCTTTAATGCTTAAGAATAGCATATGAAAACAGCACCAAGGAAAGCACAGGAACAATACTTAATGGTAAACATAGACATTTGAGAAAAACCTCTTACGTGATTGTAAACTTCTGTAAAATCGTTCATAACAAAAACCCCAAATTGCTTGCAAAAAGATAAATGCCTGTTATATATTAGAATCAAACATTGTTTTTTGACTGAAAAGTTTACATCAGCTTCATATACTCTCCCAAAGCCACAACTACAATCCCAAATGGGCCAAGCAACCTGCTGCTGCGGATATTAACACAAAAGCCACATTAGTTTAATCTTATCAGCTGGGGATGTTCTGGTGACCTCTAAAATGAAGTTTTTGACCTTCTGTTACACCCCCTACTGTTAACCATTGCCAAAAATACTAGGCACATAAAGACCCTCAGCTCATTAGAGACTTTATTTTCAAACTGGATGCCTGGCATTGAGCTCCCTACAGTGAGCTGAGAATAGCTAAATGAACCTTGAAGTGGCATTGCAACAGTTGTTACTGCTGGCCATGTTAGCCGCTCTTTGATTCTGTGTGAGGTGATTCAGCAGCCAGCTGGAGGAGGTCTCCCAGCAAAGAACAGACCCTTCTCTACAACAGACACTGCACTAGACACTGCACTACTCACAGAACCTCAAAGTTTATCAATCCACTGTTCTTAACCTACTGGATAATTCTTCCCAATTTACATAGCATCTTAAACTGCCTCAGAATAATTATTTTCAAGTGTTTCAGATAACATACTCTAAAAGTTAAAAACAAAAAACAAAGATTGCTTTAATTGATTTCTTTCTACTGATTTCAAATTTGAATCTAATTTGAATCTATTTGAAGCATATAAGTGAAGATTACAAAACATATTTTACAAACCTCTGAAGTACTTGCTTTGGAATAATTTTAAATTAATAAAGAGCTATTATCTATATTCTAAGCCAAGAGTTTTAGAAATTCACAAGATTTAGAATACCACAGCCCTTGGGAATGTATTAAAACTGCCATTGCTGCAGACTCCTACGCATAAAAGATACATAATGAAAAAACAATTGACAACTGAAAAATTACTTTTTATTCAAGAGAAGTTTCATAAGAGTCTTAGAAACTGTAGGGAATAAAAAAGGAAAGAACCAAAACTATCTATTTTCAACATTCTACATGTGACCCAATAAGCAGCAAGCAGAGCGTCCACTGAGAGTGAGATTCTAGTACCCCCAAGGAACAGGCCACACAGAATGGACTGACTTCCTTCTTGTGCATCAGGAATGACTCTGGTAAGTATCAACTTAGGAAAATGTAAACATTTAGTTTTTGAATCGTTTAGCATGTTCTATGGTTTCAATGAGAAATTCCATTTGAGTAACAGTGACAGTTCTGTTGTCAATACAGCTAAGTCTTAACTCCAACTCTCCTCAGTTAACTGAAGAAAATCTGCAAGGGCGGGATTGTAGCTTTGTCTGTGTGTATACGACATCTAGCTGACTTAAGCTCATGGCAGAAACCCATAGGACATCATTTGAAGTAAATTTAAAACAAAAACTATCAGAGGACAGTTCTCACAATGATTCAGCCTTCAATCATTTAATAACAGACCCCAACAGATTAACTCCTACAATCGGATATGTACCAGTATTGGACCTGTTCAAAGAACCAAAATCCTGCAAAGCTACAAAACAAATTCAAAACTAATAAAAATATCAGTTTAATATTTGTATAATGGCTACCTTTAATAAATTAATAAAACAAATGTACTATCAAAACATTTGAAGCATTTAATAAAAGTAAACATTTTAGACTTATAATTCTACTGAAAACTTTAGCAAGATTTAGCTCTCTCAATCAGCAAGCAGTGTTTAAGTAAATACTGTTTGTATAATTTACATACTCTAATTTAGTAATTGTATAACAACACTTAAAATTCTGAGAATAGACTTGTGACCTCAGTTTCTTCAAACACAGAACAGTTTTTAGAATATGCTTTCGAGCCCCTCCCAGACGTAGTGAATAGGAGTGAGTTTCCTCCAGCTGTTGATATTCATATGCCTCTATGGATAAACATAAGGCTTGTCTTTGTGACTGTACTTTACTCGTTTGACTTTTCTCAAGCCTCAAAGTATAAACTGTCTGATGCACAGAATAACGTTGGCTACTACATTAGGACTTTAGTCAACCCTCATTTTCAGGTTCCATTCTCCCAGGGGCTGGCTGGCTTTAGAGTGGTACACAGACAGCTTCTCAGAAAACTTAATACCACTTGTCACCAAGTCTAATGATCTGAGTTTGAACCTGAAAATTCATATGGTGGAAGGCAAGAACAGACTCTAGATGTCTTCCAAATCACAGACAGAAAGACAGAAAAGTGCAAGCGCACACACACACACACACACACACACACACACACACAAAATGAAAGCTAACAAAGCCAGGTAAGAAACATTTTTGAATAAAAGCCCAAAGGAAATCTTCAAGAAGCAAAAGTAAAAAACAAGCTAGATGAATTTGCCTAACAAGAAAAATTGTTAAGGCAGGAGCAAAAAAAGGTTATTTTGTTTACCCCTAAACACCATCTTGTAGATGATCCAAAGTACAGAAAGTTATTTTCAGAAACAGGAAATTAGGAAAGGCTTAAAAAGAACAATGGGACAAGGGATGAGCATTTCCTCCATCTCGTACAGGGTCTTACACTGTGCGCTATCTGGCACCACAATCTTCCTGGCTTGACCGTCCAGGGTGGACTGCGGGTGTGTACCCTAACCCAGCCAGAGTGAGGACTGACAACTATTTCACAGGCCTTTACTTCTGAGTTTCCAAAGTTAAAAGAGGGAGAAACTAGTTATTATTTGAAACAGGATTTTTCCAAGACTCATCTCTTCTGGTATTTCTAAATGTCAGAGTTCTCGGTCAGATTTGAATATAATTTTTAAAAGACCTTGGCAAGCTCTACATTATTCTTGGTGACCTTGATTATCTTTTTGGCCAACCTTAAGATCAAATGGGCATTTAAACCACCTTGGAGGACTTTAAATTCACAGTAACTTGTTAAACAGAAAACTTCTGGTTTATTTAAGGCTCCCTTGTACTACATCACAATAACAGAAAGCATTTGTTCAAAGCAAAAATGCTGTCTATTATTTCTGAAGGCTACAGGTAACTGAGCAAGGTCCTCTCCTTCCATCCTCAGAAATAATCCCCTTAGGCAGTTTTTAATCAGCTTAAGAAAAGAAGAAAATGTTGAGAACATTTCAATAACTTAACGCGAGGACAGATACCCTGATATGGAAGCATTTTCTGAGTTCAAAGTCTTCCCCCTAAAAATCTCTCACACAGTCATGGCGCATAGAGTTTAAGTAAGCTGTCAGTTACAGAATCAGATGTGGGTGTGTGTGCATAAAGCAACAAGGTGATGCGCAGCCATTTTACATAGAAATGTCACGACGCTCACCCTGACAATGAGGATCCACTTGATCAGTGAAAGTCCGAATCCACAGATGGCACCGTATCTTCCAGCTATGGTGTTGGTGATGCAGAAGGATAGGCAGAATCCAAGCCAGTTGAATATGAATGCCACTAACAAATAACAGAAACACGTTCTTAAGGTCATAAATGCTATACACATAAACAGAAACATAAGGTAGCATAAGATAGCAATGCTTCCCCTTAGAATGAACCGCCACAGCTTGCTGTTCCGCAGAGCGACCGGTTTACACCACCGGGCACCGTGGAAGGAAGTCAGGCCAGGAACTCAAACAGGGCAGAAACTGCTGCACAGGCCATGGAGGGCTGCTGCTTACCGGCTTGCTTCTGAATGGCTCTCTCATCCTGCTTTCTTATAGGACCACCATACTAGAGGTGGCCCCATCCACATGGCTAGGCTCCCCCATAGGTCACTAATTAGTAAAATGACCTACAGGCTGACCTTATGCAGGGATCTTACTAATTTAGGTTCGTTCCTCTCAAATAACTTTAGCTGTGTCAAGTAGACATAAATCCAGCATACCCTACAAGTCACAATTCACATTTCTTTTTTTTTAACAGTGGTTCTCAACCTTTCTTTTAATTAATTATGTATGTATGTATGTACTTATTTATTTAAGACTTATGTATTTATCTTATGTATATGAGTACACTGTTGCTCTCTCTTCAGACACACCAGAAGAGGGCATTAGATCTCATCACAGATGGTTATGAGCCACCATGTGGTTGCTGGGACCTGAACTCAGGACCTCTGGAAGAATAGTTAGTATTCTTAATCATTGAGCCATCTCTCCAGCCCCACAATTCACATTTCAAAAGAACCTTCTGGTTTTCTTTTTTGTTACTGTTGTTTAAGTTACAAGAACACTGATTTTTCTTTCAGTTTTCCTATATAGTAAAATAAGAATGATCTTGGTAATAAACTGTAATGTCTCATTGTGATACAAAGATTATGACATACAAAATACAAATGGGTAAACCTTGAAGGAAAAATTTTCTCCAAACGATCTAGCACATTTGAAAGCACTAGAACTCAAAGTCATTTCCATGCAGGTCAACTATCTACTGAAGCAACCTAGAGTTAAGTGAGCTGGCAAGCCACTCCTACTCTACTCGATGAAATGTTTTTTGTTTAAGAGGCGCTCTATGAGTCTACCTGAATGGGACTACTTCTAATATTCTTACTAAACATTATTCAGAGAGACACATATTTCTTCCCTTTTATTTTCTGTACATGAAAATGTAATTATGTCACTAAATTTAATTGTATATCTTTTCAAACTTTACATGAGTTAAGAAGCAAAAAGATAAATGTTGTGAGTAGATAAGTCAAGAATTAAACCTATTAAATATTTTTATTAAAAATTGCATATTTTCTGTGATGTTGTTTTCAGAAATATAACCTGAAATGCTTAAGTTATAATAAGCTCTATTATAGCCAGTTTAAGCATGAAAAATAAACCCAGTTGCAATCTGAAGAATAACCACTAGATGGTAGTAATTACAAACAAATCTATGTTTATCGAACCAGGCTCCTGCAAACTAAAAAAATAAAATAAAAAAAATAAAAACTTTTTTTTTACTATTTTACGAAGTATTAGTAAAACAGATATAATGTGTGGAAATATAATTTCACAGAATTTTACTAAAATCTAGAGATTCTGTACTAAATCCATGAATACATGTTTATATAAATCAATATACTGTCACTGACCAAAAATAATCTAGTACATCTACATTATCAAACATTTCCAACCTTTATAAGTAAAGTGTTTTTAAATCTAAAAGATACATATTAATAAAAGCTATTGGGTTAAAGGAAATGATGCAAGCTCCTCAATCAGCTAGTCTAGGCGGCAGCTTGCTCCACGGATCCGCATCTCCTCAGGGATCTGCATCTTCTCCCATGTCTCCTCCTGCCAAGTGCTGGGAAGACCTGCAGAGGCCTCACCTGCACAGCATGGGTTCAGGGGCTCCCAACCCTGTGCATAGCAAGCTGAGCCACCTGTAAGGCCCCAAGACTTCTAAGATGTTAACAAAGAATGGAACTAATGTTTAAGATATTCTTTAGGTAAACAAAATATGTAAGGAATTTGATATTAATATAAAAGTTTACTAGCTGAGTAAAAATCAAAGATTAAAAACTAAGGCTCACTAGACTAACAGTACAAAAAAAAAGCAGTAACAGTCATCAATAAATTCATTGCCTTTTCATTGGATCTACCTTATCCAACTAAAACTGCAACAAAAGCAACTTTATTTAAATACCGCACACACTGGCTACAAGCTAACTGTAGTTGTCTGAGAAGCACAGCGCACTGCCCACTCCTCCTCTCTCGCTGCTGTTGTTCACAGATGACATAAAGAGAAGCCAGGAGAAAGGGGAAGCCGACCCCCAGACTAAAAAGCACTTCAACACATCAAGAGTGATTCTCTTATTTTTGAAGTTGGGTGTATCATTTTTCATAAGTAAACTATTTCTCATTTTATCCCTAGAATAAACCATATATAACCTAATAAGTTTTTACTGAACATTAGGTACAATATTGGCTTTAGCCATTTAAACAATTTGCTGCATGCCTTAATATTTATCAAAGAATTTAACTGATACTAATCCCTGTGTTAGGAAATAACAAATACTATGACACAGTCTTGCCTCACAGTTTAAATTTGCTATGTAAGTCAAATAATTAACAATTCTGTAAGATTCTTCTAACGTCCCCTTCTAGGTGTACATCCATACCTGTGTAGCACTGCTTTGGGCTTACACAATTTCCCCTTCCCCGACCCTTCTGCCTCAAGGCCCCTAGAAAAGAAGACTGAGTGCAAAGCAAGAAACGCAGAGTTCGCTGTACTTACGCCTACAATCTTAGACGGTCAGCAAGATCTCTTTTAAATTCTCATTCTGCCTTTTCCTGTGCAATCAACCATAATGGCTGCAATCAAAATTACCTAACAAATGTTTAAGCAATTTACACTTTAAATGAGGTATACTCATGCTAGCAGTATTTTAAATATTTATATAAAGTGAAGTAATAGGAAAAGGTCACTTACTGAAAAAGGCCAGCATGAAAATGCCGTCATTGCCTACTCTAAGCTGGTCTACATCACTGAAGTCATCCCGTGGGGTACATTCTTCCTCTTGGTTCTGTAAAATACCAAAACATTTCACTAAAATAATTACAATTTTCTTACCTTCAATTTAAGAGTTAAAACATCAGTAACAACTAATGCTCTCAAGTGGTCCTGCAGATAAGACATTAATAGCATTACTTTATCGTAAGTGCTGTTGAGAAGGGAAGTGGAGGGAGGGCTGGGAGATGGTCAGTCAATACAAGTGCAGACATCCGAGTCGGGATCCCAATCCCACATTAAGAAGCATGGCACTGTGGCACATGCAGAGCCACAGCTACCAGCACTGGTGGACAGAGACAGTAGAGTCCTAAAACTCATTGCCCGGCCTATCTGGTTACACTGATCAATTTTTGGCTTAGTGAGAGCCTGTCTCAAAAAAAGAAAGGTGGAGAGAGATAGAGGAAAGGCACTCTGACCCCAATCATACACCATCCAATGGTTACTGCAATCCTACACAGATGGAGAGAGGGAGAGGCAGAGAGGAAGAGGAAGGGAGGGGGGGAGGCATCAGCTTCAGGAAACGATACGAAGAAGGCATAAATGCCAAGTGGGAATAGGATCGCTCAGAATCAGTGATGCAATGTAAATCTGTACAGCCTCCAGTTAGTAAGTAGACAGTTTTTACTAAAAATATAAACATATATGCCCTCTGATCCATCAATTTTGGTTCTTGAAATAAACTGTATACATGTATATTATACAGTACATATTATATACAGTATATATATTATACAGGTATATATTACCACTTACAAGAAATAAAGCATTAAAAATTTCTTGTAGTGATGGTATCAGAAAGAGAAGACAGGGCAAAATTTAAATGCCCCTTAATGAGGGTAGTGTTAAGAGAAGGCCTCTGCATGCATGTTCCCATCTCTGCACATCTCCCACACAGAAACAGTCACTGCCTTTTTCTGGATACTACAATGGAAAGCTCTGAAGTGGAGTGGAATCTCCCAGCAGAGCAAGGGTGTAGGCACTCTAACAAGCACTGGAAGAGCTGGGATCGTAGTGACAGAGCCACAGCACTGGGATTGGCACTTAGTCCCTGCTGCTGCCCTGTGGGCCTAGTGCTTGAGGACCACAACAGCAAGACCGCTGCTGCCGCTGTGAACAATGAAGCCAGTACCCAAGTAACTTCTGCTTTCCAGAACACTGGAGCCTGACTAACAGTGCGTCTGCACCCTGCGTGCACTGAAACACTGGAGCCTGACTAACAGTGTGTCTGCACCCTGCGTGCACTGAAACACTAGAACCTGACAAACAGTGTGTCTGCACGCTGCGTGCACTGAAACACTGGAGCCTGACTAACAGTGTGTCTGCACGCTGCGTGCACTGAAACACTGGAACCTGACAAACAGTGCGTCTGCACGCTGTGTGCACTGAAACACTAGAACCTGACTAACAATGCGTCTGCACGCTGCGTGCACTGAAACACTGGAACCTGACAAACAGTGCGTCTGCACGCTGTGTGCACTGAAACACTGGAACCTGACAAACAGTGCGTCTGCACGCTGCGTGCACTGAAACACTGGAGCCTAACAGTGCGTCTGCACACTGCGTGCACTGAAACACTAGAACCTGACTAACAATGCGTCTGCACGCTGCGTGCACTGAAATTCAAAGCAGTTCTTGAGAGGCTGATAATTTATAGGATCTATATCCTAGTCAGGATTAAAATGTTCAAGTAAATTTAAACAAGTTTTTAATATCTTGATGTGTTTACTATTCTAATAATCTCTAAAATATACTAAGTAAAATACTGTTTGTACAGCATACCTTTTGCTTAAAAATAATATACTAACATATAAATGCTTACAAATGTAAAGAACTCTAAAATTACTTGTAAAATCTGTTATCACTGAGAGCTTCTAAGATTTTAGAAATATTACTACCCAAGACTCTGCTTAGCCTAGGGCCCTATCAGTTCACACAAAACAACCTTACATGCTCACCTAGACTCCACAGCCCAGGCAGATGGAATGAGACAATAAAGACAACCAAGTTAATTACACAAGTAGTAAAAGGTGCAAATGAATGTACAAAACGTAAATGGTCTATGGGAGATGGGATGGCAGGGAAAGAAAAGCAAGCATGAGTAGACAGTAAGACAGGCCATGGAGACAAAGGTCACGGCCAGGAAGAGAGTGGAGGACATGGGGGCCTCAGGTAAGGGAAGAGCTGTCTGGGTGGCACTGCTCAGAAAGAGCTGACCTGGATGAAGAAGTCAGTGTGGGATAAGCCTGAGATCAAAAGTTGGGAAGAGTCCTCTTCCTGTAAGCGGCCAGAGGTGACCTGTGAAGATGGTTCGCTACTCTCTTGACCCAGAAAACCCCACAAAATCATGCAAATCAAGATGTTCAAACTTACGCATTCACTTTAAGAACACCCAGAAAACTTCCCAGGCCATCAAAGGCATGCATATCCACAAAGCCACCACGTATCTGAAGGAAGTCACTTTAAAGAAGCCATGTGTGCCATTCCAGAGGTAGAATGGTGGAGTCGGTAGGTGTGCCCAGGCCAAACAGTGGGGCTGGACACAGGGACGGTGGCCACAAAAGAGTGCTGAGTTTTTGCTGCACATGCTTTAAAACGCAGAGAGGAATGCTGAACTTAAGGGTTTAGACGTGGATTCCCTAGTCATTGACACATCCAGGAGGACAAGGCACCTGAGATGTGCTGCCGAACCTTCAGAGCTCATGGCCGGATTAACCCACACATGAGCTCCCCTGACGCATGGAGATGACCCTCACTGAGAAGGAGCAGACTGCTCCAAAGCCAGAAGAGGAGGCTGCACAGAAGAAAAAGATATCCCAGAAGAAACTGAAGAAACAAAAACTCATGGCATGGGAATAAATTCAGCATAAAAAAAATGCAGATAAAGTTAAAAAAAAAAAAGGTGGGGGGGAGTGATAAACATATTGTAAAAATACGTTCTAGGAAGCCGTAAGCTGAGGCAGCGTGCAGACTTACTCTCTGAGACGCATCCGCTGCTGCAGCTGCCAGGGCAGCAGCTTTAGCCTTCTCAGCCTCATCATAGGTAGGAAGAGAGGTAGCAACACTGTACGGAGGTGGCACAGGGTAAAACTCACTATACACATCAGTATCTGAAGAGAAGGATTAAAAAAGAATCGTTAAATAACTTAATGTGATTTTACAGTCAGGATCGTACTTTAACAACTTATAATAAGACACTAAAGATTACTACTGCTCCTGTAGGTCTATAGTATAAACTATATAACACAAAACACCCTTAACAAATACTTGTATGTTTTATTTGTCCCATATTTATTATAAAAAGGATGGGATGATATATATCATCTAAACTCAAAAAAAAAAAAAACACTTCAAGATTGAGAGTTTTTGAACATTATTTCTTGTGTCTACTGTATGTGTGCACATGAGGACATAATCAGGAGTACATTCTCTCCTTCAGCTCTGGATATTCTTGGGATCAAACGCCCAGACTTGGTAACAGATGGCCTTACCAGCTAAGGCATCTTTCTGACCTGAAACCGAGAATTTGAGAGGGGTTTAGACCGGAGGTGAGAATACCACAGTGTGTGTGTGCTCACTAGGAGGTGAGAATACCAGTGTGTGTGTGCTCAC
>NW_022196915.1:90500317-90522113 GCF_008632895.1 Mastomys coucha | reverse complement strand
GAGGTGAGAATACCAGTGTGTGTGTGCTCACTAGGAGGTGAGAATACCAGTGTGTGTGTGCTCACTAGTCTACACAATGCTCACCTCTTTACTCACTGTCTCACAGCCAAACCAATCAAAGCAAAGGTGGTCAAACAGTAATGACTGCAGCTCGCAGTGCTGACCAAATTGTCTTTCTTCTCTCGCATCAGTGTTGGCAACGCTGAGATCTGGGGAGTGAAGTGACTTACACGTCCCGGCTACAGTGGAAGGGGCAGCCCCAGAGCCCCTAATATTTTAAGAACACTCTGTGTTCTCTTAAGACTTTTCTTCCTTTTTACTTTCACCTAGTTTTCCTTCAGTTATCCCAACATCCACACAGTTTTTTAGAGCTTTCTTTTAATTCACAGTTTGTCTCTGATTTTTAAAGCATTTGTGAGAAATAAACTCCAAAATAATAATAAAATAGTAAGTATAAACTGCTCATTTTAAAAATAAAAGTACAGGCTATGTTTTCAATATAACTAGT
Organism: Mastomys coucha; assembly: GCF_008632895.1. Taxonomy (NCBI): domain Eukaryota; kingdom Metazoa; phylum Chordata; class Mammalia; order Rodentia; family Muridae; genus Mastomys; species Mastomys coucha. Next base: position 90,521,605 of record NW_022196915.1, on the reverse strand, counting down.
ATAAGTCAAGTTCAGCATGACATTTATAGTAGAATCACAACCAAGGAAAATGTAGATTCTAAAAGCAATGTCAAACATTGTGAAATAGAGAATTTCCTCTACCTATAACTGTAGTATTTTGATATTTTGTACATTAACATATACTTTTCTCTATATTAGAACTTTCTAAATCTCCAATATGAAATTTTTTTATTTTAGTATTATATTTTCGGCTACCTAGGCTTTAAGAAAAAAATAAGTTATGAATACAGGCTAAGAATCTGAAATGAGACTGTTTGTAATCTAATGGCAGAAAATGGTAATAATGCAATTGAGAAGCATAAAAACCTAAGTGAAAACAATATTAATTCTGAAGCAATAGCAACAAGTTATTAATGTATACACTATACAACTAAATAGCGCACCATCTAAGGAGATATGATCTACTCTATCAACAGCGTGTATCACCTGGAAAGTCTTCAACAAAGAAAAGAATCACGCCATTAACAAAAATTAAGCTCATGACTTAATTCTTTACTCTGTCCACAAGGCCTCTCAACAACATCACAGCCTGGATGCTGTTTCCCAGTCTCCGAGGACGGCGGCCTTAGTGAGTCACTGCCACGCTATGGAGCTCGACTTTCTAAGCACACAAAGGTATTTCAGAGACAAGGAGCATCTAACAGCAGTATGCCATGAAACATTCAAATGTCACCCATGCTACTCAGAGCCAGGAAAAAAAATCGTAAAATAAACTAATGGAGAATAAATACAATGCCATGGAAAACTAGGAAAGGTCATGTTTAACACATAACTAAGAAACAAAACAGCCGGGCGGTGGTGGCGCATGCCTTTAATCCCAGCACTTGGGAGGCAGAGGCAGGTGGATTTCTGAGTTCAAGGCCAGCCTGGTCTACAGAGTGAGTTCCAGGACAGCCAGAGCTACACAGAGAAACCCTGTCTTGAAAAACCAAAAAGAAAAAAGAAAAAAGAAACAAAACAATTATCAGTAATTCTTCACTAAAGAGACTCCAAATCTAGAATCCCTCAGCTCCTGTGGTTAGAGATATGAGTATCAGGTTAGCCACAACTGTAAAAGAATGAAGGCTCTTCTTCACAGAGGGCACTGTAACAGTAAGTGAAGACCCAATACCAGCTTCCACTGGTTTTATAGTTGAAATGTATCTCATCTTTAAAAATTATGCTTATTATTTCTGTGATCTCTAGACCACAGAAAACCAGAAGCTCCTCAGTTTATTTTATAATGCTGAGTAGCAAAACTACAGAAACAGCATACAAAGCTTTAGGTCCCGTTAAGCGGTACAAGCTCTACTAAAGTATTTGCAAATCTAAACCTGGACAGCTTAAGCCATGGTGGCATGATAATTCACTCCAAAAAGTAAAGATGGATATATTTTTGGAAATCCAATAATATAATTTTATTTCAATAAAAATTACGTATAAACTATGTAATTTTATGATTAAGTACAAAAACCATTAGAGCAGTGGCTTCCAACCTTCCTGATGCTGCAACCCTTTAATACAATTAATTCCTCATATTGTGGTGACCACAATCATAAAATTTTCATTTCTAGTTCATAATTATAGTTTGCTATTGTTATACATTGTAATATAAATATCTGTGTTTTCTGATGGTTTTAAGAGACCCCTGTACAAAGGTCACTCACCACCCCAGGGGTCTGGATGCACGCACGGGTTGAGAACTAATGCTTTAGAGTGTTTCTGGCCAATTAGACCCTTTGACTGATATGGCAAAGACTGCAGAACAGGGCCTCAGAAGGAGGCAGAGCAAGGGTGCCGCTGGCAGAGCTTTCTGTCAAAGTTCTTATCAAGTACTAAGCACACTGATCAAACAGCACTCGAACAGTAAAATCAGCACACAGGAACTGCAACAATGAGGACCTACCGCACGACTTTCAGAAACTGCCTTGCAAAGAAGTGAACAGCAAGTGTCTGATCAGGTTACAGATTACACAAAGGTGGGAACTAGACAGAATTAGCAAGAGTCACTCAGATGGAGTCACTATTCAGAGAAACAAGGAAGATAACTGAATGAACTGTGTGTCCGCTCTCGTGCTGTGCTCTTGTGCGGTTGATGATTAGTCCATGAGCCTCCTGCAGACGGCCATCACAGCACTCTCCCGTGAGCTCCAGCTCCAGGTTACAAGGGTGTTTCGTTCTGTTAACATGCTTTTCAGTAACGAATTTCTAAGAATGAATTCTAAGAGTAAATGATTTCTAAGATTTCTTCATAACGCATATGAAATAGAGAACTTAGACTCTTAGAAATTTTAGCTGGGCAGTGGTGGCGCACGCCTTTAATCCCAGCACTTGGGAGGCAGAGGCAGGCGGATTTCTGAGTTTAAGGCCAGCCTGGTCTACAGAGTGAGTTCCAGGACAACCAGGGCTACACAGAGAAACCCTGTCTCGAAAAACCAAAAAAAAAAAAAAAGAAATTTTAAACTTCTCAGATTATAGTAGAAAACAAAATCACAAAATTATATAAATAAGAGTATATAAAACATATTAGAATACAAATTATCCTATAACCAACTGAACACTGCTGAGAGATTATACATTGTGGTAAGAAAAAAATCTCTAAGTAGGATAAGCTGACAGAGAAGACAGACAGCAGCAAGCAGGAATGACTGACGTGTAATAAAAGCATTCTTCCTGCATGTATGGCAAAACACTATGCACATTGTCCATGTCTGCTAACACACACCCACCATATTCTTACTCCTATCATTATAAGCTTCCCATTAAACCTCATGAATATATAAGCATAAACATATATGTATGTATATACATAGACATGTGCATATACACACACACACATACATGTGTGTCTGTATTTGTTTCAAAGTTCATTTAACAAGTGCAATGCTACATGCCTGCACTCTGAGCACATAGCAGCTGGAAAGCTGAGGCCATCCTGGGTTATAAAGCAAAACAAAACAAGCAATTAGCCCAATGAAAGATTTAATAACTACACACAATCATACTGTCAAAAAGCAAGGGAAGCAGTGCGCCCCTCGGCCCGCTCACCTGAAGTTGTAGGAACTTCCACAGTGATGCTGCTGTAAGGGGGAGGGGAAGAGCCAGTGTCCACTGCTGGTGCTGAAGCAGCGGCTTCCACAGTCTGTGCTGCTGGGCTGCAGGGTGATGGCTGCTCTACTGCAGATGATTCTGAATTATCTTCTTCATTGTGAAGCTAAAGAACAAGAAGAAAAGCAATGTAATCAATGTTATTTTCTTTTCACGTCAGCTAGTTTTTAAAGATTATTTAAAATTTAAAGGTATTCAGGAAAAGGGAGAAATATTAACATTTTAAAATATGAACAAAAAAGACTGAATCAGTTTAGGGCAAAGCAAAACCAGGAACTAAATCTATTAGTATCAAGCCAATGTGCCTAGTTCTCAGCATCTTGGTCTGATTGTGCACTGAAATTTGGTTTTATGTTTACAATGTTAATACATATTTTCTGCAAGTAAAAGTGTTTCTTGTTGATAAACAGAACGCATGAATATTCTACACACATGGCGTGCTAAGTGTCCCAACACCCCAGCAAATTTGCCTACCTACTTAAAATCAAGGGTCAGAAGGGACTTTCATCAAACACAACTGAGATGACTGTTAACAAAAATAGAGGTTTCCTTTCCATCGAAAACTGCCTGCCTTAGTTTGTGCTCTATTACTGTAGCAAACATGATGACCACAGGAGCTCTGTGAGTGGGGGGAGGGGGGTGGGGGGGGCGGCGGTGATATTTCATCTCACAGGTTATAGTCCATCATCAAGCAAGTTGGTACAAGAACATGCAAGAACATAGAGGCAGAAACTATGGAGGGATGCTGTACTGGCATGTTCTCTATGGCTTGCTCAGCCTGCTTTCTTAAAGCACCCAAACCACCTTCCCAGGAGTGGCAAAATCACCCCATCAAGAAAATGCCTACAGATGTGCTTACAGTTCAGTCTGATGGCGGCGGTATTTTCTATACTTAAGTTCCCTCTTCTCAGATGAAACTTGTTTCTGTCAACTTGAAAACACACACACACACACACACACACACACACAAAACTCTAACCAGCACATTGCTGCTGTCTACTCTTATAAATGAAAAGCTACAGAACAGTATGGGTTATAACTAGATTTTAAGATAATGAGGACATAATACCATTGTGTAATACAAATACAAAAGAACAATTCTAAATTTCTAGAAAGGTACACAGAGAACCTTTAAGTTTAAGTTGGGAGAAGAAATTTCATTCTTGTTATTTGAAATTTTTACTCCATGTCAATTAATAAGCTTCAACATTTTGTTTGTTTTTTTGAGACAGGGTCTCCCTATGTATCCTTGGATGGCCTGGAACTCAGAGAGATCACCTCTGGAGTACTGGGACTAAAGGCATGCACCCGGGCACTTTAATATTTTTAATAAAAGTAAAATGGAGCCTAGAACTTCTAGTTTTGCATGTCTCAGAAACACTATTCCCTATAAGAAAAGGTTTTCTCCAACATAAAATATGGCAGAGATTGTTACCACAGTTTCATTGTGTTTTGTTGAAAATGGTACATCACAGAACTCTTAACTGGATAAAAAGTTGCCTAAATAATACAAATCACCAAAGGTCCCTATCTTTTCAAAAAAAGGAAAGATATTAAAGTCTACAAAATAACTATAAAATAGACAATCAAATTTACATTACCAGACTAGACTCTTCTAAGCTTCAGGCCTGTATATCCCTTTACTAATCTACTTTAAAACAAAACAAAAACAAACAAACAAAAAACACAAAATAATGACCAAAAAGAGGATTCTTGACTTATTCAACTCTTTGTATCATCTCTCTCAGTGTCCAGCTAATCTATATGGTGCTGAGATCCCAGTTTAAAATCTAAATCTCAGGAACTCATTATAGCCAACTACAAGCAGGGCTCTCTGAAACACCTTTTCTGACTTGGAGACGGTCTCTGTGTAGCCCACACTACCCTAGCACCCAGATTTACCGATCTCACATACGTTCCTTGTCAGGTTACAAGCTTGTGTTTTCTTGTAAGGATCAGAGGCCTCCCACAAACTGATCTCTAGTTAACAGCTTTTTTTTTTTAAACATTCGTAACCTAAGTGTTCTTTAAAGGGCTTAGAGCACTTTATTTATGTAATCAATAACTTCCAACAGGGCTCACAACTCCTTTTCACAGAGAACATTTTAGGTAACCATGGATATAAAAGGCTATAAAACAAGTATACAAATCAAACACTTAGTGACAAGAAATCAAAAGGAAATTTATTGTATGAAGCAATGTAGTCATCAAATTGCTTTCTAAATAACTATGTTTATGCCCAATAGATTAGAGCTGCTGTCAACCCTAATCAGAGGAACTTCTTTATGAAGTGGTCAGTGGGAACTGCAACGATCCAGTAAGTGTCAAAATAAGAAGTGAATGTTGAACACTCAGCCATAAACGGCTCATTTCTATCACCCTGGGAACCTTCAGGAACATCACAGGAGAGGCATAAGGAATGGAAAAGCTGTGGGGAGGGAAGGAGGGAGGGGTGGAAGGAATGATGTCCAGGGATCACAGGTCTGCTGCACTCCTGAACTCACAGGAGCTGTGATTATTAACTAACTACCCAAGATCAGAACTGGACCAAAAGCAGTCTGGGAAGATGGAGAGGCTCATGAGACCCCACCCCTCCTTGGGTATTTATACATAGTTACCAACTAATGGACAAAAGAGACATTTTCTACAGGAGTATAGCCACTAGGTACCCATACAAATCCTTACCCACATTCTTATAAGCAGCCGCAATCAACTTACCAAGGCATTAAAAAAATGATAGTACAATTGGTAAAAGCAGTGGATCCATAGGACAGAGGAGCAGTCAGAGGGCATGAGTGTTAGCACAATTGAACTGCATTATGTACCTGCGTGGAAATGTCACAATGAAACCCTTTAGCAAACACGGCCACCACACAGCACTGGCAGAAACATCTTGAATTCAGTATATGTTTCATTTGTATTTAATTTTTGGTTGTTGCACATCTTTACTGGCTAGTTTTGTCAACTTGATACAAACTAGTGTATCCCTCAGAAAAGAGGGAACCTCAATTGAGAAAATCCCTCTCTAAGATCTAGCTGTAGACAAATCTGTAAGGTTTGCATATCAGTGATTAATGGGGGAGGGCCCAGTCCATGATAGGTGGTGTCATCCCTGGACTGCTGGCCCGGTTCTGTAAGAAAGCAGGCTGAGGAAGCCATTATGGAGCAAGCCAGTAAGCAGCACCCTTGCGCGGCTTCTGCGTCAGCTCCTGCCTCCAGATTCCAGCCCTGTCTGAGTTTCTGTCCTGACTCCCTTTAAAGATGGACTATGATATGGACGTGTAAGCCAAATAAACTCTTGCTTCCTAGATTGCTTTTGGACATAGTGTTATGACCAAAACCTCATCAACAGAAACCCTACCTAAGACGATAACTGGAAACCAGTACTGTTGCCAAACTTTTGTGCCCCATCATTCAGTTACAGGGCTCCCACAATTTAAAAAGCTATAATCCTAGACCATATCCAGAAGTTAGGCATGCCCCCCCCTGCTGAGGAATGGGGCCACCCACCCATCTCCAAAATTTTAACCTAGAATCACTCCTGTCTAAAGAAAATACAGGGACAAAGTGTGGAGCAGAGAATGAAGGAAAGGCCATCCAGAGACTGCCCCACCTGGGGATCCATTCCACATGCAGACACCAAACCCAGACACTATTGCTGATGCCAGGAAGTGCTTGCTGACAGGAGCCTGATACAGCTGACTCCTGACTGATTCTACCAGACCCTGACAATACAGATGCAGATGCTCACAGCCAACCACCAGACTAGTCTAAGCACAGGGATCCCAATGGAGGAGTTAGGGGATGGACTGAAGGAACTGAAGGGGCCTTATCTGGCATCAATGGGAGGGGAGGCCCTTGGCCCTGGTGAAGGCTTGATGCCCCAGTGTAGAGGAATGCTAGGGCGGTGAGGCAGGAGGAGGGGAGCACCCCCACTGAAGCAGGGTAAGAGGGGTGGATGGGATGGGGGTTTGCAGAGGGGAAACCGGGAAAGGGACTAACATTTGAAATGCAAATAATTTAAAAAAAAATTTTAAAGGTATAATAATCCACAATATGTTTTACTGACCAAAAGATATCTATAAAAATAGAGGTTATATCTGTCTTAAATGCTTTGAAAAAGTATTTATAAAAGCACTTATCCAATCCTGCTTAAAATGAAAAGAATCTACATTACAGGTTACTGTTCACAAAGAGACTATGAAGGAGCAGAATGAACGAGAACAGAACAGTCTTGCTGCTGCCCCTTGTACTCTGAGGTACCTCACAGCTAGTCACTGGCTTCCGTAAGTTAGAGGGTAGGAATCAAAGGTTGTTTCATCTCAAAGACTTCCAGAGAACAAAGAAATCATGTAGGTGGGGTAAAAAAATCTTATATAAACTTCTACTTTCAAGAAGAAAAAATTACACCTCTGCTTGAACTCCTTTTCATATGCTGAAGTTGTAGTATAAATATCTGGGACATCTAGGATTCCCTGCCTCTGTATGGCACACGCATTATGTCCAGTCTCTCAGTTGAATAACTTATGCTACTTAAGATGTTGTATCAACCAAAACTCCATTTCCGATGGAAGGGTTAAAAAGGTAGCAGGGGAAGGTAGATGAGGTCAAGGAAGGACACATGCACGTTTGTACAGTGGCACTCACTAACATGCACAATTAATGTACATTAGTAATAACTAAACAGTCGCTCACTTAGACCCCAGCTAAAAAATATTTATAAATCTGCCTTCTAGTTATTCCTCTTTATCAACTGGGCACTATAACCTTAAGAAATGATTAGCAGATTGCGTACCTAGTCTAGTCCCTAAAGAAGAAAAGGGGGAACTTGGGGGACCTGGACATTTTAATGTTTCCTCTTGGCAATGTAGTCAAATTGAATAACTCTCTTTCGCCTGCTTTTCATTACTTGTCTCTTTCATTCCTTTTTTGAGAATATGTGACTGAAGACAGCTTGCTAGGGTTGCCAAGACCCACACACTCTGATCTAACTACTCCAGGTGCGCTGCTTCCACCTCTTCAGGGCTGGGACCCACCACATCACGCTTGGGTTTGCTGTTAAAAGATAGAAGTTTTCGAAAACTAGTCTGTAGGTTTGGTGTTGTAGCTGTCCACGGCACACTACTCCACTCATCACTTCCATCAGGTCTGTCGGATGTAGTTATCCATGGGTACACTGCGGTTTTAAGGATAAGTAAAGTAGATGGCTGCTTCCCTCGGAGGGTTTCCTTCCTTCTTCATCACGGCCGCACAGCACTGTGGGTGGGCGTTAGCCCTCCCCAGTCCAGACCTAGACACTAATACACCTCTCATGATAGTCCTTTAGCAAAGCAAATGACTCCCAACACTCCGCAAGGCCTTCCTTCTAGGAAAGGTACCTGGGACAAAGACAGAAGCTAAAATAACATCACCCCTAATTAAGGACACTCAGAAGTAGTTGGACAGGAAAAAAAGGCAAATTACTACACAACTAAGGAAACATCAGGTATGTATCTGCACAAATTAACAGAGCTAACTCATTTTCAAGACAAACACGCTTCCCATAAAATCACAGATTATTAGAAATAGCAATACAGCAAAGTCATAGTGTTTAAGCTTCCATTCCTTAAATGGTTTAGGAACCAAACGTTAGACATCCAAATGGAAAAAATGCTATGAAACATTTTCTTGTTTGTTTGTTTGAGACAGGGTTTCTCAGTGTAGCCCTGGCTGTCCTGGAACTCACTCTGTAGACCAGGCTGGCCTCAAACTCAGAAATCCGCCTGCCTCTGCCTCCCAAGTGCTGGGATTAAAGACGTGCACTACCACTGCCGGGCGGAAACATTTTCTTAAGCAGGAAAAAAAAGTTTCAAAGATAAACGTTTGGCTTCATAAAGCCATTTACATGCTGAGCTTTAAAAAGACTCCAATGCTGATTTAATCCTTCACTATACAATTTATTCCATACATGACCTCACAATATAAGAGCAACAGCAATCTGTAATAAGAGCTTTTACTCCTTTCCTGTCTTGTAATCAGATGAGAACATTCTGACATATCCTCCAGAAAATTTCTAATTTGCATGAACTAAAATTAAATCAGCAAACTGGAAGTTGGTAAAGTTTAAAGACTAAAACTGTCTAAGAGCACATTTCCCAATGAAGGGCTGAGATATCAAACCTTCAAGGATAGATAGATAGATAGATTAGATAGATAGATATCAAAACAGATGTCACTACACTTGGAATATGTCCCTTTTAGCTATTAGAATCTGAAGATTCTGGAAGATTTTAAAAGAAAACTGTTAGGGTAGGGGCTATCAAGGCACAAACAGAAAACAAAAGCTAGCAAACTTTAATTCCAACTACTCTCATCCAGGAAGCAAGTTGGTGCTGCTTCATGAGGCTCTAGGGCAGTGGTTCTAAACCCTCCCAATGCTGCAACCCTTTAATACAGCTCCTCAGGTTGTGGTGGCCCCAACCATAAAATTATTTTGTGTTACTTCATAACTATAATTTTGCTACTGTTAGGAACTGTAATGTAAATCTCTGGTATGCAGGATATCTGATATGCAACCCCAAAAGAGTCATAACACACAGGTTGAGAAATGATGCTCTAAGGGCTTAGAGACTTTGGCTTGATAGACAGTATTTGTCTCCCTAATCAGATCCTAAGCCAGGATGTTCAGGAAGTATGATTTGCTCATTTCAGTAGTCACTAAACCAAGCGGCAGGGCCTAGGGTGTGTGCAATCCCCTAAGCTTCCAGTCTTCTCTCACTGAAGGGGAAGCCGACTCACGCAATGTTATATATGCCAAACAACTCAAGATCAAGTAGTATGCACATCTTATGGATATCTATGGTTCTCACAACAAAATACAGAGTAAAATGTGGAGATTTTGTCACTCAACTATCAAGAGACAGTCAAAGCAACTTCATAAGCAAGTATCTGCCTCCTAAATTGACTAAATTATACTGTTTTCCAAAGCCACAATCACTATACACTATGAAAGATAAACTCCAGGAGCTGGAAAGATAGGTCAGTGGTCAAGAGCACGGGCTGCTCTCCTGAGAGCACCGAGGTTCAACAGACACATGGCATCTCAGAACAGTGTGGAATTCTAGTTCCAGAGGATGCAGATTCTAGCCTCCATGGCACTTGGTATGCATATGGCACACAGAAATACATGCAGTTGAATTCTTAAACGTTAAAAAAAAAAACTTTAACCATCAAACTCTGTAGCATCCATCTTTAAAATAACTCCACTAGAGATAACATTTTTACCACAGCTAGACAGAAATCAACAGAAAAGAGAATTTAAAAAACTAAGCAAACTGGGGCTCAGCAGTTAACAGCACTAATTACTCTTCCAGGGGTCCTGAGTTCAATTCCCAGCAACCACATCATGGCTCACAACCATCTGGAATGGGATCCCATGCCCTCTTCTCATGTGTCTGAAGCTACAGTGTACTCACATACATAAAATAAATCCAAAAACAGAGCAACCAATACATACATGCACGCATGCCCCTACCCACTGCTATGGAAAAACCAAAGACTAGGACAAAGTTCCTAGGGATATCTAGTACTATCTAATTCTCTCGATACACTGAGAAAGCAAGCATCAATCAGTGCCTCACAGCACTGAACAAGGACTAAATACCCATCTGTAGATATGACTGTTAGTCACTAAATAAAAGTATTCTAATAAAAAAAATAGAGAACCTAATCTGGTCATAAAAGAGGCAATGTTTTTGTACAAATTAACTAGCAAGAATATATCTAGGAAAACCCAAATCTTTTTTTTTAAAGATTTATTTATTATTATACATAAGTACACTGTAGCTGTCTTCAGACACACCAGAAGAGGGCGTCAGATCTCATTACGGATGGTTGTGAGTCACCATGTGGTTGCTGGGATTTGAACTCAGGACCTTTGGAAGAGGAGTTGGTGCTCTTAACTGCTGAGCCATCTTGCTAGCCCGGAAAACCCAAATCTTATTGACTAAAACAACACATAACTGCAAAACTAAGAAAATGTTCCTAGGGAAAAAACTGGTACACTGGGGCTAGGCGTGATGGTATGACTTTAGTTCAACACTCAGGAGACAGAAGCAGCATTATCTCTTGAGCTCAAGGTCTACATAAAGAGGTGCAGCCAAGCCAGGGCTACACAGAGAGACCCTGTCTCAAATAAAACAAAATAAAATTGCACAAGGGGAAAAACAAATGTAAACTTCCACTAGTAAGGGTAAAATCAATTTAACCATGTTAAAGAGCAATTTGGTAATTTTGACCAAATCTAGATGTGTACAAAACCCATAATTTTATTTTATAGATGTCAATATCAAAAAACTCTTACACTTAAACAAAGATACACACAGGTATACTTAAGGTAGCAGTTTTCAAAAAGCAAGAAACTATGCAGCCAAGTATGCCATGAGTAAATTAGTATATAGATATATCACTGTTATATGTTTTATATATATACATATATTCATATGCAGAGTTACATATATAATATAAATTGCTATATAAATATACCATGCTTATACAATAGAATTCACCATTTAAGTTTGAAATTAAATTTGTATTAATTGTAATGCATAAATCTTAAAAGTATACTCTCTTCCTTCCATTTCTTTTTACTGTGATAAACTACCCTGTAAAAGCAGTTTACAGAAAAAGGAGCTTATTTGTACATACACTCATACAGGTATACATACATGTAATTTAAAATAATAATATATCTTTTTTTTATCCTTTTTTTTTTTTTTGGTTTTTTTAGAGACAGGGTTTCTCTGTGTAGCCCTGGCTGTCCTAGAACTCACTCTATAGACCAGGCTGGCCTCGGACTCAGAAATCCTCCTGCCTCTGCCTCCCAAGTGCTGGGATTAAAGGCGAGTGCCACCACCACCCAGCAATAATACATCTTTAAATTAGAATAAAAAAGAGCTAGGAGCCAGAGAGAAAGTTCAGTAGCACATGTGTTCCTCTATAAGATCCAAGTTCAATTCCCTGAACCCATACAACTCAGAGCTGTCTGAATGCTATTCTAGGGAAGTCAATGCCTTCTTCTGGCCTCCACAAGCACTGTATACACACTGTACACAGACATACACTGGAACTGCGGATACAGATTAAAAACTTCTACTGTTCACCACAAAAAACAAACCAAAACAAAAACAAAAACAAAAACCGCTAATAGTTAAATCTCCAGCATAAAGTTTCAAAATTTATTCTAATTTCTTATGATTTTTTTTCTAACCTCTTTTTTTAATTTTAGTGAAATCTTATACAATTTAAGACTTCTGTGGTAGCCAGGCATGGTGCAGCACACCTTTAACCCCAGAACTTGGGAAGCAGAGGCAGGGGCAGCTATGAGTTCAAGGTCAATCTGACCCACACATTAAGACCCAGTCTCAAAACAAAACAAACAATAACAAAAAGGAGTCCTGTGGTAAAGGAACCGTGACTGACAGTTGAGTTATTCATGTTTTTCCCTTTACTGTAAAATTAAAACATCATATTTCATATTTTCCTTTTTAAGATAGCTTCCTGGCACTCACAGAACCCCTCCCATCCGTCTCTACATAAGCACAAATGAGCTAATGAGCACCCAGTGTCAGCACAGGCTTCTCTGGCTGTGAAGGGCTGCGTGCCCACACTGCCTGCGTCTTTGTACTTCTCCTGTGTATACTTTTTAAGGTAAGCACCTATCACTTTTTGAAAAAAAGGAATCAAGAGAGAAGGAGAACACTATAGGACCAGCCCCTGGAAAGCTAATACAGGACAATCAGAGGTTCAAGGGTGGCATGCGCTGGCAAGCATCCCAGGGAAACTGGGCTATGTACTAAAACCTTATCTCCAAAAGAAAAGCAAAAACACTAAAAATTAAAAATGAGAGGACTGCTGCTGGGCGGTGGTGGCGCACGCCTTTAATCCCAGCACTTGGGGGGGCAAAGGCAGGCAGATTTCTGAGGCCAGCCTGGTCTACAGAGTGAGTTCCAGGCCAACCAGGGCTACACAGAGAAACCCTGTCTAAATAAATAAATAAATAAATAAATAAATAAATAAATAAATAAATAATAAATGTCTTAAGGGATATAGATTAAATGTTGCTCTGCCACCTGTAATAGCACTTTTCCTGCTTAATGTCTTTTCCCACACAGTATATAAACCACATATATTCACCTATAGAATCTAAAAAGGCATAATGAAGCAAGGCTCCTCACTTAGAAAGACCCTGCCTCAAAACACAAAACAAAGAAAATAAAAATAAGAAAGGCGTTCTGTTTTCTGTTTTGAACTAACACTAGCTATTCCTCCGAAGACTGATGCGCTTTGTTCACAGCCTTATGAGAAATGCTCCTTAAGCAGCACCAGCAGGGAGAAAGCAGGCATCTCTCTGATGTCCCACCTACAAGTGCCAACTGTCTTGCAATTGTACTACATTCAAGAACTGAAAGCTGTGCTCACTTCAGCAGCACCTACACTAAAGTTAGAACAATGCAGCAAAGGTTAGCATGGCCCCTGCGCAAGCAGGATAACATGCAAATTCATGAAGTAGTCTTTATTTTTGGGAAAGAGGATAATATTTGAAATGTAAATAAATAGAATATCCAATTTAAAAAAATACTCAAACCCATAAAGTGCCAAATCATGAACATGTCACAAAGACACAGGAAAAGATAAAAGAGGCTCCTGCTGAATAAGTTGGAATGATCTGAATATTTTGTTAAGTAAAAGTAGTAAGTATGCAATTATAACTCATAGAATAAAATGTGAACCTGTGAATTCCATCTAATATAAGTGAGTAAACAAATTGGGCCCTAGGAAAATTCCTCATTGTAGAATGAAAATTAGTAAGTTCTTAACGAAATACTGAACTGGGAAACTACCCTTTGAGTACCACTATAGTAAACAGCAGCCAATGAGCCACAGAGCCAGGAGGTAAAGGGACACTTTCTAAAACCAGGACTTTTGTAGGCTGTGCTGCAAAGGAACTGACCTGCCTTTTTCGGAACACTGTTAGGAGTGAATACAAGGGCAGAGCACGGGTTTCCTTCCCATGCTGCCCCTAGACACCCTGTGTGACCACTGGCTCCTGTACTCTACACTCAGCACTGAGCAACCACCTCTCCAAAGGGGAGTGGAGCCACCTTTGCCTGGGCGGGGCAGTTTTCTTCATACCTCTCCAGTAACAACGATATTCCTATCCGCACTTGCCTAAGTACACGAACAAAAGGATCTGGGCTACTACAGATGGAGATCAAAAGCCTCCTGTCAAGTTCCTGCAGTCCATCGGGCCTACCAGACCCTTCTGAGACAAGGTAAGAAAAAGTAAGGAACAGGAGAAATAAAGAGCCCCTCACTCTCCTGCTTTTCACTTAAGTCTCACTGAGTCAAGAATTTCAACACAAAGGACAAAAATTACAAGACAAAGTGACTACACTCTTGGTTTTGTTTTGGATTATTTTGGGGGAAGGGCATGTTAAGAATCTTTTAAACAAGAGCATTAAAACAGCTAATGAACAATGGTAAGATCAAAAACAATCTTAAACCCTTGTGACTTTTGATTTTATAATCTTATCTTAATCCTTTATATCTATAAACATGGATAACACCCTGTATAAACCATGTCTCGATCTCATAAAGGAAATCTTTAGATAAAATAAACCTTTGTACCTTATTTTTAAATTGTATTGTTTAAACTTTACTCTTTAAACTTAGTTACAGATGATATCTCCAGAACAAAGTAATTTTAAAGACACAAAAGTGCACATACTGTTAGGGCATTTTTTTTTCACACACACTGGTGTTTTGCATGTATGTCTGTGTGAGGGTGCTGAATTCCCTGGAACTGGAGCCACAGCCATGAGCTACCACCATGTGCGCTCTAGAAACCAAACCCAGGTCCTCTGCAAGAGAGCTCCTAGTACTCTCACCCACTGAGCCATCTCTGCAGGCCCTAGTGCCCTCTCTATGTCCTCCACACTGTGTGTGATCTCCCAATTAATAAGCTTCATTCTGTTTCACAATGACTTGATCTGAATTTGTTTATTGCTGTGAGTCCAGATCTTGGATGTACCTGAGTAGAGAGGTCTGTCTGGATGTTAGGATCAAGTTTTACTTCCCACTGTTAGAAACACATTTTCATGGTCTTCTTGTTAGTATTTATGGCAGCCCCCTTTCCCAACGTAATCGCCCTGACTGTAAATGCTACTTTGGCCAAAACAGGCAAATCACCATGAACCCTTTTGTCACAAACTAGAAGGAACATGATGCAGAATGTAGCACCCAGTGACTATGGTCTCTGTTCCCAAGGCAGAGGGAGATCCAATCTGAGCAGCAGAGCTCCTGAGAAGAGGCACTGAAGGTAAACCAGCTAGCTCATTTCCAATCCCAGCCTCTGAGCCCTCCCTCACAGTCCCTGTCCCCTCTGAACCCTCCCTCACAGTCCCTGTCCCCTCTGAACCCTCCCTCACAGTCCCTGTCCTTTATCTTCACTGAGTCTAGTCCTCCATTTGTCTGTACGAAAAACATATGCAAAGGTTCCACCAATTAATTCTCAAGTCCCCAGTCTTGGGCCACAGCTACTTTGCCCAGACCCATAAGGATGAAACTGTTGCCTTCTGACAGAGTGAGGGAAACAAATCAGAAAAACAGACTAGTCCCTAATCTTACCAGCAGGGCGGCAGGGCAGACTAGTCCCTAATCTTACCAGCAGGGCTGACAGCATTAGTCATCTCATTTCCAGATGGGGGTGGGGGTTCAGCTCTTTCTTTCTCCTTTCTCCACTTCCAACCAGAAAACTTGTGGTCAAAACTTTGTCTCCTATTTCACACAAGGAATTTTCAAAAAGCTCTTAAAAGTTTTAAAATGAAATCCTTCCTCTTCTCTCTCCTGCATCCCTGCATCTCTAAACTTCATCTTGTACACCTACCCTAGCTCACAGTCTTCACTCCCAAACAACAGACAAGTACACCAAAAAGATCCTGTCTTCTAGTAGTTTCTCTTTATTTAAACTATTCCTCTGACTTACTGCTGTCTACCTACATCACCCACATGTATTTTATTTATATCATACTAACAAAACACACAGAAGCCTGCTCTGCTTAAAATTTCTCTTTTCCTGGTATTTGAACTGTCTCATCCTTCATTCCTTTGCATACAAACATACTGAAAAAGAAAAAATAAACTAAAAGATGTCAAATTTCATTCTCTGTGATTCCAATTTTCATTTCTTCCCCAGACCATTATCATGTTCTTTTACTCAAACATCTCTTGCTAAGAATGATGACTTCTAATGGTTAAACATGAAGTTTATTTCCAGCCCTCAGGCTTGCTAAGGTCTTCAACACTTTTCAACACACTGAGCGGCACCACTCCAATCCTCCCCTTCTCTCCCTGACTGACTGACCACTGGTTCTGTCTGTTGAGGGACCCACACTTTCCTTTACAGACTGTGGTGGTTTGAATGAGAGCAGCCCTAGGCTCACAGATGTGAATCACTGGTCCCCAATGGAAGGACTGTTTGGAAAGGGTTAGGAGGTGTGTCATGGAAGGACTGTTTGGAAAGGGTTAGGAGGTGTGTCATGGAAGGACTGTTTGGAAAGGGTTAGGAGGTGTGTCACTGAGGGCAAGCTGGCGCTCTGCCACTCTCAGTGTGCTTTCTACTTCCTGTGTGTGGATTTGGATGGCAGGTCTCAACTGCTGCCTCAGTGCCAGCCTCATGCCATTGTCCTCAGCAAGACACCATGGTGGTGATAGACTTCTATCCCTCTGGATCCATAAACCCCACGGGAAGCCCTTCCTTCTATAAGTTGTGCCTTGATCATGGTGTTTCATACAAAATACAAAAGTAGCAGAAACAAAGACTCTTTGCTAAAACTGAATCCTGAACTATTGATACTCTCATAGCTAAGAGTTGGGGAGAAGCTAGATAATACATAACGGGTTGAACTAAGTTTACTTTTAAAGGCATTAAAGCCCCTAACCTAGTGTGTCCTTACTGTCACAAGCATTCACCTGACATTTTAGAAGTCAGCATGATGTACTCTCCTATCTCATATGTTATGGTGGAATTCAACCTTCCTAATGCTGACACCATTTAATACAGCTTCTCATGCTATGGTGACCCAACCATAAAATTATTTTCATTGCTACTTCATAACTGTAATTTTGCTACTGTTATGAACCATAATGTAAATGTCTATGTTTCTCAATGGTCTTAGGTAGGTGGCCCCTGTGAAAAGGTCGCTGACCCCAAAGGGATGGAGACCAACAGGCTAAGAAGCGCTGTTCTAGAAGACAGGGTAGTGGCTAACTAAATAAACTAAAAAAGAACATGATTTGGTGTCGGGAGGTCTAAATTTAATATGCAGATATCCTACTAGCTAAATAAGCTTGACTGCATTTTTAATCTTATTAAGCTTCACTTTATTTCTGTGATTCATGTAGCTTTATTTATTCAGCCAACAGGTCATTAATTAGTTTTACAACCAACACTTACTAAACCTAACAAGCTCCTAGTATAATACTGGGCAGGGTAAGTGGACTCAGCCCATTGATACCCAGAACCTGTAGGCTCTAAGGACTAAGGAGCTCTAGGGGACGCCCACGCAGGAGTGCAGCTGGTGCTTCAGCAAGGAGACTAGAGAGACTGGCTGTCTCCTAGGTAACGGTGAACAGAGGCTACCAAGGACCAGGCCAAAATGCCAACTTCTTCATAGAAAGCTTTAGTCCCCCCTGTACAAACGGAGAGAGGCTAAGAATAGAATCCTCAAGCAAAACTAAACACAGTGACATAAGTTACTAAGGCGTGCTGTTGCTGATGATGCACTGGGGAAGAAGCCAGTGCCAAGCTACCACTATAGACACTATTAAAAGGTGATCCATCAAAGTGTTCCATAGAAGAGCAAAAACTCTCCAAAGTTGTCAAGGTAGAAACCCATAAACTGAGCAACTCTGGATTGTTAGAAGACAGACTCACACCTGTGTAAACATACACAATGAATTCCCTTCCCTCTCCACCCACCTTAGCAGGAACATACCCCTAAACTTATTTACCATATAAGTCTTAGTAAGTTTTTAGATTTAAACTCACAGGAAATGTCAGTCTCAAGTGTAGCAACTTCCCATACATCCCTGTCCCAGAGATGCAAGGCCCCCACCCGATTATCTTTATCCCCACCAAACTGGTGTGCTTGTTTAAACTGACACCCACCTGGCACACTGTCATCATCACTCGATGTTCAGTCTTGCTGTTAGTTTCGTGGCTAACGGCAAATGTCGAAGGACCCCTATCCTTCTCACAGTATCCTACACTAAAACTCCTCTTGTACACTCAATCTAAACTCTTTCCTCACAGGACATAGCAAGGCATTGATAAAATTTTTAACTGTCTCCAAAAATAATGTCTCTAGAATGTCATACAGTTGAAATTATATAGATTTGTCAAGCTGGCTTCTTTTAGTTGGTAGTATCCACAGACTACCATATTACTCCATGTTGTTTGATATCGAAATCACTCATTTTATGTCTAAATAAATGTCACTGTCTAGAAGCACTACAGTTTATTCACTTACTGAAAGGAACATTAGTTGTTTCCATTTGGGAAATTAGAATCAAAGCTACTCTAAACATGTATGTGAATATGTATGTCAGCCAAAAGTTTTTACAATTTCTGAATTTATTCATTCACTGGTTACATAGAAACTGACTTTTCCATGTTAATGTCATATTCTTATTGTAATTCTTATAAGTTCCAAGAGTCTTGTTTGTTCTTCCATATTTTACACAGGCTCTGCCAACAAAGATGTTATTTCCTAATCTATACTTTTTATTTCCTTTTTTGTAGTAAAATATGCAAAATTACTTTTTCTACTTTGAAATATGCATTATTAACAATAGTTATATAACTAAGCAACAAAACACCAGAACTTATTCTTAGCTAACTGTAGGTGTGTATCAACTGGCCAACTTTCCAACTCACCCTCCAAACCACTTTAAACTTCACTAAGCTATGGCCGTAGTTCCTAAATGGCAGACACTGGCTTTGGAGGACCCCATTTAAAAGGCTGGCTCACCGAGAAATGACACAACTCTGAAACCATAGAACTACGAGCAAAGAATATAAACTCGGCTTACAGGAATATAAATACGCACTTAGGAGCAAACGGCAAATAAAGAAGTCTAAGACCTCCAACATTAAAGAAGAACAAAGAAGAAAGCTTAACAGAGGGAGTGAAAAATCTCAACAACTTCTTGTTGGCTCTTGTTTCAACATGATGGTGGCCACCTACTGACCCACCCACCCACTGCTGTTTACTGTAACTATAAACTCAGGAAAAACTGTAACAGCAAACCTCTAGACAATTCTCAATATTAAAGAAAGTGTTCTGGAATATAAAGGACGCATGGGCGGGGTGAGGGGCAGGGGTCCACCCTGCAGTCTGTTCAGTGTGGCTGGTATGCATTAGGAGTGACTGACTACCTGGATAACCCTGGAAGGACTCTTTCCTGAGGAAGCCTATTTTTCCCACTTGCAGCAGTTATTAATCGCCTGTGATGCTCATCTAGGTTGGAGGCCTGTTGAGATTTCCTGAGCACACTGAATGCCAATTTGTGTTGTCATTGTTCAGGTCTTGTTCAGGCAGCCATACTGTTGGGATTTCAGGAGATGGCTTCCTTGTCCTCTCTAGAAGATGCGTCTTTGCTGCAGACTTCCTACAATCTTTCTACCCTGTCTTTCTTGATGTTCTCTGAGGCTTAGGTATAGAGGGTGCACTGCAGACGTACAAACTGGGATACTTCAAGGGCACATGCTCTCTGCATTTTGGCTAGCCATAGCTATCCATCTGCTGCAACAGGAAGGTTTTTTTTTTTTTTTGGTTTTTTTTTTTTATGAGATAAGTATTTTGACTGCAGTTAGGAATCATACTGACTTAGTAAAGTGGCATCAGTAGATTCTCCTCTGAGATCCATGACCTCAGTGACCACAGACAACTAACTAGGGATATTTCTATCAGGCATGACTGTTCTCCTGTTAGAGTAGACTTTATGTCCAACTAGACAACTACTAGTTACCTCCAAGAAATGACTACCACTATTTTCGCATGCTGGTCAGTGGAGTTCATCGGTGCCACTGCTGCCTCTTGGTAAAGGGTACTCCTTAGAGGAGGCTGTCAGATGAGTTCAAACTCAAAACCTCCTAATCCCGTGTCAGAAGAGAGTGGTGTCTTGAGCAACAACAAAAGCCTATACTGTTTAGGGAGTTTCTCAGACACCCCAAACAAAAAACTTAAAAGGGGGTTTCTCATGCATGGTACTAGAGTTCTTGTTAGATGATCCATGGCTCCTGGAGAAAGTATTATTATGCCAAGTGGAATAACTTCATTTAAGGTATATATTATACATATACATACATATACATATATACTTCAAATGTGTATAATATGCAATTTTAGGTAAATGTAAGATGATTCCCTATGCTGTTTTCAAGCATCCTTAGAATTACTTCTCCATCTTCTCTCCCTGTCTTTCTGTACTGTTTTGGTATAATTCTCATACTGTGGTTCATGACAAGTAATGACATCTGTCCTCTGAGTTTTACTGTATGCCCTCAAACAGAAGCTCCTGTAGATGGAACTTCCATCAAACGGATGGTTGAAGAAATGAACAAGTCCTCCTTACTTACAAATCCCTACAGTTAACCATTCTCCTTTCATGGCTACAACAATCTACATGGTTCCTATCATACAAATGTGAGCTGCTAAACAGAAGAGACAGTATGTAAAAATATCAGAATTAAATAGCAATAGTATATAAGCATAGCACCTATCCTAATGTTTAACATTATTCTATAGGTTGTACAGCATACTTTACTTTTCTAGTACAGGACTCTATAACACACTCATTATCTTTATTTACATTTCCAACTACTCAGAAAAAAAATTTCAGCTATTTATTTTCATTTTCTCTTGTGTATATTTGCCTGCTCTGGTTTCCAGACATAGATAGTATCTGATATGTAACCCAGACAAGCTTCAACACACAAACTCCCTGCCTAGCTCCCCAGTACTGTGACTGCAGGTGTGCATCACCACACCTAGCTCCCCAGTACTGTGACTGCAGTGTGCATCACCACGCCTAGCTCCCCAGTACTGTGACTGCAGTGCGCATCACCACGCCTAGCTC
>NW_022196915.1:90496171-90499899 GCF_008632895.1 Mastomys coucha | reverse complement strand
CGCCTAGCTCCCCAGTACTGTGACTGCAGTGCGCATCACCACGCCTAGCTCCCCAGTACTGTGACTGCGGTGTGCATCACCACGCCTAGCTCACGTTTCCTCCAGAAGTTACTTACTTATCCCTATGATAAAATGTAATAGCCTATAATATACTATTACAATCAGGACAAATTTAGTTTCCCTTGCTATAGATTTATTCCAGTAAGCAAATATACAACAAAATAAGAACAAAGCAAACTTAAGTATATGGTGTTAAAAAGGCATGAATAACTTGGAAGTAAAAAGTAGAAAAGAGCAATGGGGAGGCAGAAAGTGAGAGAGCACTCTCCAGAGAAAAGAACATCGAAATGTATACACAAACCAAGATTAGAAATTAGTGCTGAGACGGTAGGAAGACAGAAAAGGGAAAAAAAAATAGTAGATTTAACCATTAGAAGGCCAAGGCCAGTTTGGGGATTACAAAGGAGAGGGAACAAGAGAATAAGAATGTAGATATGGCTGAGAGTGCACTAATGCTGTAACCCTGCAGAGATGAGCTAAGCTTGTCTAAAGGTTTATCTCAGTACCCTTGTCTCTTGGAGGAAATTACACAAAATGTCATCTGACTTCAATAAAAGCTCTCCTGAGGCTAAAAACAAATGACCTTTAAAAGCTGCCATTAAGACTTCATTCCAATAGAGATTCTACATGTCTAATAGTAAAGAGGTTAACAGTGTCATACTAAAAGACACGTTAATAAAATAAATTCTAGTTTAATCTCTTATTCTCAAATCTGCTATCCAAGTGGCATGACTTCTCTACATAATTTTAGGGATTATTTTGGAGAGACTTCACAGATGAAACACAGCACATCCCTGAACTTAAAATTATGAATTTGTTCATGTTCAAACACATCTCAAAAGCAAGCAAGTCAGAACAGTGAAACAGTCTGATAGTAAATCTTAAGTACCGCAACATTTCCCAACCTGCACTTGGCACGCCTGTAACAAGAATTTTACCCACACCTTAATTCCAGCCAAGTAATCAAACTTCTAAATGAAACCATAACAATTTGGCCAAAAAACATAGACGATAATGATGACTTAAAATCACATCATAGATAGGGCTAGCCTAAATAATAATGATCACATCAGTAAACTTACATTAATAAATGTCAGCAGACTATATTCCTTAGTTATTTAAATGCATGTCAAGACTAACTGTATAAAATTCAAACAGAATTCCAAGATATATTACCAATACATATACAACTAGGCAATATTTTAGAATGTAACTTGGATACCAAGAAAAGAATAAAGAGACTATAACTGCTAAATAATCACTATAAAACAAGTGATGACGAGCTAGAGATATGGCTCAGTGTTTAAGAGCATTTAACTCGCCGGGCGGTGGTGGCGCACGCCTTTAATCCCAGCACTTGGGAGGCAGAGGCAGGCGGATTTCTGAGTTCGAAGCCAGCCTGGTCTACAGAGTGAGTTCCAGGACAGCCAGGGCTACACAGAGAAACCCTGTCTCGAACAACCAAAAAAAAAAAAAAAAAAAAAAAAAAAAAAGAGAGCATTTAACTCTCTTGCAGAAGATATAAAATCAGCTATCAACACTCATATTCTATAACTCACAATGCCTTAGCTCTAGCCTCCACGAACACTGCACTTCTGTACATAAGTCTACACACAGACATGCACATATAGACATAATTTAAAAGTGTTTAATATAATTTGTGGTCACTGTCTGGAAATCTAAACAATCTTACCTTTGAATGTAAATTGTGTGTGTGTTGTCCGGGACTGCCATGGAGCTCTGCTAGCGACTTGCAGTCTCAGCTCACAGTCTAGCTTTCCTGCAGGGGTTGAATCAGCTTCACCCTCTCACTCAGCTTGTCTCCAGCTCCACAAAGATCCCCAGGGAGTAGCCATGTATTGTAGGCTGGCGTGGCCGTGGCCTAAGCAGCCAGCGAGTCAGCAGAGCCTCTCCACTACTGCTGATGCAGATAGACAGTGATACAGAGAATGGCCTGTCCTGGTATGGGGACTGCAAACCCTCGAACCTGAGGTCTGTCTGCGGAAACTGAAGCCACAGACTACTACTGAAAGGTGAGCTCATCTGTTTTCACTGCAGGCCAGTCTCACTTTTTTATTTGACTCTTGTCTTCTTACTTACTCAAACCTGGCTACTTTCATGAAATAAAACTTAGAAACTACAGTTACTAATAGACTTCCATTTTCCTATCAAATTCAGATACAAGTTATTCTGAGTTTTGGCCCATGCCCACTCCACCTCAAAGAAGCCTCATGGCTGTTTATGTCTGAAACCAACAAATTCATGTAGGCCTAATATTACCATACTGTACGCTCGCCCATTTGATCTTCCTAATTCCATGGAATTGAAGCCTGACTAGTACGCCTTCATAGTGGATGGGGTCCCAAATATCCTGGTATTTATTTACTGAGGGGTCAAAATGTCAAATTCAAAAATGAACATCAATTTCTTTCCTCAACATAGGTGTATCCTCTATGCCACTAAGAGATGGGAGTGGAGTCAGTGTTGTGGCTCATGCCTATAACTGCAGAACTTCAGAGGCAGAGGCAGGGTAATGCCTGGGAGTTCAAAGTCAACCTGAGCTCCAGTGTGTGCCTCTGTCTCAAAACAAGTGTGACACTGAGGTAGGCAAGCTCCTTCCCTTTCCTTTCCAATCTAGATTGGTCTTACCATGGCTTTGACCAAAAAAAATAAAAAAAAAATTAAAAAAGGAAAAGAAAAAGGAGAAATTGAATTCTAAACTTTCAAGCCTAGATGTCACAAGAAATAGCAGCAGCTTCCTCCTCCTATGCTATCAGAAGCAAGGCCATATTGAGAAGGCATGTTAAGATAAAGAAAGCACACAGAGAACTGGAGTGTTCCTGTCAACATAGTTTACATTTTCTTTAAAACTTTTTATTATTTTTAGTTATGTATATGTCTGTGTTGGGGGTATGTGTACTGTGTACATGTGAGCAGATGACCTTGAAGGTAAACATCACACCACATGGATGCTAGGACTTGAACTCAGGTGTACTACAACAGTACACACCCTTAGCCACCAGCCACCTCTTCAGCCTCCATGGATTGTCAGCTTATGGATGTCTGCATCATGGTATTTTCACAATATAAATCATATAACTATTACTACAAATACTATACTAGTACTAGAATACATACAGCTCAATCTACCTAATAAGAGTCTGCACTTGAGTCACCACTGCTCATGAATGCTGCAGTAACTGACCCATGCATATAGATGTTTTAATGAATACATTCAAGTCAAATGCACAGGTACAATTCTTGTGACATGCACAAAACAGCAAGAGAGCTTTAAGATGCACTGGAAAACAATCTGCCCTTGCGACACAAAGGAACTGAAGACGACACCTCAGAGTGCTGCTGCTGCACACCTTAGCAAATGACTTGGGACACAATGACTTGAAGGTAAACTTTCTCAGGTACAGGTTTTCTAAATGCTAAGTCTATTTTAAAGATAAAAAAAAATTCAGTCCTTCACTGAAGTGTCTTTGAGGAAAGTACTAGAGTCCACAGTGGACAGACAGTCCAGCTGCCTGTCCAGCTGTAAGTACTAGAGTCCATGGTGGACAGACAGTCCAGCTGTAAGTACTAGAGTCCACAGTAGACAGACAGTCCAGCTGTAAGTACTAGAGTCCACGGTGGACAGACAGTCCAGCTGTAAGTACTAG
>NW_022196915.1:90471799-90495918 GCF_008632895.1 Mastomys coucha | reverse complement strand
GGACAGACAGTCCAGCTGCCTGTCCAGCTGTAAGTACTAGAGTCCATGGTGGACAGACAGTCCAGCTGCCTGTCCAGCTGTAAGTACTAGAGTCCACGGTAGACAGACAGTCCAACTGTAAGTACCAGAGTCCACGGTGGACAGACAGTCCAGCTGCCTGTCCAGCTGTAAGTACTAGAGTCCACGGTGGACAGACAGTCCAGCTGCCTGTCCAGCTGTAAGTACTAGAGTCCACGGTAGACAGACAGTCCAGCTGTAAGTACTACAGTCCACGGTGGACAGACAGTCCAGCTGCCTGTCCAGCTGTAAGTACTAGAGTCCACGGTAGACAGACAGTCCAGCTGTAAGTACTAGAGTCCACGGTAGACAGACAGTCCAATTGCCTGTCCAGCTGTAAGTACTAGAGTCCACGGTAGACAGACAGTCCAGCTGCCTGTCCAGCTGGAAGGCACTACAACGCTGCCCTGGAGTAAACGGCAGCTCTAAAACTCTCAATTATAGATTTAAAGGGTTCCTATATTTAAGAATAAGACTTTAGAGGCTGCAGAGATGGATGGCTTAGTGGTCAAGAGCACTGACTGTTCTTCTAGAGGACCCAGGATCAATTCCTAGCAACCACATGGCAGCCCACAACTGTCTGTAGCTACAGGATCCAACAGCCTCACACAGATATACATATAGGCAAAACACTAATGCACATAAAACAAAAATAAATTTTAAAAAATAAGATTTTATGAGGCAAATAAAACAAATTATGACTTGATATAAAATAAGGGAAATGAAACAGAATAGATTGTGGTTGAAGAACTGACAAGAAATAAGTCCTGGTAGACATCAACAATCAGTACATAAAATGAGAGAGGGAAGGTTGCTGAGATAGGAGTCTATAGAGGTGTGGAAGGCCCACTCTAGGAATTTGTATGCTAAGAATTACATACTTCAAACATTAAAAGAATTCATCAGAGTAGAAAAAACTTAAAGACAGAAATGGCCCAAACTTTAAAGATCAAAAATTTATTGATGAGGGAAGTTTAAAAACAAAACAAAAACTAGACAACTATTTCAGGAGGAAAACAAGTCTAGATTTGGTAGATTCTTATGTAACTATATATCTACGTTATTACCCAGTAATTCTTACCAAAAGAAGTACATGCCTGGCCGGGCGGTGGTGGCGCACACCTATAATCCCAGCACTTGGGAAGCAGAGGCAGGTGGATTTCTGAGTTCGAGGCCAGCCTGGTCTACAGAGTGAGTTCCAGGACAGCCAGGGCTACACAGAGAAACCCTGTCTCGGAAAATCCAAAAACCAAACACCAAAAAAAAAAAAAAAAAAAAAAAAAAAAAAGAAGTGCATGCCCACAAGAAGACTGATACAAGAATATTCCTAAGTTTCATTTATAAAACCCAAAAGCTAAAACATACTAACTGTCCACCAACAAAGCAACAGATAAGAAATGTATAGTCACGCAACTTGTATCAGATAAAATTATACAATTGCAAAGAGATGATCCACTAACATTTATAATAACCTGGGTCTATCTCAAACCTTCTCCCTGCATAAAAAAAGCTGTATATTCAATATGCTACACTATTTAAAGTGGAAAAACCACCTTGGGGATAGTAATTGACTGACAAAGGCTCTAGGGAAGCCATCTGGAGTGAAGGAATATTCTATATGATGATATTGAGTTTTATCTGTAAACGACAAAGATGCAGACTGGGTGTTTGTGTTTCTCAGTGCTGCAGAGTGAGACTTTGTCTCAAATTTTAAAAATTAAAAAGAGGGACTAGACATGGTGATCCACACCTTTAATCTGAACACAGATTAAAGGCAGAGGCAGGTGGATCTCCAAGTTCCAGGCCAGCCTGGTCTACAAAGTGAGCCCCTGTCTTGAAAAACCAAAAGAAAAAGAAAGAATGAATGAGAGATATATTAAAAATAGGACACTAAGTCAGAAGGAAATCTGGTGAGAGTAGATCAGGGAAAGGATTAGGAAGGGGAATAGGGATGAATATGATCAAAATACACTGTATGCACATATGAAATGCTCACAGAATAAAAAAATATTCCAACTGTAAAATGACATTGAAAACATATAACAGCATGAATGTAACAACTGTTAAAAACTATTCTTCCAGCTTTCTATATACTGCTACCTATTAGAAAGTTTTAATAGTAAACACCACTGAATGATGGAATGGGATTTTAAAGGAAACCACTGAAGGTTTTTGAGGGGAAAAAAGAAGCAGAAAGAAAGAGAAAGAAAAAGGAAGGAAGGAAGAAATGGAGGGAGAGAATCTAACTTATATTGAAAAAGAACATGACTCACGCCATGCAAACAGTCAACTAAAGGGCAGCCAAGCCAAAGAAGAAAGCAGTAATTCTTTCATAGCACGGAGAAATGGGCATCCAAGGAGCCAGGAAGAGCTCACAGGGAGACGAGAGGACAAAGATGTCAAAAGAAAGCTTCTAAATATCAGCAATTTAAAAAAAGAGTTTTGAGGACAAAATTCAATCTCAATATGATAAGAACCCTAATGTAGACAAGAGTCTAGAAGTATCAGATTAAGCAACTTGGCAAGCCTGAGAACGCCGTTTAATATAAGACAGATAATGTATATTGATAAATTCAAAAGAAACAAATGAAGGTCACAGAAATCAGGAGAGACAAAAAAGATAACTGGAAAACAACATACTGTAAAAGTCTATGGTGTTTCTTTAAATTGGAAAATGAAAGCAAACAACTACACCTAAAATTCACCTTCTACTAGACACCTAGAATGGGCTACTGGGTGAGGCGGTGTCCTGGGCCTGAAAACCTCTGAGCATTCTTGCTTACAGGGCTGTCCATTTCCTGAAGATGGAACCTTCCTTGTAATAAGTTATACAGACAACAGAGAGAACTAAGGCAAGCCCAGGAGCTGCCTTCAAAGGCAAGTAAACCAGCATTGTTCGCTGCAGTGTTCGCTGCTCCCTACAAAGTAGACAGATAAAGAGCTAGATCCTTGACTCTGGTCGCCTCAGAGGTGTGGCAAACTCACTGCAGTGTCTCTCCAAACACTCATTAACCTCACAGGGCTTTGGAACAAGGAAAGCTACTCAAATATGCTGTGTTCCTGCTGCTTGGTGTACTGTGAGTAATGCCATTTGTTCTGATTTAGGAGTCTTCTGTTTTCTGCCAACAACCATGAAGCATTAACAAACTAATTCATTAGCTTATGAAAATAGTAGTTATTTCCACGTGACAGTCTCTATCTACATCAGTGGTTCTCAACCATCCTAAAGTTGTAAACTTCATGTTTTGGTGACCCCCCAAACATAAAATTGTTCTTGTAGCTACTTCAAAACTGCAATTTTGCTACTGTTAGCAATCATAATATAAGTATGAAAGATATCTGATTATGTGACCCTCAGTGAAATGGTCATATGACTCCAAAGGGGTCGCAACCCACAGGTTGAGAACCACTGCTCTACATTTTACCTATATTATTGTATTTTAATTCTCATAATAGATAATAACTATGAGGTTGTACTAATATGAGAAATGATGCTTTAAGATATGAAGTAACTTATCCAATGTTTGAAAACTTGCAAACAGAAGGCAAATAGGATGGCTCAGTGGTTAAGAGTACTGGACATTCTTCATATGGCCAGAGTTCAGTTCCCAGCACACACCGTCAGATGGCTTCTGACCATCTGAAACTAAAGCTCCAGGGGACTTTCTGGCTTCCTTGGGCAGCAGCACATGCATGACACACACATGTATATATAAAAAAAGAAAGAAAGAAAGAAAGAAAGAAAGAGAGAGAGAGAGAGAGAGAGAGAAAGAAAGAAAGAGAGAAAGAAAGAAAAGAAATGAATTAGGTTTTCATTTTCATTGCAAACAGAACCTAAATCTAAGTCTAGATGGCATTAACACCCCTTTTGTTTCATTGTTTGTAGGTCTGGAGATGGAACCAGAGCCTTGAGTGTAAACACCTAGGCCAAGCACCTGGGCTACATCTCAGCTGGCTAACTTGATTTTAGCAGTTCAAACCTCCTTCCTTAGCTGATTTATCAGGTGCAACTTTAATTCTCCAGGTACAGAAGTACTTAAAAAATCTATATAGCACAAGTACTTCAATTTTTGTTTCACAGAAAGCTTACATTGTAGAATTGTTATGATCTTAAAATGTAAAACAAGCAAAAACACTTTGCAGCCAAATATCAGAAATAACTACAGTAAACTAATCCAAGCTACTCTCTTTACTAAAGAATTTCTCACTACGTTAGTATGTTAGACGTAGTCCAACTAGTATACAGTTCAGGAAGTTGCTGCTACAATTAACACTGCCAATTTAATTATTCAAAGAATACCTTTTAAACCTCAGTGGTCACCTTGTTGTAGGTACAGGAGCCTTCCAAAGAGTAGAACATCAAAGCCAAAATGTAGGCTGGAATGGCAGCTGCAGAACAAGCTAACTTAACAGCGCGGCACATCGCTCTTTTCCTACCACGCACAACTCCGCTTCCAAAGCACAGTGAAAGTAAACAGCATGCCTCAGCTTTTTTTTTCTAAAATTAGAAAATTACCAAGACATTGTAGCAGGGCATTTTACCTATTGTTATAGATCTCTAACAATGGACAGGAGGGGGGGCAATTAGTATAGCCAGGAATGGTGATGTGCAACTGTTATGCTAGTCGGAAGCTGGGGCAGGAGGATCATGAGTTCCTTGGCTACTCTGTGGTTGAATGCTTATCCAGAATGTACAATGGCCAGTTTGGTAAAAAAAATAATAGTAATCAAGATGTGAACCCAACCTGGAGGCCCAGCCACAGATACATGGACAAAGAAAATGTATATATGCTCGAGGATGTTTTATTCAGCTGAAAAGAATAAAACTACAAGAATTTCAGGAAACAGGAAAACAGATGGAACTAGGGAGATGCAATATGTTAAGTGAAATAAGCCACATTTAGAGAGAAAAAAACATGTTTTCTATCCTAAGAGGAAATGTAGATTTAAATTTATATGTACATATATAGTATATGTAGGACACGAAAGTACAAAAAGGACTTATAAAATCCAATACTTAACATGTTGGCTAAAGCAATAATAAGAAAACAAACCCTTAGGTCGAAAGAAAAAAAATGTCCTGGCTAAATTGTATTACATGGATTAATAACAGTAAGCCATTCTGATCACCAGGCATCACCAGTATGCAGAGCTGAGTTTTAGCTCTTTAAATAAGAGTAAATTCACACAGCACAGCCTTTCTCACTCCTACGTATAGTTCCCTATCTCCTGACCTCATCATTGCTAACAAAGTTGTTTACTGCTCCAGTTTATTAATCATTCTAGAGTTTCAAAATAAGGCCTGACCTAAAGGCAGCCATAAAATAGGCCCATTACACAAGCTAGGCTTCCAGACTGATCCCCAGCTACAGGACCTACTCAAGACTGAAACTCTGTTGTATCTACGACATTTTCCCAGGCAAAGCTACTCTCAACAAAACAGGAGTTTTCATCCCAGACACACAAACCTACTATGTAACCAAAAAAGTAAAAGAATGAAAACACAAACTCAGACTATAATAAAATTCTCCAATGCCTCTCCCTATAAAGACAAATAATATTCTATCTAAAAGAAATAAATTTATTTAGAATGACTGAGTTTTGCCCTCTGCCCTTACGGAGTGGCTCCACCCACTCAAAGTCTCTATAGGACACAGCTTCAGTTTTGAAGGGGGAAAAATATAGTATTTTATATCTACTTTCAAAGTTTAGACAAAAGTAAACTCCAACATTATCTGAAGAGATTTTGAGAGAAAAAATAGTCTCAACTAGTTACCTCTATCAAAAGCAAAAGAGACAATATAATAAATTATTTATTATTAAAACGATTTTAAGTATCGTCCATGGTTGAACCCAATAAGGAAAGGCAACCCAAAGAAAGAATTCAAATCAAATTATATCACAAATAGAAATGGGAAAGATTTGAGAAACAAAACAAGTATCAATGATAAAATTATCCAAGATATAACTGTGGCATTTTATTTTTTCAAACACTTAAAAAGGTAAGATGTTTTTAAAAAATATAAAGATGCCCAAAACCGACAACTTGAAAGGCACATTCAATAAGTTGGCAAGATTTTTTTTCCCAAGCCATTCTAAAATTGTTGGTAATTTTCAGAAGATTCATACTCTGAACCACCTGGCCATGTTACAGCAAATAAACGGAAGTGATGCAGGACTCTTACCAAAGGAGAAATGAAAAGTTAAGTCTCTTCCACAACCCTTCAGAATTGTCAAAAGGCACAACACACGCAGATAGACAGGAAAGGTGACATATAGGACCAACTGTACAACCTTATAAACCCGACGTGCAATAGCACCAATACACACAAATGCTTTTCTTCTCTCCCCAGTAAGTATGTTCCACTAAATTATCTAAAAGTTTAAGTGAAAACGCAACAAAGTAAATATTGCTGACAATGGTATTTAGAATATTTATCTCCAATGACATCACTAGAACACAGAAGGTGGAAAATACAGAAATTCTGACAAAGGAAACATGGGACGCATGTCACTCATTTAAACATAGCTAGTGGTTTACACACTTGAGAGGTAAAACTCTGTATTAAATGAAAACTATTTTTTTTTTCAAACAAGGTTCGAATTTGTTTTTCTAATAAAGCGCTGGACCTCCCACCAAAACACACAGGCACACACGAACACAGGCAAAGCAGAGACAGGTTTTGTTTTTTGTTTTTTCTTGTTTTAACAAATGATCACTGTAATACTAACACAATGGAAAAGGGCAAAATGACAAGGTTAAGTAGAAGAGAGGCACCTTCCCCCATCACAGCTCTTCTCTAACTGGTCCCCAGCCCCCTCACGCCTGCTGCACCCCACTCAATAACCTCACGCAATCCAGGACGCCGCTCGGTCGCCTCCCTGACAGGTCCTTGCACCCAGCCCCGCCGCAGGGGGACACCACTCGTGGCTCACGGGTATCTGAGTCAGGGAAGAAGGAAACGACGGGAGGGGAAAATAAAGCCCAGGCGAGATGAGGAGCGCCGCGGAGGGGGCTCGGCTGCGGCCGGGGGCTGGAGGAGAGGCGGGCCGGGCGGGAAGGGGCCCGCCGCGGGGCCGCGGGGCGACCGTCCTCCCCGGGGCCCGCGCACTCACCACCTGGTAGCGGCCAGTCCCCAGCTGGTGGTGATCCATGCCGCCCGCCTCCTCGGGGTCCGGCTTCTGAGCGGGCGTGTCCCCTCGGTGCTGGTGCTCAGCTCCCTCGGCCTCCCCGGAGGACGACGCCGTCGCCGCCGCCGCAGAGCTTCTTCCGCCGCCTCGGGTCCTGCCGCCGCGGTCGCCTGGCGGGGCCGCTTCACTTCCTGTCGCTCGCTCGGCTCCGGCAGAGACCTCCGCGTCGCTCGCCGAAAGGCGCCGGAGCTCCGGGGAGCCGCGCGCGCTACTGAGCATGCTCGGCGCCGGCGCGCATGCGCTCTGCCTCCGCCGGCGTCCCATCCGCGGCCCGGCAGCGAAGGTGTCCCTAGGTGGGAGGAGATGGAAAAGTCAGGCAAGTCCCGGGGAGCCCTCTAGGTTGTCATCCAGTCGGCAGTGGGCGGTGGCAACAGAAGCGGAAAAGAAAAAATAAATCGCCCCACTTGATTGGATTTTCCCCGTGAGGGCAGGTTTCACTGTAGGGCGAGCGAATGCATCGTCACTGCGGAGACCGACGTTTAGGAGAGTGGAGGCGCCGCTTTCCTAGAGCACCTGAGGACAGGTCGCCCTTTTACTAGTCCCCAGCCTAGAGCATCGCAGAGAGATCCATCTTAGGGCAGTCCTAAAACAACGCACATTCGAAATCACTAATGAGGTAATGAATTACCAAATATCAGAGACGTATACATACATAAAACCACACATACATATATAAAATCAGCTTTAAAGTCGCAGTAAAATTAAGAGAAAGGAAAAAAAAAAGTCTTGCTTCTGAATACACATAGCCTTCCTCAGTAGAACAACGCATTTGTTAAAAATGTTAAACGACAACATACCGTTATCAATCACCATAGATTGCATTGGAATTCATTTTGAACACTGTGTGTTGTGAGAGCTCTGACAAATATGCCCTATTATAAATATGCACTATTATAAATCATACCAAACAGTTTCATTACTCTGAAAATCCTGGATAGGTCTTTACCCTCCTCTTCATTTTGCCCCCTTGTTTCTAAGAGATTTACAAATTCTCCAGACATAATTCAATGCCTTACAGAGAAGGAGGCTTTTAGAAATAAGAAATGGGAAGGACAGAAGAAAACAATGAAATGAGGTAGGATTTTTTTTTCTGTGCTAATACTCAGATATTCCTAAGAATCACTTTTTGTGGCGCATCATAATACCCTGTGACTAGCCATGTGTGACCTACTATCTATATGCTTCTCTCCCTCTCCCTTTCCTCCTCTTTCTCTCCTTTTTTCTTGGCACAGAGCATGTTTCTCTAACAAGTAGAAGACTATGGTTCGAGCAAAAGGTACCTTTTAACCCAAACATCAGCTTAGTGTACCCTGAGATCTATGGTCCTACCTGATCTGACCCAACTATCTTTTTTAGGATAATCAAGCCCTTTCTCCATAACTGTTCTTACTGTGGAGATACTCTGGGGGTTGAGGGAGGGAAACCTGGATAACACCTTACTTTGCTTCATACATTTGCAGAGGAGATTTCAGAAAGAAGGGAAGCCAGATGAGACCGGTTCAACTAGCCAGATACAAAAAAGTTCAATAAACTTTGTATAATTGTTAGCTAAAAAAGTTAAGTCTTTCTTATATTTTTATTTTTCAGATGATTTATAAGATCTATACTAGGATCATCTTAAAATATCTAATATTAGCATTGCCAGTCCAGCAATAATTAAAAGCAATTGGCATTTTCATACCTAATTTTCTTTATGTGTTCCAATGTAGTATATTTTAGATCCTCATTTACTTGATATTATTAGCACAAGTCCTAACTCCTTACAATATCATCCTGAATAGAATTACCTTACATGAGCTAAACACCACCCAGTGCTAGCAAAGAAAAATTAGATTCCTATTCAACTTGTTATCTATAAAGGTAATTTAGAATTGAATTCCTGTGTCTTTTTATTTTCATTAGTTATGTAGGACCACTTGTCTCTAAATTTTATTACTTCTAAGAAAAAGAGGCCATTAAAAATCAGAGACTTGACTCAAAGTAGACACCCTGAATCCTGTTGGTATATCAACTCTTCCATTTTACCCACACTGAGGTTCTCTCAATACAGAGCAGATGACACGATTCAATGACACAATATATTTTCAGTGCGGACGTTTGAAAGAACAATGAGACAGTGAGATCTGAATCTAGTCACTATGTACATGTTACGTTAGCCTCCACACAACTCTGAGGTGTAGGTAGGCATGACTGTAGTTGATGCTTAACAGGAGAGAAACTAAGGGACAGAGAGAGCAGCAACCCCACCAATGCTAAAGTCACCAGTAAGTGCTGATACTAGGGCCCCCAGTGTTAGGCACCTGATAAATATTGCACCCTAAAGAAGGGCAAGTCCCCTGTCTCCTTTCCCCTTCTGGTCATCTGTACTATGGCACTGTGAAGAAGAGATAAAGAAATGATTCATCATAAGTAGCCAGTCTGACTCTCTTTGGTCCCACCTTTTCCATCCATATGAAATCATGATGCTCTCACCATTGCAAAAGAGACATCCTGTTCACTAACTTATGACCTTAACAAAGCAAGATGCTCACATGACCCCTGGAAGCCATCCCTTGGGGATGAAAAAAAAAAATCCTCTTAAGAGAACTGAGTCAAGAAACAACAAAATTCTCTAGAGGTCTTAAACAGTATCTGGTAATATTTTTAACACTTGAGCTTTTAGTGACAACTCTACTTACCTAGAAATACCTGATGGCAAGTCACTGTCCTAAGCCACCTCAAGCCGAACTGTAGAATTTCACTGCAGTTGACTAACACTTCTTGCTAACCCAATCAAATTCCATCTCCAAACTCAGCCACCCAAATGTTTACAGGTGCCACACTGCCATACTGGGTAGAACATCTGCCCCAGATTCTCTTTCAGGAAAGTTCAGTTGCTCATCTGTAAGGAATGTGGGCAACCAGCCCCTTCCAGCTGTAGGCTTTGAAGCATTAGGTCTGCCGTGATGAGCTTTTCCGAACGGCGCGTCCAGCCATTGGCTGAGCAAGGAAGCTGGACAATAATGTTCTTTTGTAACACTTTAAGCCAAACTCACTAAATCTTTGAGCAGGTATTTTGTCAAATCTGCTTTGTATTACAGGTGCTCGCTCTGGCCAACCCCCTCTTCCCTTCAGACATTGTTACTCCTCAGTGAACATCTCACACTCTTAATTTTATGTCAGCATTTGCTTTCTAGAAAACCCATCAAGGCAAGTACCAAGATACAAAGTGATAGGATACTATCGATGCTATACAGATTGTGTTAAAATGACCACAGCCATCACTTTGTGTTGTTAAATTTTTTCATGCCCATGATAACTTCCAGTACTTTAACATTTTCTCATATAGACATGACGTGTCTTCGAT
This sequence comes from Mastomys coucha, assembly GCF_008632895.1. Lineage (NCBI taxonomy): Eukaryota > Metazoa > Chordata > Mammalia > Rodentia > Muridae > Mastomys > Mastomys coucha. Next base: position 90,485,324 of record NW_022196915.1, on the reverse strand, counting down.
CTTCACATTAAGAATAACTTTGATGTTCTATAGAACAAAACATGAGGTCATAACTAACCCTTTTGTATCCTATCGGGCTTACTTTTCAGTGGGAACTACTCCCACCTTCCCAGATGTGCCCTTCCCCCAGCCTAGAGCAGGCAAAATAGACCTTAGGTGCTTGCCTCTCTGGAACCTGAATGACTCAGGTGGAGTCAGTTTCTTACAGGACCAGATGGCCCGCTGAGCTTGCTCTGCAACTCAATTCAGCTAAAACAAAGGATGAATCTGTGGGCTCTCCCCATAGAAACGCAGTGCTGACAGTTTAATTTTGAGCCTTGATCAGAAACTTGTCTTGGCCTCATCTTTCTCTGGCACCCTGTCTTTTTCATTTCCAGCTCCCCTTTCAGGTAACCCAGTTCATCCATGGCTGCTGGACAGCTACACCCCGAGGCAGAGCCATCCCTCCAGGAGTAAACTAATCTCATTCACCATCATCTCTTCTAACCAGGTCTGTTGAGCTGCACATAGAGATACCAAATTCTTAATATGAGCAGTAGGTAGAAATAGATGCTGTTGCCCGCAGAGAGCCACAGGTCTAAATCACAAGTTGGCAAGAGATCCAATGTCTCCTGGAGAATTTTAGTTTGTGTTGCTCTCTTCACATTGTATCACATGTAAATATAAAGTTATCCTCAAAGTGCTTTCCAGCTGGGCAGTGGTGGCGCACACCTTTAGTCCCAGCACTTGGGAGGCAGAAGCCAGCCTGGTCTACAGAGTGAGTTCCAGGACAGCCAGGGCTACATAGAGAAACCCTGTCTCAAAAAAGCCAAAAAAAAAAAAAAGTACATTCCAGTATTTGATGGGTAGTGGGACCTAAATCCTGACAATTAACTGATAGGCTGTGGCTTTGTACATTTATCTACCGAGTGACTGAAAAGAAGTCATTACCATCTCCTGGGGACGGCTATCTATAGCTAACAAAAATCCAAAAATCCATTGTCAATTTCTGAACTTTAACATTTTAAAATGTATTTCTGAGCAAACACAAAAGTCTGCTTTTCACTTTAGTAAATGAAAATAAACATGTTTATCAATCCAAAATTTCTCAGCATTGCTGTGTCTGTCCTTAAAGCAGTTATAGGCTTGAACCTCAATTTAGCATCATACCATGTTCCATATTTAGCTGGTTATGGGATTTCTGTCATCTGTTCAGCTCTACAATTTTAGAGAGAAAATGTAAAGCAAGCGATTTGATGATGAGGCACATGATTTTTGCTCTTTCCTTATTCTCTTCCAGTAGAATAAATCTAAAGTGAAGCTAGTCTTCCATGGTATTAGACTTCCATTACAGAAACAGAACTAGAAGGAAATATCTATTGAGACTGTTTGGGAAGGCTAGAGAGATGGTTTACCATTAAAGGTTAAGCTTACAACCCAAAAGAATGTATTTTTGGCTTTGGGATTTTGTTCTTGTTTTTTTTTTCCTTTGTTAAATTTGAGGGTATTATATGTGGTTTTGTTTTGTATAGATTGGTGTCTGTAACTGTGAGTGCTGGCTGTGCAATTGAAGATCCACTCTGGCAAGAAGTAAAGGTTCTGTCTTAGGCAGAAAAATCTTAGGGAAGCCAAGTTCTACTTTTAAATACACTTAAGTGATCAAATCAGGCCCATTCAGATTCCAGAGGATAACCTTCACTTAAAGTCAACCGATTGTGAACTTTCAGTCGTACTTTAAAATGCCATCCCAGCAATGCTACTTTTAAATGATTAATAGCCATATCAATGTGCTTTACTGGTTAAACATAAACTAAACTGGTTTCTGTAGAATCAAGATAGCACATGAATAGGAAGAAGAGAAATAAGGGAAAGGTACAAAAGAGGTAGCTTATAGATTAAAATAATTTTTTATATTTGTTTCCTGTCAGGTTAATGTCATATAAAGTACTTAGGTATAGTTATGTCTGGAGGCCTTACTAGGCAACAATTCAGGAAGACCAGCAGTAGGATTAGCTGTCTTTCCATCCTGACGATATGATTAGCATTTTCCTTTTTCCCTATTGTTTGGTGGTAGACAGCAAATGCGGACAAATCAATAGACACTTCGCATGAGGGAGCTCAAACTTGAATTTGAGCAGCACATAAGTCATTAAAATAATCTCTGCTGTGCCAGGAGTACTTTTAGTTCTTGGGCATACTACAGCAGAGCTTTATGTGATTATTTTGTCTTCATTTTTTCTCTCTGCAAGGCCATCCCTGTCATTGTAAGAAAGCAGGTATGACCCTGAGTTTTATTGCCTGTTGTGGTTGCCTTTAACTGATTAACATGTCATCTCTGTGTAAAAAAAATAAATATGGTGGTGAAAAATACTAGGACAAGGGCTGTCTACTGCATATCAGCCCTCAGTGAGCTCTGTCACTGATGTGATTGTGAGCACCCGCTCTTTCCTCCACAGTGAATCTGTGTCCTTAGGAAGCGTGGTTTGATGTCAAGTCACTGTCTCACCACTAGCACTGTCACATGTCAACAATAATGTCACCATATGAGGCTGCCTTATTTTCAGTCCTGAGAATAAAGGACATCCAACATCCAGAGGGGTAAATAGAGACAATAATCAGGTCAGCTGTTTTCCAAAGTGCTGCTTTTTTTCAAAACAAGAAGCAATTCAAACCTGTTTTCTGTCCTTAACTTTCAAGTAGGGAAAAGGCTGGTGGGCTCTGTGAGCCCAAGAAACAAAAGGATGTTCCTTTGACTTCTCACTTCACTGTCACTAATATGTAACACTTCCTTACCTATGAACTTGAGTAGCTGAGATCGGCCAAGCCAGGCCTGGTGGCACACCTGTAATCGCAGCTCCTGGGAAGAGGCCTGCCTCATCCAGGTAGCAAGTTCCAGACTAGCCAGAGCTAACATAAGGAGACTCTTTTTCTCAAAATAAACAAGTAAATTTGGGCCATGACTTCCTCTAAATCAAAGACATCAAGTTTGCTCATCTTTCCCCAGGTACCCTTAAAAACAAATGATCAGATGTGTGTGCACATACATACTCAGCATAGATAGTAGAAAACCAAAGTTTCTGTTAGTTTGAATGGAGTGGATGATATGAATAACAGTAACACTTGACTGGAACCCAGTGGCCTAGGAGACAGAATCATTAAGTTCCCTGTACTCACCACCCAAAACTACAAGCACCCAAGCCAACGGCTTCTTTCTTTTTTTTTTCAGCTTTTTTTTTAAAAATTGGATATTTTCTTTATTTATGTTTCAAATCTTTTCCCCTTTCCAGGTCTCTCCTTCAGAACCCCCCTATTCCTGTAAGAATTGAGCAAACAGGGACACCTCATAAAAATACCTGGAAGCCAGGAATGTCCATTAAGCTTAAAGTCAGGGAGCTTCAAAAAGAGTTTACTGATCAAACATCCATCCCCAGGAGATGCCCTAATTTTAGGAGTAATACCCGGTTCCAGGAAACGTCCCCAGTAGGGGGTGGATCTCCCCCCACCCCTTCTACATGCAACAGGTATCTCCTCCTCACCTGGGATACAAAGGTCAATGGAAACAAAGAACAATGAGCTCCACCAATGAGAAATAACCAACTCATGCTATAAACCTATGTTCTGGAAGGGTATAAAAAGTGTGTGCTTTTGTTCCTCAGGGTCACCTTTGCCTGAATGCAGGACAACCCCAGTATACTGGATTATTAAAAACTTCTTGCTGATTGCATTGATCTCTGTCTCTGTGTCTTTGTGAGTGGTACTACATCCTGGATGTAAGACTCTGCTCTCTGATTCTTACATTCCATCCCCTTTCCCCCTGTCTTTATGAGTGTGGAGATGGCTTAGAGGTTAAGAGCACTGGCTGCTCTTCCAGAGGTCCTGAGTTCAATTCCCAGCAACCACATGATGGCTCACAATTCCATTAAAAAATGAACAAAAAAAGCAAACAAACAAAAACTACTGAGATTCAAGGTGCTGGGGAGATAGTTCAGTCTATCTAGTAAAGTTTGATCCCCAGAGCCCAAGTTTAAAAGCCAGATATAGCAGCACAGGCTTGTAATTGCAGCTGAGTCCAGACAGACCAGACACAGGTGGATATCTGGAGCTTGGTGGCCAGCCAGCCAGGTCTGTTTAGGGGGTGCTCCAGGGCAGAAAGGGACCCTGCCTAAAGCAACAACAATAAAGTAGACAGTGTCTGAGGAATAACACCTCATGCCACATGCTCACATGCCAAACGCACACATGCACACACACATTCTCTCTCTCTCTCTCTCTCTCTCTCTCTCTCTCTCTCTCTCTCTCTCTCTCTCTCTCTCTCTGTCTCTCATAAACACATTCTCCTAAAGGCACACATAGTCTCTAATACACTCACACATACACACTCTCACCATCCCACACACACATGCACACACTGAAGCCGAGAACAGAAAGTTCATACATTTAAGCTCTACCTGCAGTCAACCACCATTTCCCTCCCAGCTTTGCCTAACTGTTAAAACTTAAAAAAAAAAAAAAAAAAACCAAAATACTTTTCCCACCTCATCAACTAGAAATAGTCCTCTAAAACACAACTACCATTGTGAACCATTGTGAATCAATAAGGTAAAACTCCAGCAGTCATGAACTCAGTGTGTCAAATTCTTTTAGAAGAGACAAGACAGCTAAATGCATTGCCAAAAAAGTAAAAAGGAAGTCTAAATTGGCATGAATTCTCAAGATCTATGCCTTGAGAAATATAAGACAAATACAGTAAAATATTTTCCCCACAAATCACTTCTTTGCAAATACATTGGGTAACATCAATTGCACGTATTCAGGCTTGAACACAGACAATCCTTTTCATTTGCATAGAGTTGAAGATGTAAGAAAACCTAAAAGCAGAGATAATGTAAGTAGATTCTCTCTCGATAAGTCTCCACTTTCTGGCCATGGCTATCTTGGAGTTTCCTAAGACAATACAACTACACTGTCCAATATGATAGGCCCTAATCACATATGGCCATTTACATATGAACTCAATAATACTACAAGTTTTTTCAATCGCCACAGGTAGGTCTAGTGGCTACCATACTGACGGCCATAGATATAGAACACTTCTATTGCAGAAAAGTCCACTGTACATTATTGCTCAATAAACATTCTCTTACGCACCTTAAACTATCCCCACCTTCCTTCACTTCCTGAATGAGCCTACAAAGTTTGTAATGACCTTGTTCTCAGCTTTGCTATGTCTTAGCAATGGAGCTCCAGGGTAAATCAACCTGCTGAGCTGGTTTGCACATCTTTAAATCGTAATACTTCCTTCTCTGCCTGTTTCTCGGATTGTTGTGAAGCTCAAGATAAAACTGTAACCGACAAATACAAAGGACTATTCTTCCAGGAGACGCTGGTCCTATCATTAATGTTCCAGCGATTGTCAGGGTAAAAAAAAAAAAAAAAAAAAAAAAGCTATAGAATGTTTGCACTTAAATTATCTCTGTGTGACACTGAAATGAGTTAGGTCTTCCAGCTTCGCCATGCCACATGTTTTTCTAGTATGACTGGCCTTATACTGTACATACCAAGTCATTATGAAATAATAGACTCCACTGTGTGTAACCATAGAAAATATGTCTGAAGTGGTGTATTCAGTGGTAAAATTATGACATGGCATATTACTCATCATAATTATGGTAATAGCATGTAATGGTTCCTGAATAATGTTGCTAGCAGTTTTGCTGGATGTTTCATGCATACTGTCTCACTACAATCTCAAAATAAACACATGGAGTGTTTACACAATTGTCACTAGCTTTTCACATAAAAGGAAACTTACAGCCTGAAGAAATTTACCAAAAGATGTAAGCAAGTCAGGGAAGAGAGATATATTATAGTTTTAATTTAACAATATTTTATTTCAATATAATCACATGTAAGAAAGTATACAACTCATACATCTATACCTTGACTTTTATAAACTACATAATGTATAGTCAGAATCTGAATTAAGTAATAATTCCATCTCCATACAGTTATTTCCAGAACACCCAAAATACTAAAGAGACTTGTTTCCTATCTTTTCCCTTGTGCAAGAAATTACAATTATTACTTGCAGCACTGAAAATTGGTTTGAACTATTTAAAACTTTACATTAAACTTCTGTTTCATTTGTTTAACTTTATATTGTTCAGGATTCTTCATATCGTTAAGTGTAGCTGTCTATTTTGTCACTGGATATCTATTGGTGAATGTAGCATTCATTTATTACTTAAATGTTTTACTGAGTAAGTCTGGTTCATATTCCTTCCCTGGACTGCCACTGGAAAGTGCTGTAAACTGTGTGGCTTAAGAAACAGAAATGGGGGCCGGGCAGTGATGGCATGCACCTTTAATCCCAGCACTTGGAAGGCAGAGGCAGGCAGATTTCTGGGTTCGAGGCCAGCTTGGTCTACAGACTGAGTTCCAGGACAGCCAGGGCTACACAGAGAAACCCTGACTCGAAAAACAAAACAAACAAACAAAAACAAAAACAAAAAAAGAAACAAAAATGGGACTAGAGAGATGGCTCAGTCGTTAAGAGCACTGGCTACAGAGGTGCCAAATAGTGGCTCACAACCATCTGTAACGGGATCTGACACCCTCTTCTGGTGTGTCTGAAGACAGCTACAGTGTACTCATGTATAAGTAAATAAATCTTTAAAAACAAAAGAAAGGAAGAAAGAAATGCATTCTTTCATAGTGCTGCAAGTTGGAAGTTCAAGATCAGGTGTGAGCAGCTGTTCCCTTCAGTTACCTGTAAGTGAGAATCTCTCCTTGCTGTGCCCCCCAACCCCAAGTTTACTTGCCAACTTCTATGTTCAGTGGTGTGTACATGTATCACTCATTCTGTCTTCATCACCTCATGGTATTCTCCATGTGCCTTGGGAGGCAGAGGCAGGCCTCTAATGGTTCTTGAATACCCCCTAAATGTAAATGGGGTCTGACCACTTAACTGTTCCTTTTATTTTCATCTATTATTGTAGATGGAGTCTCTTAGGATCCTCAACTAAGTATTGTTTCTATAATTAATTAAAATGCAACTGAGGTTTTCAAATGTCACATTACTTTGGTTTAAAAAAAAAAGCACGATAGGAAATTTACCATATTAATCATTTTAAATGCTCACTGTCATGAAGCACAGTTGTATTTTCTTGTCTTAACCACCACCATCATCCACATCTAGAATTCTCACCATTTCATCCTGTAACTATGCCTACTGAACACTAACTGTGTTCTTTCCCCTTGTCTCTGGGACTTGGTCATCTTTCTGCTTTTTGCTTCTGCCATTTTGTCTGATGAAAGTATTTCATCTTTGTGAAATTATATAAATTTGGTTTTTTTTTCTTTGACTTATTTCAATTACCATAAAGTCCCATGTTGGGCTGGTGAGATGGCTCATTGGAGGACAGACCCTGCTATCAAGCCCAGCAACCTAAGTTCCATCGCCAGAATCAACATGATGGAGGGAGAGAACTGATTCTGTTCCAATTAATGTCAGAATTTCATCCATGTTAACAGCATGTGTTAGTTCTGTTTATTTTGGCTAAATATTCTATTGTATAACAAACTATAATTTATTTATGTAATTACTTTAACAGACATTAGGCTGTTTCTACTTGAGATATTTTAATTTAATCTCTGTTACTATAGTCCAAGGCCAACTGATGCTTAAAGCTGGCTAGGACACTAGGTATCAGCTGACTTTAACTAAGTTGATTATTTTCCTTACATCTTAATTTCCTCATTAAAAATTAAAAAATGAACATAGCCACCTCACTCTAATAGAGTGAAAATTTAACAAGAAAACAAACTATTTAGTATCTAGAGCCCATCAAATTGTTGGATATCTCAACTGGCAGCTAGACATGGTTCATGTTGGTAGCAGACAACTGAACAGTCTGCGCCACTCATCTGAGAAGGCATCCAGACGGATATATACAATACATACCTTGTTTTATGAAAAGTCATCTTAGGTCAAATATATATGGCTCATCCCCAAGATACTTTTAGCTTCTACTGTATGCTAAAATCAATGAAGGGAGACAAGGATAATTTGTGAACTGTGTACCTTGTCTTCCACCTATAATCTCTTTGCCAACCTCAGTGAGGTTCAAAATGTCAATCCAAGAGTCTGGTTTAAGCAGCATCAATTTTATATCTCAGAAAAATGAAATTATACCTTTAAGGAAAACGGACTCAGTGACTCATATAGAAAAACACCTTCAGAATCAGCTGAAGATAAACAAATCCCCAGGGGGAGCGCTGATGAGACCTTTCAGAAAAATTCCTAAATTAAAATGTTTTAAAGATCTGTGTGTACCCACACTTCCGTGGGTGTGGTGGCCAAAGGTCAGCTTTGGGTAACCTTCCTTTGTTGCTCTCCAGATTTTTTTTTAGATTTATTTATTTATTAGGGGCGTAGGTTCTGCCTATGAGTCACAGTATGTATGTAGAGGTCAAAGGACAGCTGTGGGAGTCATTTCTATCACTCGACCTTGGAGCTTCTTGGGATTGAGCTCGAGCCATCAGGCTTGGCACCCATCTTCCATCTTGCTGAGCCATCTTCCTGACCCTCCATCTTATTTTGTGAAAATTTCTCCCAACACTTGGAGTCCTCTGTTTCAGCTCTACCAGCTGGCCAAGGAGCTATGAGATCCGGCTGTCTCCACCTACCCCCCCACTCTCCATCAACCCCCGCCATAGCACTGGGGACACAGATACATACCACCTTACCTACATTTTATGCTGATTTTATTTCAAACTCAAACTCGGGTTCCCACACTTGTGCAGAGAACACTTAACCCGCTGAGCCATCTTCACCAGTCACCTAGGAAATACTTTGAGTGGATTTTATAAAGTTTTAAAAAGTTGCCTCTTGTAATGTACTAATACAAACCATAGGGAACTTTAAGTATGCTTTATGATTTTAATAGCTCGGGTTGTATAATAAACATTTTCTGATTAAAGAAATTAAATTTCTGAAGAGGAAGGCAAAAGATTGAATTTTGACCTTTTTTTTCCCCCCAAACATAGCTTTTGAGGAAGACTAAGCCTAATAATTTTGTATATTTGTTTTGTTTTGCTTTCTTTGTTTGGTTTGGTGTGGTGTAGCCCAGACTTGGCTCTAGCTGTCAATCCTCATATAGCCTTGGCCTCACTTCAGAGAGCTGGGATTAAAGGTCTGAGCCCCCATGCCCATCTCTAGTCTCAATCTTCCTCTTTTTTCACTTAGTGTTAGAAAGCAATACCATACACATATTTTTTAAAGTGATGAGAAATTTTTTGAGCATGCTTTAGAATTTAATAATTTTCTTTTAAATCTCCTGTAAGCAAATTATTTCAAGAGGGGTAATGATAGCAAAGTAATTAAGAATAAACTTGCGGGCTAGCGAGATGGCTCAGCAGGTAAGAGCACTGACTGCTCTTCCGAAGGTCCTGAGTTCAAATCCCAGCAACCACATGGTGGCTCACAACTATCCATAATGAGATCTGACGCCCTCTCCTGGTGTGTCTGAAGACAGCTACAGTGTACATATTTATAGTAATAAATAAATCTTTAGGCCAGAGCAAACAGGGACTGAGTGAGTACATGAAGGCTCACAACCATCTGTATAGCTACAGTGTACTCATATACATAAAATGAATAAATAAATAAATAAATGAATAAACTTGCACATATTTATTGGTTCAAATACCAGACCTCCCCATACCAGATGATAGCAGAATATTGAGAAGTCGCTTTCTCTATTCAGCTTTTTAACTGAAAATATAAAATTCTTAGCTACCAGATAAAGCTGGTATGAGTTAAATATGGCGATGTATTTAAGATACTTGCAGTGGTGTCCCTATATTAGCAACTTAAAACCTAGGTGTGGCATGCTAAAAACTGAAATGTTAAGATGAGAGATATATAAGAAGTAATTACATTTAAAATCTATAACATTATTGTTTAGGCCTGAACTGTGGCCCGCCATAAGCTGAAGCCCGAACTGCCATGTGACCTTACTTGGAGGCAATATCTTTAATGGAGAGCATGGAAGCTCAGCGAGATCAGGAGTAGTCCTAATCTCATAAACTTAGAATCTTTTATAAGGAGAGAAAGAGGAACCAGAGACTCTCTCCTCTCTTCACAGAAGAAAAGTCCCATTGGGATACTGAAATGAGAGCATCACAAGCCAGAAGAGAGGCTTCCGCAAGCAACAACACTCACCCCTTCTGCCTGGACTCCTAGCCTCGGAGCCATGAGAAAGTGGATTCTTGTTGCTTAAGCTAATCAGTCTGGGGCATTGTGTTAGGGTATCCTTGGCAGATTGAGATATATCTATATATTCATATTGAATATCCATATCTGTAGATATCTATATCTATCTATTGAGATAGAGATATTAAATATATATTAAATATAGATTGAATTCTATAAATAGATATAGATATTCAATATGAATATATAGCATATGTGAGTATGGTGTGAGTGCATGTGGGTACATGCTCACACTTGGGGGTGAAAATTTGTGTGTGTGTATGTGTGTGTAGAGAGAGAGAGGGAGAGGGAGAGAGAAAGATAATGTGAAGAGAGAGAGACAGAGTGTGTGTGTGTGTGTGTGTGTGTGTGTGTGTGTGTGTTGGTACACATGTGTGTACATGCAGGTGAAGTCTGAGGGTCTTCCGTGATTGCTCTTCTGTCTGATTCTTTGTGATATGTCTCCCCTTCAAACCTCAGAGTTTGGTGATAACTAGTCTCACTAGCTTGCTCAGAGACCCACCCCACGAAGGCTGAAATTACAAGTGGGCCTGCCCTTTCTCCCCGTATTTACATTGGTTCTGGGCACCCAAACTCCTTAGCTACATGGCAAATACTTTACCTACTGAGTAGTCTTCCTGGCCTCTGATGTAACTGCTTAGAGATACTGTATCTATAATGCATTTTCAGTTTAAAGTTCAATAATGTAAATTCAAGCAATACAATAGAATATAATCCTCAATTTTTCATTTATGTGATAATATTGTAATTTTATTTGCTTGTTTTCCTGTAAAACAGTGTACATGAAGAATGCCCTAAGCAGTATGCAAGCCATGCCAGAGCTTCAAGCTTTCGGCACTGTTGTTGCACTGCCCACTCTATAGGATCCTGAACAAAGACAGACATATACATCACTGTAAGAACTTTTTTTTTTTCTTTTTTTTTTTTGGTTTTTTGAGACAGGGTTTCTCTGTATAGCTCTGGCTGTCCTGGAACTCACTCTGTAGACCAGGCTAGCCTCAAACTCAGAAATCCGCCTGCCTCTGCCTCCCAAGTGCTGGGATTAAAGGCATGTGCCACCGCTGGCTTGGCTAAGTTGGCCTTTTCAAAACCAAAAACCAAAAACCAAAAACAAACCCAGTTAAGTTCTTCTGACTTTAACACCAGCAAATGTAAAACTGCTATCAATTTAAAGCCCCTGAGCCACTGCTGTGAGAGTCAGTGGTTCTCAAGCTTCCTTATGCTGTGACCCTTTAAGAGAGTTGCTCATGTTCTGGTGACCCATACTCAGAAAACTGTTTTTGTGGCTACTTCAAAACTGTAATTTTGCTACTGTAATGTATAAGTCATAACATAAAAATGAAAGGGGTCCCGACCGACAGGTTGAGAACCACTGCTATAGATCAATACGTCCTTTGCTAATACCTCCCCCAAAAAAACCTCTTTACAAACAAACCCAAAAACAAAAAAAGGAAAACTAATAAATATTAGCAAAGATATAAGAAAATTGAACTTTATGTGCACACTGCTGAGACTGGACAATATACAGCTACTGCAGAGGATGGGAAACATTGTCTCAGAAATTAAAAACAGGATTGTCCTGTGATCCAACAACTTCATTTCTGGGTATATGTCAAATATAACTAAAAAAAAATTAAAAGACTATTTTCACACCTATATTCAATGCAGCATAATTCAAATATATTCACTCATACACATACACATATATGAATTGTGTGTATATGGTGGGATAATATGCAGCCTTAAAAAGTGAGAAATTCTGTTCCAGCAAAATTCTGATACAATGAGTGCAAACCCTGAGGGAAATCAGGTAATCACAAAAAAATACTATACCTTCCATTTGCAGGAGGCAGAGTAACCACATCATAGAGATGGAGTAGGATGAAGGCTGCCTGGGTTTGTTTTGCAAGACGAAGGGCTCCGAGGAAGGACAGACGATGGTTGAGCACTTGAAATTGTTAGCATGAGGGCCGGTGAGATGGCTCAGTGGGTAAGAGCACTTGACAGCTCTTCTGAAGGTCCTGAGTTCAAATCCCAGCAACCACATGGTGGCTTACAATCACCCATAATGAGGTCAGATGACCTCTTCTGGTGCTACAGTGTACTTATGTATAACAATAAATAAATCTTTAAAAAAAAAAAAAAAAGGTGTTTGAGACAGGGTCTTCTTTAAAAAAAAAGAAAAATGGTTAGCATGGTTTATTTTCTTATGTATATTTTGCTACAATAGTACAAAAAAAATGAAGAAAAAAAATACTTTTATCCTATTTGCAACAGAAAGCAAACATACTTACAGTGAGAAAGTATTTAGTTCATTGGTTTGTAAATCCAGCATGAACAGACAACGGAAGCCAGCATACCTGGAAGAACAAGGTTTCACTTAATTGCTGCAGAAAGACTATCATTTTTAGTTCATGTGGGGACGCTGACTAATAGTTAAAATGATTATAAAGACATAAAAGGTCAATGATAAATGTCAGCAGAGGTGGGAAGAAGTAAGCTGAGTCACTCCATTAAAACACTCTCTTGTGGTAAGAAGTAAGGGGTGAACGATGGATTCTGAAACTTCTGACCTATTTTGCACAGAGGTCCAAAAAACGAGCATGACCGGACAGGACATACTAGCATTCGAGTTGAGACTGTTGGTTGGATTTATAAGATGCATCAGGAAACTGAGTAGCCCTTGCAGGGAAGAGAAATGAGAGTCCAGAAAGCCATTATACAAAACCAAACAAAGCAAAAGAAAAGACAAGCAGGAGCTGAAGAGAGATCAGTAACTTGGTAGAGTGTAGACACAAATCTGAGTCACATTCGAGGTATTCATTTTTTAATCACCAGGCATTTGTAAAATGGACTGTATGAACTCTGAAATTTTGTTCACTCTTCACAGTTCAGTGGAGCCAGGCACGGTGACTCAGTCGCACATCTTTAAACACAGCTCTGGGAAACGGGAGGTGGATCTCTGAGTTTGAGGCTAGGAAGGGCTACAGAGTGAGTTCCAGGACAGGCAGGGCTACATGGAGAAACCCTGTCTCAGCAAGGGGGCGAGATGACAGCTGAAACTTAGAATATCAAACCTAAAAGTGACCCTTTGAAATGTTATTTGTGTTCTAATATTTCTTTCCAGGATAAACCTTGTCGACTTAATATTCTTATTTCAGTCATTTGGTGATTTATACAGATAGAATGAACTCCAATGGTGTCTCTGTAGACTTTAGAGATTTTTTGTTTGTTTGTTTGTTTGTTTGTTTTTTGAGACAGGGTTTCTCC
>NW_022196915.1:90465362-90471678 GCF_008632895.1 Mastomys coucha | reverse complement strand
GTTTTTGCCTTTTTAGTCTGGTATGTTTGCTTTTTTTTTCCAAAGAGAAAAAGAACGAAGGTGTGGAGTTGGGTGGGTGGGGAGATGGGGGAGTGGCTGGCAGGAGTTGGGGTAGAGGAACCGTGATCAGAATATATTGTATGGAAAAATATTTTTAATTAAAAAGGAAAGAACACCTGTAACAATCTATTATGGACCTGCAGTATACTGTGAGGGCTGCAAAACTGAATCCGATCCCCACCCTTTAAGGAACTCAGTATCAGTTGCTAAAATGGAAAGGTACCCCTGTAATCCCTTCCTTTTAAGGGGTAAGGACTGAGGCGAACAGCCGGCTACAGGTGTTCCAAGGAGCAAGGCTTCAGAGCTGCACAAATAAAACCCAGAAAACAAGAACAAACCATCCCCGGAGGAATTACAGGGGGCAAGCATCCTCCCGGGAAAGAGTGATGAATGATTTGTCTGCCTGGTTAGTAGAGGGCTCATAATTAAGAGCTCTGTTTGGCATGCTGAAGTTTTGGGGTTTTTTGTCCTGAGAACAAAGGGATTCATTGAATACCTCTAAAAGATGAATTTCCAGCAGTCTGTCTGAGGCTATATAGTACTGCAGGAGAATGGAGACACAAAGAGCAGCTAGAGAGAGCGACCTTATCCCTGCAGACACTCAGAGACAGAGACAGAGAGCAAGGCTGGGGAGGCATTGAGGAAAAAAGGTGACCAAGTGTATCAGTGGCTAGCCTGAGGATTGGTGTGTCTGAAGAAGGGTCTCAGAAGCAAATGTTTAAATAAAAAGTCTATTATCAAACCAGGTATAGGGACCCAGTCACTCAGGAGTTCAGATCAGCCAGGGATACATAGTGAGACCCTGTCTTTGGGGAAAAAAAGAAAAAGAAAAGATGTCAATAATTAGTCAAATTTGGGATCCATTGTTCTGCACTCCTATCAAAGAGCTTGATCATCAAAAAACGGAAGAGGGGATTTCACTTAAAAAGCCAAGGAAAAGCCTTTGATTAAACATCTTAATTGTTCCAAGACAATCAAGACGCCAAAGGAAAAAAATCAATAGCCAGTGCGAAGTGTCGAACTAGGTGGTTTGTGAGTAAACTTCCCAGGAGACTATTGCTGCTCACTCAGGGAAAGGCCTTCTACAGGAACTAAGCGCTTAAAAAGCAAAACAAAACAAAAACAAGCAAACAAAAAACAAGCCGAAGTGGAGGGGACATGGATCAGGAATTCTAGGTTTCCTCGCCGGGCTATTCCCCTTTTCTCATCGAATCTGGTAGTGAGAAGTCAAGTCCTCAGTGAAGCCACAAGGTGGGAGACAGGCGAAAGCCACAAGGTGGGAGACAGGCGAAAGCCACAAGGTGGGAGACAGGCGAAAGCCACAAGGTGGGAGAGAGGCAAAAGCCACAAGGTGGGAGCTAGGCGAAAGCCACAAGGTGGGAGCTAGGTGAAAGCCACAAGGTGGGAGCTAGGTGAAAGCCACAAGGTGGGAGCTAGGCGAAAGCCACTGGGTTAGTTCACTGCAGTCAGATGGACGCGCCCTGAGCACAATGGTGTTCTTTCCTTCACAAAAGCCTGCCGGCATAAAACTAAACTTGAAAAGGTAATGGATACATTTTAAAAACAAATATGCTTTATTCGATGTGGCAAACATAAACTCAGTTTCTCAATCATTTGAAATACAAACTTATATTTGACCATATATTTGATCTGGCAAGCTCTATGTCATCAGAACTCGAGCAAATCAGATGGATTATGACGTAATGCTTTTAGTGAGGTTGGGAACTTACTATACAAGTCATCTTTGTTGGTTAATAGTTATTCTCTTTGCAAGCATGACTCACTGTCAGCTCCAAACAGCCTCACACACACTTATAACAACAGCCACAAACACTACTGATTAGGTCACAGCTCCCGGCTCCTCTCCCATCCCCCAAGGCGTCCACCTGGCTGTGGAATCTGCGTTTTCAGTGTGACTCTTGACTTGACCAGGACGGAGTCCGTCAAGCCTGCAATATCCTTGTGGTCTCTGTGAAGCTTGAATTCTCCCAGGAGCTTGATTATATTTCCATTGAAAAAACCCTGCCCCCAACATTTCAAATTTCTGTCTTACATAAATGGGTAGACACTACCCAAGGTACATTTGGCATGTCACGTCACATCTTAGCTCTTAGAACATTATTCTTATGAGAATAAGAAAAGCAGGTCAAATTACATAAACATAAAGTTAGGCTAATTATTAGGGCTACAGTTTTAAAATCATAGGGCAAAGGAAAGAGTTGACCCTTACACATATAGGCTGACTTCCTAAGACTACTGATTTGGAGATATCCTATGATCCATGAATAAAATATATAAAATGACAAAGTATATGCTTGTGTCTGTATGTTTATGTCCTTATCATCAAACACAAATGGCTAGCAACCTATTTTATTCTCTGAACTCAAAAATCTTAGTTATGTAGTTTCAAGTAAATTATAACCATATAAACAAACTTCAAGGAGACCTGCATTCCCTTGGATCAGGTGTACCATTAGCACAGGGCGAAAAGGAAGACAACATGATTCAGGAGTCAAGCTTTGATCAACTCAGGCCTTCATTATAAGGCAATGTTCGTGTCCCGATTCTTCTCGGGAAACAAAGCTTTGGCTTTTATTGAAGGTACACACGACAGTTAAAAGGCAATTTTCACAGCCTCCTCTCAAGTGGAGCAGTCATTTAAAAGGCCAGTCAAGAGAACCACCTTTCATGAGTCTTTCTTTTCCTTTCCTCTGCTTCTTCTCTGGAGAGCTAGCTCAGTGTCTGGACACCAGCAGCACTCTGCAGGACCACGAGACACCTTGAGGGTAAGAGTCGACAATGCACAGTAAAGATCCAAGAAGCTGGGTCTAAGACGACTTGGGTGATTCTGAGACCTAGGCCACTTGCCCTCAAGTTTCTTTTATTTGAAAGAAAAAATATCAAAATATTGTTATTTTTATTATTAATAGCTGCTAAATGTCAATCTTAGCCAACACAACTGTTAGTTGGGAATATTAATAATCAGGAACATTTCTTGGATCAGTAACAACTGCAAATTTTTCAGTGCTTACTATATTCGAATCTCTGAAATACTTCCTAAATATTATCTTAATCTGTAGTCTTCTCTACTACTCTTTGAAGCAGGAATTATAATTAGCATCTTTATATTAATTTATTTACTTTACTCACGATTACAGGCAGCTTCTCCTCCCTCCCCTCTTCCCTGTCACTTCCCCCATCTCACTTTCCTTTCTCCTTAGAGAAGGGGGAGGCCTCCTATGGATATCAACCTGCCTTGGCATATCAAACTGCAGTAGGACTAGGTGTATCATCTTCTTCTGTTGAGGCTAGACAGGGCAGCCCAGTTAGGAGACAGGTCCCAAAGGCAGTCAACAGAGTCAGCGAGTCCCTGCTCCTGCTGTTAGGGATGCTACATGAAGACCTGCACATCTGTTACATATGTATAGGAGGCCTAGGTCTATCCCATGCATACTCTCTGGTTGCTGGCTCAGCCTCAGTGAGCCCCTTCATCCCCCTCTTCCATAAGATTCCCAGTACTACCTAATTAATGTTTGGCTGGGGGGGGGTCTCTGCATCTATTTCCATCAGCTGCTGGGTGAAGCCTCTCACATGACAGCTATGCTAAGCTCTTGTCTGTAAGTTTAGCAGAATATCATTAATAGCATCAGGGCTGGGCTCTCTCTCATGGTATAGGTCTCAAGACGGGCCAATCATTGGTTGGCTATTCCCTCAATTTCTGCTCCGTCTGTATCCCTGCACATACCGTAGGCAGGAAAATTTACCGGTCAAAAGTTTTGTGGCTGGGCTGGTGTTCCATCCTGCCCAGGGAGTCTTGCCTGGTTACAGGAAGTGTCCATTTCAGGTTCCATATCCTCCATTGCTAGCACATTGTTAAGTGATGTTTCTCTGGGGAACCATAGTTCAAGAATCAGTGTTTTAGAAAACAGTTCCCAGTATGCTCTCCCTACTAGACAGTTTTTGTACATTATTACTACTACTTTTGTGATATCAGTTACTCTTCGCTGTGGTCCAGTACCTCAGAATAAATGTATGGAAGGATTTACCTTGATCTTTGGTCTGAGGGCATCCAGACCATCACCGTTGGGAGAGGTATGGTAGAATTCACAGCATCCGGGGCCTGGGGCTGAGACTCTTCACAGCTTAATGGACCAGGATGCAGAGTTCAAATAGGGAGAGAGACCTGGCTAGCTATACACCTCAAGGCCTGGCCCCAAGTCAGCTGAGGCCCACACCACTGAAGTTTCCATTTTCTGCTGTCAGTTGAGGTAATTCATTTTCTGCTATGTTAGAAACTTGACACACTCTTTTCTTTTTGCTTTTACATGCTTTAGTATCTGCTTCAGTTCCTGGAGTCATGATAGGCTTCATTCCAGCCCTTTAACCAGTGAATGGCTGTCTCCTCCCTCTCCATTCATTTGAGGTACTCAGACACACCAACTACTGCCAGTAATGAGTGGTGAAACTGTAAGATTTGGACTTGGGAGTTCAGGGGATTTCAGTTCTAAAAGCTGATATATGTGACACACACACACACACACACACACACACACACACACACGTGCATTGGTGTTTTGCCTGCATGTAGGACGGTGAAGGTGCCAGATTCCCTGGAATTGGAGTTCCAGACAGTTGTGAGCTCCCATGTGGGTGCTGGGAATTGAACCCAGGTCCTTTGGGAGAGCAGCCAGTGCTCTTAACTGCTGAGTCAATGCTCCAGCCCACTGCATTATATTTAATTATAACAGTTTCAAACTATAACAACAAAATGAAAAGAGAAGCAAACATACTATAATTGAGATTATTTATTTTTCAATTATTTACCACTGCAGAGGCATGCAGATTGCATGCTTCAGCTTCGCATGCCTTGGCGTCCTTCTCAGTCCAGAGAGAGAACCATATGTAAAGCAATGAATAAACAGATTGGCATACACAGGGCCCTT
Source organism: Mastomys coucha (assembly GCF_008632895.1). Lineage (NCBI taxonomy): Eukaryota > Metazoa > Chordata > Mammalia > Rodentia > Muridae > Mastomys > Mastomys coucha. The sequence continues at coordinate 90,466,675 of NW_022196915.1, read as the reverse complement.
ACGGTTGCAGTTCTTCACATTACTCTAGACAGTTGCTGATAACATTATTGGGGGAATATTATATTCACTGTCTCATAGGATATAAGATATTCTTGCTCTGTTATTGCTTTTTTTCCCCCCAAATGGAAAAACAATTCTGGTTGGGAAATAGAACAAAGAGATGCATAACAAATTTATTGATTTTTTTTAAAAGAAACAATTATAGCTTGTGTTCAAGTAGAAAGAGTCTATGAGAGAAGTTACAAAATAAATAAAGTAGACTTAATGACTGCCCTGTAAGAGGTCATAAGAAGGAGAGAGCATGAGTCAAACCTACCTCAGCAGGCCTGAAAACGGAGGTGGTTCTCTAGAACTCAGAGTGCAGTAGAGATGGGAGTGGAGAGCTGTCACCAATAACCAAGCATACATCCAGCCACAACTCAGTCTGCAGTGATTCTTCCACCAGAGGGAGTGGCTCGGCCATTAAAGAGACAGGTGTGACTGTGAGCTAGGCACAACTCAATCTGCAGTGACTCTTCCACCAGAGGGAGTGGCTCGGCCATTAAAGAGACAGGTGTGACTGTGAGCTAGGCACAACTCAATCTGCAGTGATTCTTCCACCAGAGGGAGTGGCTCAGCCATTAAAGAGACAGGTGTGACTGTGAGCTAGGCACAACTCAATCTGCAGTGACTCTTCCACCAGAGGGAGTGGCTCAGCCATTAAAGAGACAGGTGTGACTGTGAGCTGGGGTATGATGTCAGCTCTCCATGGTCTCTGTCTGCCATGGGCTGCCCGTCCCTTATCTTACACTCTAGTTGCCCCAGGAGTGTCCCTTCAGGACAATCCTACCTGTCTAAAATGTCTGAGCATCCCTAGGGAAGGTGAAGATGAAGTCTGTCCAAACCCAAGTCACCCCACAACTTCATAAAGAGAGATTAATAAGATTAGATCATCTGAGAAGTGGAGAAAAGGAAATACTGAGACTAGCCTAATGGCTGATTGTAACAAATTATTTGACTTTTTAAAATGTTGTTCTTTAGATGAGGGAAACCCTGAAGACATGTAATAAGTACAGTCTATCTTCTTCCTGAAGATCTTAGAAAGTGTGTTAGCTGTTGTGTTTTATAAAAAGTTAGAGAGATGTGCAGTCAGGTGGGGGGGAAGGGGGTGCCTTTGAGGGGATGCCCTCGAAGGCACCCCCTTTCCCCTGAGGGAGCAGCCACACAACGTATAGTATAGAATAGAGTTTATTCAAGGCATGGGGGACAGAGGGAAGAAGAGAGAGAGAGAGAGAGAGAGAGAGAGAAAGAAAGAGAGAAAGAGAGAAAGGCCG
>NW_022196915.1:90428245-90464191 GCF_008632895.1 Mastomys coucha | reverse complement strand
AAAAAAAAAGAATATGGCTTCCTAACACTGTCAACAGGCCAGACTCCCCAGAGCTCCCAGGTTCTAAACCATCAACCAAAGAGTACACATGGGGGCCTTGTTGGACATCAGTGGGAGGAGCAGCCTTTGGGCCAGAGGGCATTTAATGTCCCAGTGTAGGGGAATTCCAGGGCAGCAAGACAGGAGTGGGTAGGTGGGTGGGGAAGCACCCTCATAGAGGCAGGGGGAGGGAGGATTCGATAGGGGGTTTCTGAAGGGGAGACCTGGAAAGGGGAAAACATTTGAAATGTAAGTAAAGAAAATATCCAAGAAAAAAAAAGAAAAAGAAAAAAAAAAGAATATGGCTTCTTTATCACAGGGTGCTCTGATGAGAATGTGTTCTCTAACACATATTTTAAAGTTTAGTGTCCAGTGTATTAAAAGAAGAGTGTCTTAGTCAGGGTTTCTATTCCTGCACAAACATCATGACCAAGAAACAAATTGGGGAGGAAAGGGTTTATTCAGCTTATTTCCATCTTGCTGTTGATCACCAGAGGAAGTCAGGACTGGAACTCAAGCAGGTCAGGAAGCAGGAGCTGATGCAGAGGCCATGGAGAGATGTTCCTTACTGGCTTGCTTCTCCTGGCTTGCTCAGCCTGCTCTCTTATAGAACCCAAGACTTCCAGCCCAGGGATGGCATCACCCACAAGGGGCCCTACCCCCTTGATCACTAATTGAGAAAATGCCCCACAGCTGGATCTCATGGAGGCATTTCCTCAACTGAAGCTCCCTTCTCTGTGATAACTCCAGCCTGTGTCAAGTTGACACACAAAACCAGCCAGTACAAAGAGTCACAAAAGAAGCAAAACAACAGTCACAAAACCAAAAGTAATAGCAACTGACAGATGAGACGGACAAGCACGGGGGTTCTGGACCTGAGCTTACCTCCAAGAGCATTCCTGTAGGTGAGGGGTGGTAGCAAATCCCACAGACGATCTCCCAAATGTGAGACGCCCAGAGGGACTCCCACACTCAAATCCCGGGAGCGATGACCCCAGACACCAGCAAGACACGAACTTGATGCAATCAGCAAGAGGCTTTTTATTCCAGCAAGCTGGGGCGAGACTCCTATCCCTCACAGGGGTAGAGGAATCTGGCCCTGAGTAAGGTCTTAGGCAGCTTTTTATTCCTGTGCAGTTGCTGGGGCCAAAGGGAAGACTGGGGTAAGGGGAAGGTACAGGGTGGTCTCTGATTGGTGCTGGCTCGATCTAGGGTTCAGGGGCAGGTTAGCCACCTGGCAGTTGTTTGTTACCTTTTCTCTGCCAGGTCGTCCTGGTTCCCTTGTTTCTAGGTTCTGGGAACTGGTCTCCCACTGAGTTCAACCAACGGCTAAGTTCCCATAGTACAGTTTGAAAACTTAAACTTAACCTCTCAGTAAATGGGAGTATAGTCCATGGAAGAGGTATAGGGGAGCCCTTTGCTTTTGTGTCACCTTGCCCAGCCACCATGTGTGGACAGCTAGACAGTCTGGTCTATGAGGAAAGGGTCCTTGCTAGATACTAATACTGCTACCGCTTTGGTCTTAGGTGTCCTAACTTTCTGATCTGTGAAACACACACTTCTATGGTTTATAAATTACTTGTTCTTGGTCTTATGACAGCGATGCAATTCTGACTGAGACAGAATCTATGTATCAGGATTCAATAGTGTAAGTAACAGAACTTTGTCAATCATTTGAGCAGAACAAGTTCAATATGAGAAATTGTTTGACCGCAGAAAGTGGCCGTCAATCAACATGGAGGAGTTGGAGTTTTAGAGGAATCCAAATGTGTAAGTCAGGCATGGTAGCACATACTCAGTACTCAGGAAGCAAGGGCAGTTCGGGGCCAGCTGGTCTACACAGGGAGTTCCAGGACATCCAGGGCTACGTAACAGGGAGACCCTATTTAAAAACCAACAAAAATGCATCCAGTGTAAAACAGCAGCCACCCCCTTCCTGTTCCACTCCAGGAAAACAGACTGGCTAAGATGAAAGGAACTGGTTATCTGTAGAGGGCTGATGCTTAACGCAACCGACCGAGTGTCCACAGTAAACCCGTGGGGAACGTGGTTGCCAGAGTCTCGGCTGGCATCGGTTTGTGCAGGTGGCCCACCTTTGCAGAAGGTGGACAGGCCAGGAGTGTTATGTCCCTGCTGGAGTGCCCATGACCTCGGTACATAACCTGAGTACGCTGCATAGCTGGCTGATAAGTGGGTAATGATACCTAGGGAATGGAACCTGAAAGCAAAGTAACTTCTGCCTTTGCGTTCCAGGGTTACAGTGGGTTTGGCCTACAGCTGCTTAGAGTATGTTAACTTGGGTTCCCAAAAGGGTTTGTGAGAGAATCCACACGTCAGCATGAAAGACACGGAGGGACCTTGCCCCCGACTGGTTCTGATTGGTAAATAAAGTCGCCAGCAGCCAATGGCTGGGCAGGGCAGACAGAGGTGAGACCTTTAGGATTTCTGGGCTAGGCAGAGACGGAGATCCACCATAGAGAGGAACGACTCCACGCCTGAGAAAGTGTGGGACAAAGAACAATAGCTGCCATGTAGGAGCCAGGGAAGAGCGGCCGCAGAAGGGCTGCCTGACTGGGTCCAGGGCAGCAAAGATGGAATATAGATTTTCGTAGTAATAACTTGGGAACATAGGAGGGAGGACTAACCACGTGGAGATTAGGGAGTGGCCCAGCCATTGAGCTGCTTTAGACATACCCGAATCTAAAGGCTGTGTGTATTTCATTCAAGAACGCAAAGCATTGGGGGTGGATAGCGAGGAACACTCCTTTGCCAGGGTCAAATTAAGTATTTTAATTGGGTAGTACCACACAGGGTCACGTCAGTTAACCAAAGTGGCAAGGTTCCCAGTGGACCCCTGGGAACCGTTTGAGAGTTCAGGGGTGTATAGGAAAGCCTGGCAGAGAAAGCAGCGTTCAAGAGTTGGACACAAACAATGACTATAGCACTCCCAACCTTTGACCTCTCAGCTTCCATCCACACCTTTCTCTATACATAGACTTCCACTAGACAGCAACAAAACGCGAGTTTCCTCCCAAGAGATGCGGCTATCATTCCAATTAAGGTCTCACTCAGTTCCCAAAATAAGAAGACACACAGTTCCAAGGATTATCATACAAACTGTATTATAATTTAATCAGAACCCAGCCAAATGTTTATGTACAATCTAACTGACCTTACATTTTAGAACGTGTATATGTAATAATAAATGGGGTTGGGGAGAAAATCGTTGACATATGCAAATAGGTGTGTATACAAAATAAGCAAGATGACTACTGTCTTTGTTTCTGGAAATTGGCCATGTTGCTATGGATGACTTTCCATGTTTCCATTATCTGGTGGAAGATATGAGCTGCTCGAGTCTCTCTCCTGGCAGAATGAAATGGCAATTAATGGAGTGTCTGAACTCTTAGTCACCTTGTTTTTCTATTTTTTTTCAAACTTTCTCTGCTGGTTGTTGTTGTTGCTGTGTTCTTTATAAACTGTAGCACATGGCATTACTAAGGGTCAGGACAGCAAATCCGAGGAGTTCCAGACAGTCTTTCTTCCACTCATAGCAGCTACTGTATTCCCCTAACTCATGTGCCGGTCGGCTAATCACAACAGCGTACCAGCCTGTTGAGTGATTATTTTTGTTCTTCCTTCTGAACCGATTTCAAGACATAGAAGTGTAGCAAACTTAGATTTTATTTCAATAGAAGCATTGTTTGATCTTCTGGAAGCATGTCCTCTTAGTCAGATCTTAACATTAGCAAAGCCTAGAATTTATGGAACAGGAGGCAGAATCTCTCTAAGTGAATTATTAGGCAAAATATTACACTTAATAATACACAAAATAAAACATACACTCCCAAATGTATTCCTTGATTCCCACTAATAGACGTAATAGATGTAATGGGGGAAAGGATACCCCCCAGTCCACTGAGCATATACTATGTTCTGTAAACAGGACCTTATATCTTCAATACGCACATGCACACACGTACGTATACACAATAACCGACACCATGCACACTGTGTACTGTTTAACTAGGTCAGCTACCACATCCTTGATTTCATATTTTTTAGAGAGAGAATGTTGATGTTTGCATTTAGAGTAGATAATGAAAATGGTTTAGATTCCATTATCCACATTAAACAAGTAGATCTTGACATGATTATGAAACATGTAGGGAACCATAATTTGAATGCTGGCTTGGATTAGAGAATAATTAACCATCCATTTCCAGCATGTTCATAAGTCAGTGTTGCCTGGAGAAACACGCGCAGTCTATTGATGCAGAAGTCTCTCCAGCCTTCTACTGTATTATACGCTGGTAAATTCTATGGCTAAATGAGTACAGAATGTCAAGCCGAGAAACCGAGTGCTGTGCCACCTGATTAACATGGAACAGTGGGAATTCTGAATGGATGTGACGGACACCTCGCCAAGGACAAGCTCTGTATGCCTGGGTCTGCCTCCTGCTGCCATGGTGAGACTGTTGACTCTGGGAGACATTCCAGAGCCCAGTAGCACATGGGTCTACAGGTCCTGAGGATTGGAATCATCCAGAATATTTAAAATTATTTAAATTGTGAAGCCTGTTGTTAAAGAGTATTTATGAACACTGGTCCATAGCCTGTACTAATTTACACATTAGCAATATTGACTGTATCTGCATTAAGGAGCCATCGTGGGGCCGTTCGAGTGACCCGCAGATGTGTGATTTAAAGTTCTATCCACAGGTATGTGTCCATCCCTGTAATGGTGAGCCAGATGAATTGGCCTGGCTACTACTATGGCCATATGCTACAGTTTGACAAAAAGATATCATGTTTCAATTTTCTGTGTGGACAACAATGTGGACTCTAAAATTGACATATTTTTATGTAAAGTTTTTCTAGCCTTTGATTTTTAATAAACTTTAGAAACCAAAAAAAAAAAAAAATTCTATGGCTAAGTGCTTTGTTTTGTTTTGTTTTGCTTTGCTTTGTGAGGAGGAAGTTCTAGGAATTGAATCCAAGTCCTCATGCACAGTAGCCAAGCTATTTTTCACTGACCTAAATCAACAGCCCTCATGATATATTGATGGCATTATCCAAATCTATAGGTCACTTAGATTCGTAAGGGACACAAACAAATTGAAAAGCAAGGTGTTAATATACCCATTAAACTTGGGGAAGTTTGGGACTCAACTTAGCAAAATAGAGTTTAATATGGAATGGCTGCATATACCAATAAGCTATTATAATTAGATGGGCTGGTATTGATGCATGAAGGAAAAAAAGAAGAAAGAATAGCAAGGAAGAGACTGAAAAAGAAAAAAAAAATGACAGGAGGAGTTCAGCCTGCCAGATGTCACACCAGTACACACAGATCCTCTGTAATTGAAACTGCACAGAACAGACACAAGACTAGAGAAATGATGATACAGGAGATAATGTCCAGAATACACCCAAATAACTACTTAAATTCATGATGTGATGAACGCAGCATCACAAAATACTGAATTAAAGATGCATTTTCGAGTCTGGAGAGATGTCTCAGCAGTTAAGAGCACTTGCTACTCTTGCAGAGGACCCAGGTTTAATTTCTTTCTAGCAGCCATAAGATAACTTGCAACTGCCTGTAACTGTTTTTGTAGGGCCCAGCACCCTTCTGTGTAGCCTATGCAGGTACTAGACACGTGGATTTCCTAAGTTTGTGCAGGTACTTGCATATACAGTATATACATTTATATATAAAAGATGAGTTCTTAGGGCCAAGAATAATGTGCCTCAGTGGCTTAAAGCACTTGCTTTCAAGTTCCATGACCTGAGTTTGAACCTGGAACTCATATGATGGAAAGAAAACAGAATACCAACAGTTGCTCTCAAACACACACACACACACACACACACACACACACACAAAATAAATAAGTACATAAGTGTAATAAAATACAGATATTTCTAATAAATGGGCTGAGATAACTAAGTAGCTATTTGGAAGAGGATACACTTAAATTTCCATGTTACATCATTCATAAAAATAACTTCCAAGATGACTATGGATCTTAGAAGAAAATATGGGTAAATTTTTCTTTAACCTTGATATTGTGAAGGAGTTATAATTATGCCTCAAAAATCTAGGGGCAGTAATAAAATAATGAATTTGACATTATAAAAGCTATTTTTCACAATCAAGAAGCCCTACACTATACTCAAAGCAAAAGTATACTTCCAAACCAGGAGGGCATATACTGATGTGTGAAACATGGCCTGAAAGCCCAATAAACAGCAAACTTTAAAGTTAAAGCAGTACTTCCTGGGATATTTACAGCATCAAATATTTATGTTATCAAGGAAGAAATGTCTCAAATCAATAATGTTAGCTTCCTATTTAGGAACAAGCTAGGGGAGAAGAAAATAAACCCAGAGTAAGAGGGAAGGAGATAGTGGAGATTAGAGCAGAAATAAAGTTTTGAAACCAAATAGCAGTGAGAGCTAGTGAAACAAACAAACAAACAAAAAGTAAACTTGACCAACCAGACACCCCAGAGCTCCCAGGGACTAAACCACCAGCCAAAGAATACACATAGAGGGACCCAGGGCTCCAGCCCCATATGTAGCAGCGGATGGCCTCATTGGACATCAGTGGGAAGAGAGGCCCTTGGTCCTGTAAAGGCTTGATGCCCCGGTATAGGGGAATGCTAGGGCAGTGAGGCAGGAGAAGGTGGGTGAGTGGGCGAGCACTCTCATAGAAGCAGGGGAGACTAGGGATGGTGGCAGGGCAGGATAGGGGGTTTAACTGGAAAGGAGGATAGCATTTAAAATGTAAATAAATAAAATAACCAATAAAAATTTTTAAATGTTTAAAAAAAAAAAAAGAAGTAAACTCAATCACCCACCCCCAGTAAGAACCAAGAAGGACACAAATATCAACATCAGAAACACAAGAAGGAAACTGAAGTGTAGGTCCAATAATCCTAACACCTGAGAGGCAGAAGCGGGAGGATCACCAGTTCAGGGCCAGTTACTGCTGCTGGAGACCTTGTCTGAGAAGCGAAAAGAACAAGACAAAGCAAAATAAGAGCAATGAAGGGAATCAGCACTACAGACCCAACAGACAAGTAAAGCTCCTAAGTGAGTGTTAGAAGCATCCTGGGTACTCATATCTGGTAAACCTTTTGGAAACATGTTACTGAAATCCATTTAAATTGAAATAGGTGGCCTGAACATTCCTACAACCAAAGAAATTGGGTGGACAGCTTAAAATTCTCTAGGGAAAAAAACCTAGGCATCGAATATTTCACAACAGAATTATTCCCAATGCTTAAAGAAACAACTGCAATCTCTTGGAAACACAGAAGTCCTCAACACACTGAGACACCTAGTTGTGCCACCTGGACTGGCCACCTCATTCCCTCCCCATCCCTCAACCCATACAGTCAGGTTTCCTGGGCCCTGCTATGCAAATGTCCTGCCCAGTGCTCTGGCTCTTTCCCTCTCTAGCTCCTTCACTGCTTTGCTCTCTTGCTTCCTTCCTCCCTTCCTCTCCCCCTCTTTTCCGATCTCCCTCCCTATTAAGCTCGCACCTACAAACCTGTAAATTCCTCAGCAAGCTATTAGCAAATAAGATCCAACCAAAGAAAGTACACCGAACCAAGGGAGACATGCTCAAATTTTAAAATTCAGTCACGGGAATTTACTGCATTCATAAGGCTAAGGAAGAAGTAAATATGTTTATTATCAATTGATGTAGAAAAAAACATCTGACAATATTCAACATCTATTCATGATGAAAACTCAATCATGAAGAAGTACATACAAGAACTTCTTCAACCTGTGAAGGGCTTCTACAAAAAGCCTACCAATTGTGTATGTGTATACATGTATGTATGTATGCACCACAGGTAAGATAGTCATATTTTATAAAGTTGATAAAAGTAATAGATGTTCATATGTTATAAAACTGAAATAGAGCTTTTTGTACCAGATGAATTGTGTAGATCAGGCATTTGCAAATTTACACAATGTTCTCTTCTTTCTTCCCAAGATGCTATAATATTATCTTCTAACAATCAGGTCTTTTTGTTGAAAAGGAATGTCAAGTTTCAAAGGACAGTTTGTTCTAACTTTAAACTCCTTTCTAGTTATAAAATAAAAGCTCATTTAAACAACATGTCTCTCGATGCAGTTAGCACAAATAAAAGGACTGTCCTGGAGAACTGTCCAGAGTTTTCCTTACATATGCCACATGCAAAGTCACGTTGTAACTTACGAGTATACTAAAAGATAATATAATTGTGTTACTTTTGAATGAAATAACTCATGCATTTTATTTTTTTAACACATGTATTTTAGACATGTGTTTTCTTTACTAACTGGGGGGTCAATGAAAAACATTTATTTCAGTCAAAGAATTCTACATTTTTTTATGTGGGACATTTGGGAGATGGAGGCTCAATTTATTTCACCAGCCTCTCTTAATATAGTTCACAGCAATGACTAAATTGCCAGTACCACACAATTTTTCCAAACAAATACAAGAGGGAGAATGCTTTTATTTCTTATCTCTTTTTAAAAAATGACTTAAGTATGTATTTTTTCTTTCTTTTAGAATATAAACTTAATAAGAGCAATATAAAGGATTGATACTGATACTATTTTGACCATTTGGAAAATTTCAGTGTTGAAGTCCTCATACTAAGTATCTTAGAGTCTGAATGTGGAGGTGGTGTTTTCTTTTAGATAGATTTTAAATATATAGCCCAGCCTATTCAGAATCCACCTGCTGATATTACATGTATATCTCATATTGTACCATCTTTTATACTCCTGAGATAATGCCTTTTAAAAGTAATTAAGATAAACTAGGGATATATGAGAGATCCTAATTAAATGTGACTTGGATTCTCATAATAAGGAAATTTGAAAACAGAAGTGTGGGAATATAGAAGACAAGGGGTAGTCATGAGAAAATGACCTTTGTTTCGTTAGGGCAACCATTACAATAGAATACAGGGAGTTTTTAGCTTTATCTTCAATGAGGATTAAAAAACAAAGTATGCTTGACACTATGGAGAAGACAAACATTTAAATATTTGTTTCATTTGTTAGAATACTCAAAATCAGGCCTGGTGTGATAATACACATGAGGGGTAGAGGTGGGAGGATAGGAGGTTGAGTTTTGTGAGTGGTTGTGAGCCCGTACGTGGATGTTAGGAACCCAGCACCAATGTCTGCGATAGCGATAGGTGCTCTTAACCACTGAGCCACCTCTCTGGGCTCAATAAGTATGACCTTACACTATGTGTTCAGTAAATCTTGTAGACTGACCCAGTAAGTGACACATATAATTAGTGAATGCAATATGAACCCTATGATGTATAAACTTCCTGGAAAGATTTCACCCAGTTTTCAATAACAACTATATCTTGGAAATATTTTTTTGATAAATACTACAAGTATGTCTGTAAATCTGCCCTTTTCTTTTGTGATAAAAATCAATTTATTTCCAGAAGGAGTTTTACTAAAATGCTTATTGAGTGTTTATCAGAGGCTAAGCTAACTCCAACCATGGGCCAACATGATCAGAGCTAGAACACGGTATTTAGGGAAGAAAGAGGGTGATGTCTCACATTACCGGCATTCAGCACCCCAGGTTAATTATTTATTTCTAACTTATGGGTGGTACATTATCAACTTCATAGTGATACCATATTAAGAATGTATGAGAAGACAATGTAGTAAGTGCTCAAATGTGAGGCTAACTTTCAATTATTCAGTAACAGAAACGAGTAATGCAGATAAGTGGGTAGGAACACGTTATACAGCTTGTACCAGATCTGCAATGATCAGGTAAAACGTCGGCTTATTAGCATTTCTTCAGTTAAATAATTGCCCGGATATTTTTAAAGTGGGGGAAAAATGTGTGACTTCTAAAACTTTTTTAATGGAGAGAAATTACTCCCCAGAACAATTATAAGAAAGAAGAAGCCGGGCAGTGGTGGCGCACTCCTTTAATCCCAGCACTTGGGATGCAGAGGCAGGTGGAACTCTGAGTTCGAGGCCAGCCTGGTCTACAGAGTGAGTTCCAGGACAGTCAGGGCTATACAGAGAAACCCTGTCACGAAAAAAACAAAAAAACCAAAACAAAACAAAATCTTGGTTTGTGAAACAGTGACAGTCTGACATCCACAGATGCTAGCTCCTTCGGTTTATCATTCTGTGCGCCACTGACCTTGAGACAGCTCCTTCGGTTTATCATTCTGTGCGCCACTGACCTTGAGACAACAGTACACTGACTTCAGGTTATAAATTTGCAGTGGTTAAAGATCACTTGTTGGGGAATTTGGGGGCATTCCAGTTAAATGTAGGATTGGTTTCAAAACTTCTACCTCTGCATTTCTCATGGTTCCAGTGCACTTGAGCTAGAAAAGTTAGTTTCCATTAATACCTTCTCTGGAAGTAAACATTTACCTCTTGAATATACTTCAAGCAGACAATTGTGAATCTATTTTAGACATATAACGTGAAAACTCAAATTTGTTTTCTAATTAAAATATATGAAAATATAGTTCTATATCCACTTCTGCTTATTATATACAATCTTCAACCTTCCTAATTTTATAGATCAGGCTGGCTTTGAACTTATGGAAATGCCTCTTATGGAAATGCCTGTCTCTGCCTCCCTAGGGTTAGGATTAAAGAAGTATACTACTACATCTGACATGAACTCTGGGTTTGTTGTTGTTGTTTTATTTTTATTATTACTTTTTTATAACACTTCTGCAGGCAATCACAACATGAATAATGAACACAATAATGAATTCATCTTATTGAGGCTCTTATACCTAAGAGTCACAAATCTAGGTCCAGAGGATCTGATGCCCTCTTCTGACTTCCACAGGTACCAGTCATGGACATGGCACATTTACTTACATTCAGGCAAAACACCCATAAACATATACATACGTACATACGTACATACATACATACATACATACATTGCTTTTCAGAAAGGAAGAGAGATAGCATTTATCAACTGACATGTTGAAGTCTGGGTGAAGGCCTGAGGTAGCATTCTTGTGTAATGATTAGCTGAGAGTATGCCCTCAGAAGGAAGAGGAAGAAGAGAGGAGAGCGCTTAGAGAGAATACAGTTTCCTGGGGTTACTGTGTTTAGTAGCGCTTAACAGAAAATTGCTTTCCTTAGGAGAAAGGGTGAAACTAGTTACTGAATAGCAGTTGTACCTCTCAAAGGTGGGATTGCGTGGTTTTCTGTTGTATTTTGAGCAAGTGAGCAATGTCTCTGGAATAAGAACACCTTTCTAAAAAGTGTGTGTATGTGTGTGTGTGCATGCGCAGCAGTGGAGAGGGATGGTGGTAGTGCAAGCTTGCCCCAACATATATATAGAGGTCGCTCTTTCATCTACCATGTGGGTCTCAGGGATTGAATTTTGGCTATCAGGCCTGGTGGCAAATACCTTTACTACAACAAAATTCCCAACCAGCTATGGGATGGCCAAACCCACCATGCCAGTGAAGCAGGGCATCAACAATCCCCACAGCTTCCCTGGATGCCTGTGTTAGCCAGTCGTGCAAGTACAACTTTATTTATCTAATTCCTATTCGCTTCCAGACACTTAGCGTTCGGCTAGTGCATTAGTAGCAGAAACCTTCTCTCCAGTCTCCATACTCTTCCTCACTTTAAAAGAGGAAAAACCTGGTAACATGTTTTGGGTCCAAGAATTATATTAAAAAAGAATCAGCTACTCAAAAAATAGGTAACTAGATGAACTCATCTTGCAGTGAATTTCAGAAGAAATCAATACCAAAATATAGATGAGAATGCAAAAACGAAGAAGAAAAAAGGCTTTGAACTAGAAACAGCAAATGAGAAATGAGAGATCAATTTATTCCTATTATAAACAATGAGGCAGGAAAATCCCAGGCTGGAAAGATGCCCAGAAACAAGAGAGCTAGAAGAGCTGTCTTATCACCATTTGTTAGAACAGCATTAAATATAAACACCACATTTACAGGGAAGAATCCTAGAGGACACAGAACTGTGATTCTGTTTTCACATCATTTGAGTTGATGTACCAAACTATGAATTTCCCTTCGATCACTTTCCATGTATATTTATTCTGTCATAAGACTTCTATAGTCATACCAGGTACAGAATGTGAGGGTCATAATTTCTGTGTACTTTAAGAAGCTCTGACCCTGGGGTCCTTAGACAAATTTTGAGGATTTTGGAACTTGACTGGGTGAAAAACATTACATAACTGTTTTCAGTAACATTCGACTGAAATTCAGGTGCTCCTTTCGGTGTGAATATTGGCAAATATCTTAGTCTCTTTGACTTTGCCACCATAGAAATCACAGATGTTTTCAGATCATGATGAATGCATTGGAGATATCTTTGTATTTAATTTCACCCCCCCTGTTTATAGACTCACTCAAACACTGTAGCCGGCTAACCAAAGAGGAACACAGGGCCACCAAATGGTCATTCTGTATAACCTCATAATAAAATTTTAACTCAAACAGGTTTAGGCCATTTGAATATTAACATTTCTTGCCATCCAATTCTTACGCTGAAATTCTACTTCCTGAAGTGAGGATATTAGAGGGCCAGCAAGAGGACTCAGTAAGAATGGCCCCCCATAGGCTCATATATCTGAATGCTTAGTTACCAGGGAGTGGCACCATGTGTTGGAAGAAGTGACTCAGTAGGGGTGTGTTTTGAGGTTCTAAAAGCTCAAGTCAGTACCCCTATCCCTCTCCTCTCTCCCTACCTCCTTTTTCTGAGCTATGGATTCAGCACCCTACTTACTGCCATGCTCCCTACCATGATGACAATGAACTAAATCTCTGAAACTGTGTGCAAGCCTCCAATTGAATGCTTTCTTTCACAAGAGTTGCCTTGGTCTTGGTCTCACTTCACAGCAGTACAACAGTGACTAAGACACCATGCATGAGTGATGACAGGAGTTTGATCCCTAGAATCCACAGTGAGAGAAGAGAACTGACTCCCACAAGTTGGCCTCTGAACTCTGCATACCTGCATACACACACACACACACACACACACACACACACACACACACACTTTTAAATGAGTTTTCCTCTTCATTCTATCCCTACAATATGCAGATACCTAGATATATTGGGAGTGTATGTGATAGGGAATTCTTACAGTGACAACTTGGCCATTTGGCATCCTGATCTTGAAGTTTCAGCCTCTAGAACTGTGGCAATTAGTTTTAAACACTCAGCATAGGTTAATTTCTCATGGCTTCCCAAACTAAACAGCATTCTTTGAGAGAATGTATCTGTGTTTTACACAAACTTTAATTACATCTATGATAATATACGTTTAAGAGAAAACCTACTCTAATCTGGGAGACACTCGTGAAACATCCTGCTCCAACACCTCCCTCCCTCACATGGAGCCCAGCAAGCCCAGCAACCACAAGCTCTGCCCTGCCCCTACTGGAGCTCCATCTTCTTTCCAGCCCATACCTCCACCTGCAATCAAGGATCTGCATCCCATATTCCAGCCTACCTCTCTGCTTGCCTTGTGAGAGACCTGGAGCTGTCTAGGACAACCACTCTCAGAGGCTTACTACTCCCAGGGACTACATGCCAACACCAGGAACAACCTTTTGGCAAAAGGCAAGTGCAAGAACATAGTCAGCAGAAGCCAGTGTGAAGCACAACCAGAATCCAGCTTTCCTACTACAGAAAGCCCTGGACATCCTAACACATCTGAAGAGCAATGCTATGACTTTCAATCTTATCTCATGAAGGTGTTAAGAAACTTTTAAAGAGGATATAAATAAATCCCTTAAAGAAACACAGGAAAACACAGTCAAACAGGTAGAAACTCTTTAAAATGAAACAAATAAATCCTTTAAAGAAATACAGGAAAATACAATTAAACAGGTGAAGGAAATAAATAAAACAGTCCAAGACCTAAGAAATAGAAATAGAAACAATTAAAAAAATGAAAACAGAGGCAACCCTGGAGATGGAAAACCTAGGAACAAGAGCAGGAACTACATATGCAAGAATCACCAACAGAACACAAGAGATGGAAGAGAGAATCTCAGGCATAGAAGATACCATAGAAGATATTAATACAAAGAAAACACCAAATGTAAAATGTTTCTAACCCAAAACACCCAGGAAATTCAGGACACTAGGAAAAGACCAAACCTAAGAATAATAGGAATAGAAGAGGGTGAGGATTCCCAGTTCAAAGGGCCAGAAAATATCTTTAACAAAAATCATAGAAGAAAACTTCCCTATGCTAAAGAACAAGATGGCTATAAACTCATAAGAAGCTTATATAACATCAGATAGATTGGACCAGAAAAGAAAATATTCCTCCCACATAATAATCTAAATGTACAGAACAAAGAAAGAATATTAAAGCCCAAGGGAAAATGGCTAAGAGACACATAAAGACAGACCTATTAGAATTAATCCTGATGTCCCAATAGAGACTTCTGGCCAATAAAGGCCAGAAGATCCTAGACAGATGTCTTGCAAACCCTAAGAGACCACAGATGCCAGCCCAGACTACCATACCCAGGGAAATTTTCAATCACCATAGCTGGAGAAACCAAGATATTTCCACAATGAAGCCAAATTTAAATACCATCTTTCTACTAATCCATCCCTACAGAGAATACTAGAAGGAAAACTCCAACACAAGTAGAATAACTACACCTAAAAAATCACAAGAAATTAATCATCTCACAGCAAACCAAAAGAAGAGAATCATATACACATACTATCACCATCAATACCAAAATAACAGGAACTAACAATCATTGGTCATTAATATCTCTCAATGTTAATGGACCCAATTCCCCAATAAAATGACACAGGCTAACAGACTGGATACATAAACATGATCCATCATTCTGCTATACATAAGAAACACACCTCAGCAACAAGGATAGGTATTGCCTCAGAGTAAAGGGCTGGAAAAAAGATTTTCTAAGTAAACAGACACAAGAAACAAGATAGAGTAGCCAGTCTAATATCTAATAAAATAGACTTTAAACCAAAAGTAACCAAAAGAGATGAGGAAGGACACTTCATACTCAAAGGAAAACTCCAAGATGACGTCTCAATTCTGAATATCTATGCCCCAAGTGCAAGGGCACCTACATTCATGAAAGAAACATTTCTTAAGCTTAAATCACACATTGAACCCAACACAATAATAGTGGGTAAGAGTGATGAGACCAATGGACAGGTTATCAAAACAGAAACTAAACAGAAAAAAAATGAAACTAAGACATTATTAACCAAATTGATCTAACAGATATCTACAGAACCTTTTACCCCAAAACAAAAGAATATACCTTCTATCAGCACCTCATGGGATCTTCTCCAAAATTAACCATATAATCAAGTACAAAGCAAGCCTCAACAGATACAAATAGATTGAAATAACTCTGTGCGTATGTCGGCCGCCTTACCCGTCCAGTAAGAAGTAAGGAGGCAAACACCGAGCCCTTCTCCATGCAGTTTAATCAGGAACCTTCATATTCTTCTATATCTTCTTCTTACATCTTACTTATTACTACTTACATACATCTTATTAGTTACATCTTATTAGTTACATGCTTATTCCTAATTCTATATCTTACATCTATCCTTACATCTTACTTCTATATCTACATCTTCTCTCCTATCCCATTACCAGCCCCAATTCTAAATACTTACTCCTAAATCTTACATAACCCATCACCAGCCCTAATTCTACATACTTACTCACTACTTCTTATTCTCCCTCTACATACTTACCCCTAGTTCTATTCTCTCTCCAGCCCCCAGCCCTTGTGGGTTAAATACTTTCCCTGGTCCCAATCAGCAACAGCTATGTGGCAAAGCATAGTAGGTTATGAGAAATCATGCCAGCTTGCATCACAAACTAGAGGCACTCAGCTTTTCCAACTAAGGGCTTGTTTATCTCAATGCTCTCTGCTCTGGCCGGAGACCAGGTGTTCAATATATATGTATATAGGGTGGCAGCTGCGGCTCCCCACATGCGTATTATCAGATCACCATGGATTAAGGCTGAACTTCCAAAACAGAAACAACCAAAGCTAGCACACTCATGGAAACTGAACAACCCTCTACTCAATGATCATTTGGTCATGGAAGAAAGAAAGAAAGAGATTAGGGCTGGAGAGATGGCTCAGCAGTTAGGAGCACTGACTGCTCTTCCAAAGGTCCTGAGTTCAATTCTCAGCAACCACATAGTGGTTCACAACCATTTGTAATGGGATCTGATACCCTTTTCGGGTGTGTCCAAAGACAACTACAGTGTACTCATATACATAAAATAAATACATCTTTTTAAAAAGAAAAGAAATTAAAGACTTTGTAGAATTCAATGAAAATGAAGGTGCAACCTACCCAAACCTATGGAACACCATGAAAGCAGTGCTAAGAGGAAAGTTCATAAGGCATTAAGTGCCTTCATAAGGAAATTGGAGAGACCTCATACTAGCAACTCAACAGCACGACTGAAAACTCTAGGGCAAAAAGAAGCAAACACACCTACGAGGAGTAGATGGCAGGAAATAACCAAACTCAGGGCAAACACACCTACGAGGAGTAGATGGCAGGGCTGAAGTCAATCAAATAGAAACAAAGAGAAGGACACGAAGACTCAACAAAACCAAGAGCTGTTCGTTACAGAAAAGCAACAAGACAGACAAACCCTTAGCCAAACTAACCAAAAGAAACAGAGACAGGATCCAAAGATTTGCAAAACCAGAAATGAAAAGGGAGACATAACAACAAACTGAGGAAATAAAAAAAAAATCATCAGATCCTACTACAGAAGCCTGTACTCCACAAAATTGGAAAAATCTAAACAAAATGGATGATTTTCTAGACAGAGACCACTTACCAAAGTTAAATTAAGATCAGACAAACTATCTAAACAGTCCTATAACCCCTAAGGAAATAGAAGCAGTCATTAAAGTCTCCCAACCAAAAAAAAAAAAAAAAAAAAAAAAAAAAGAAACCAAAACAAAAAAACCAAAAAACAAAAAATAAACTGGGGTTGGATGATGGTTTTAGTGTCTAATTCTATTAGATTTTCAAAGACCTAATATCAGCACTCCACAAACTATTCCACAAAACAGAAACAGAAAGAACACTACCTAATTCACTCTATGAGGGCTCAGTCACCCGGATACCTAAACCACACAAAGACCCAACAAAGAAAAAGAACTTCAGATCAACTTCATTTATGAACATGGACACAAAAATACTGAATAAAATTCTCACAAACTGAATCCAAGAACACATCAAAAACATCATTCACCATGATTAAGTGGGCTTCAGGGATGCAGGGATGATTTAATATAGGAAAAATCCATCAATGTAATCCACTATATAAACAAACTAAAAGAAAAATATCACATGTCTCTCAACTGAAGAATGTATATAGAAATTGTGGTTCACAATGGAGTACTATTCAGCTATTAGAAACAAGGACGTCATGAATTTTAACCCAGTCCCAAAAGGACATGCATGGTATGTACTCACTGATAAGTGGATATTAGCCATAAAAGTGCAAGATACCCATGCTACAACCCCAGAGACCCAAAGAAGTTAAACAAGAAGAAAAGCCTAAGCAAGGAGGCTTGAATCTCACTTAGAGGGGGAAATAAACTAGTCATAGGAGGCAGATGGAGGGAGGGAACTGGGTGTGAGTGGGGTTGGGGAGGGGCATGGAGAGATCAGGATCAGGTGTGGGGAGAGAAAGGAGGGAGGGCCAGAGGGCTAGGAGAATGAATGGAAATCTGGGTGGTGGGATGATGGGAATCTCTAGGAAGCCCTAGAGACCTGGGGTGGGGGAGGCTCCCAGGAGTCAATGTGGGTGACCTTAGCTGAGATCTCTAACAGTGGGGACATGAAACCAGAAGAGGCCACCTCCTGTAGCCAGGCAGGACCTCGAGTGGAGAGATAAGGATACCTACCCACCCACAATACTTTCCACCTTAAGTTTGTCCTGTCTAAAAGTAATACAGGGACAAAGATAGAGCTGAGACTGAAGGAATGGCCAACCAATAACTGGCTCAACTTGAGACCCATCCCATGGGCAAGCACCGGTCCTCGACATTATTAATATTGTTCTGTTATGCTCGCACATAGGAGCCTCTCATAACTGTCTCCTGAGAGGCTCTACCCAGCAGCTGACTGGAACAGATGCAGGGATCCTCAGCCGAAAACTGGATAGAGGCTGGGGACTCTTAGGGAAGAATTGGGGGAAGTATTGAAGGCCAACAAAGTCTTGCGAGCCCCCCAGAGACTGACCCACCAACCAAAGAGCATACGTGAGCTGGACTGAACCACCACCACCTCCACCTCCCACCCCGTCCCGCCCTCCAGCACATATGGCTGGTTTGTTTGACACAAGTGGAAGAGGATGTGCCTAACTCTGCAGAGACTTGATGTGCCAGGGTAGGGGGTACCCAGGGAGGTCCTCACAGGTTTCAGAGGAGAAGGGGATGTGGGATGGAGAGGTGGACTCTGGGAGGAGGGGCAGAGTTTGAGATATACATAAATAAATTAAAGAAACGAAGAATCTAGATTATCAATCCTTAAAGCAAGCAAACAAATAAAAGGTAGACATCCTTTAAATCTTACATGATGTACACAGCCCTGTCAAAATGTATTGTTCTTGTTCATGGATAAATTGCAAAAAAAAAAAAAAAAAAAAAAAAAAAAAAAAAAAAAAAAAAAAAAAAAAAGCTTTTTTATTAACTTGACATAGATTTAAATCTCCTGTCATTTAGCATATTTTAAAGTCTCATGTATTGTTGTATCCAGAGAAGATAGTTTGCTTTTTTGTTTTTTGTTTTTGTTTTGAGACAGAGTGTCACTACATACCTCTGGCTGTCCTGGAACTCACTGTATAGACCAGGCTGGCCTTTAACCAGTGATATCTGCCTGCCTCTGCCTCTCCAGTGCTGAGATTAAAAGCATAGTGCCATCAGGCCTGGCCCAAGCATTATTCTTAATGAGGGTCACACTGCTTTATTATTATGGTAAGAAACCCTGGTTTAGGTGCACATGCTTCTTTGTTATTTATGTAATCTTAATTTCTGCTCATTTTTATATAATTACCTAGATGACATTATTTCCACAAATTAATTTTTCTACTTGTATTTCTGACAGGTTATTTCTCCTCTGGTGAAATGAGTCTATTCAAGCCAGATTAGAATATGTTAAAAGCAGGTTTACTGGGAAACTGCTCTCCGGCAAGTTCATTGGCCCCCAAGGACAGAAGCCAAAGAAGTCACCATGGGGAGGCGGGAGCAGGGAGAGAAATAGAAAGAGATGGAGAACGAGAGGAGAGAGACCAAAACGTCTGGATTATATAGGGAAGAGTCTCTGGGGGAAGGGCAGCCTAGCCTCTGAGCTGGAAAGATCAGGGTTGGGGACAGGGTATACCAGGTAGGGACTGAGAGATGATGACCTGGAGCCCGGGTCTGCTTTGATATATAAAATATGTACCTCAGTCCCTTGTCCAAGGGTCTGAAACCAATCAATTACCTTTAGCAAGGTCTCCTACTTCATATGTCATAAAATTTGTCATTTTTCATATAAAATTCAGGAATTTTTAATATTGCATCAAATGCAACCAACTATCACCGTAAGTCACTTTTTACTCCTCATGGGTATCACTGTCTTTAACTGTTAGGTATTCCACCGCTATATCCATGTGTTCAAAGATCTCCTGAGGTTATAGGGAATACTCTGTAACACAAGTCTTGTAACTATGTCCGCACAGCTTTACCTGCCATTTAAGAAACATGTTTAATGAAAAGATTCTTATTCTAATGGAGTCAGACAAGAGCCATCACGGATGTTAAAACTGGCGAGTAAATGCTGGCGGGCTAAGGAAATGGTTACATAGTCTCAAACTATCTTCTCACAAGGTTATAACTATAACAATAAACAGTTAAAACTGAAAGGCATGACAGTTTCTTAGCAAGTGATCAAGTTAATATCACTAATCATGGGACAAACTAACAGCACGTGCCTCCAAATACAGTGCACAGAGAACACAACCGCACTCCTGTGGTATATCCAAAGCTGGGTCCACAGTTTGTAACTGGAATCTGATCAGAACCAAGCAGGAAAATCCAAATTTGAGGCTCACACCTTTAAGATAATTGTCCTGTACTCTTCAATGCCACTTTACAGACTATAATAAAGTCCTTGGGTCTCCTTAATATAAGAAAGCAAACAGAGGGTGGTGGTGACGCTCTTAATCCCAGCACTTGGGAGGCAGAGGCAGGTGGATTTCTGAGTTCAAGGCCAGCCTGGTCTACAGAGTGAGTTCCAGGACAGCCAGGGCTATACAGAGAAACTCTGTCTCAAAAAAAAAAAAAAAAAAAAAAAAAAAAAAAAAAAAAAAAAAAAAAAAGCAAACAGATTTGAAAGGGACATGATCTTGACTTTCTTTGGCTGTACCTGCTTGCCACTGTCAGAACCACCAGAGAAATCTGCAGAAAGGCTGCATATATGTAGCAGTACTGTTCCAGTGTTGATCACATTTTTATAATAGTGATTTGGTAGCGTAAGAAGCTATCCTTGGTTTTAGCAAATGTACAGCGAGTCAGGTAGCAGTAAGAAGCATCATATCGGGGCTGGAGAGATGGCTCAGTGGTTAAGAGCACTGACTGCTCTCCCAAAGGTCCTGAGTTCAAATCCCAGCAACCATGTGGTGGCAAACGAGAGATCTGACTTCTTCTGGAGAGTCTGAAGACAGCTACATTGTATACATATAATAAATAAATAAAATCTTTAAAAAAAAAGAAGCGTCATATCTACAATTTATTCTTAAATGTTTCTTAAATGTGCATATATATATATATACATATATGTGCGTGCGTGTGTGTGTGTGTGTGTGTGTGTGTGTGTGTGTGTGTATACAGGTACACACAGAGGGAAACAAGAACATGAATGAATGGAAGAAAAAGAAAGAAGACTACAAATGTAACAAAAGTTATGGTTGGGAAGCTAGGAGAAGCTATTCTGAATTTTTCTCCTGGTCTTGAAATGTTTCACAAACACAAAATTGTGTTAAATGTGAAAAATAGTGTTTAGTCTTAACTGTCCTCACTGTCATACCAAATACACTCAAATTCTCACACTCAAACTTGTACTCCATTAGTTTTTAGCTACTGGTAAATTTTCTATATCGATTTAATTTTCTCCCTGTCCTACTTTTTCATCTCAGAATTTGTGTTCGTGTTCCTCTTCTCCTTAGTGTGTTATTTCCCTAGGGCAGATGATGCTCATTTTTAAACATATGGCGATTTTCACTTTCTGCCAATCACTTACAAAAATATGACAAAATAGACCAGTTGTTGCAGTAAGCTAAAATAAGCTATGGAAACAAGGATGAGTCATGGGTTTTAGGAGTCAGCAGCTTTGGTCAGTCACTCATTCAATTCATGACCTTGGACAGGGCAGGGGACACGTTAATTGTGTCCTCTTCTCATGATCGATTCCACGAGGCTTGTGTTGCGGTGTTGGAAGGGTAAATGTGTGAGTGTGTGTCTCTCTGACTCTGTGATTTAGGTTTAAAAGAAGTTACCTCAAATAAGCATCCTTATAAATAGCACTCTCCTGCAAACCCCCCTCTTGGTATTTCACTTGCAGTTTTAGAACTGCACGTGCTTTTCATGAAGCTCAAAACAGGCCCCGAATTGGGCTGTGGTGTGCTTCCTCTCTGTGGACACAGTGCCAATAAACATTACTAAAGAAAATGAGAGATTAGGAAAGGGGTTCAGTGAATCTTCAGCATTTTCCCTTTATATTTCCAGGCTGGAAATACCTTTTTTCCGTTTAAGGTTTTACCCTTTTTATCAAACACCATCTTCGTCTGCCTGGCATCTGTTATTCTCTGGCACCGTTCAGCGACTCTCCTTCTGGGAACTGCCACCCTCAGCTTAACTCCAGACTTGGATGGAGCTGCCTTCAGAGGATGGGGTCCACGACATAAATAAGACATGGCCGCTTCTACATTGATCGGCTCAGGAATGGGCATCTAATATCAATGCCCACCGGTGCCTCTCACGTCGCACAGGAACGTTACTAAGAAATAGGGGTCCTTTCCACTGGGATTGCTAACTCGGGAGAAATGAAGGTTGGTTTCCTACAATTATCTTGCTACTTAGAGGAAAGAACATTTTAAAATGTATTTCCATCCCAAATAGATGGAAGAACAAAGACAAAAGGCAGTTGCCAAATAACCCTTTAGTTACCACAACTGAGTGTGCCTGCAAAGACATACCTGACACTTAGGGGTGTGGGTCGTAGATTGACCTTTCTTCCTCCTTCCTCTTTTCCCTCTCCTTTAAGCACATCATTTTTTTCTTCTTAAAGTGGCTGAGAAGGCTATAAGTCATTTGGTGTGTCTGGCAGAAAGCTGGCTGCTTATTTTAGGTCTATTTTTATCTTTGTTTTATTTAACATATTTTTATTTATTCAATTTATTCAAGGGCCAATGTTCCCAGCTTAAACTATGCACTTCTCATCTTTCTGTATGTGAGGGCATGTCCACACAACTGACCAAAGGGGTAGTAAGCAAAAATGGTAAGATGGGTTTCCTCAGATGTTTGATTTTTTATTTATTTACCTTTGGAAATAGAGTCTCTCTCTCTGTAGCCTTTACTGTCCAGGAACTCATTATGTAGACCAAGCTGACCTCAAATTCACAGGGATCCATCTGCCTCTGCCTTCCAAGTGCTTTTAAAGTATATGCCATCACAACTAGCTAAATGTTTGTATTAACAGTGAGCTTATATGAGTTCATATGTTTTCTGCCTCCCTGTTTGTTGCACACATGATGGTCATAATCCTAGTGACTAAAGCCGAAACCTACATACTAATACCAAATGCTCATCCATGAAATATAAATCAAGAGACAGGTAACATACAAACTGAGCAAGTTTTATTTCTATATTTAGAAATACACACTCACACTTACACAATGCACCTGCACACATAACAATGATTTAAAAAAAAAAAAAAGAAAAGAAACTATGAATTTGAATGAAAGTAAATGAGTTCATTAGAAGGGTCAGAGAGAAGAAAGGGAATGGGGAAATTATGGAATCATATTATAAAAATTTGTAATTATAATTAAAAAGACATATGCTATTGGCTGAACATGGTGGTGCTCACGTTTAATCTTAGCATTCTGGAAGCAGAAGCAGGTAGATCTCTATGACTTCAAGGCAGCCTGGTCTTCATAGTGAATTCCAGGCACAGCTATATACATAGTGAGACCCTGTCTCAAAACACATGCACGCACACACACACACACACACACACACACACACACACACATACATATATGGACATACACATATAAACACATACACAGCACACACACACACATCTCTAAGATATTTGACCAAAAGTACTTGAATAGGCAGAGAACACTACCTTCGAAAAGCACAGATTCATAACTGAAAAATCTCATTGTCAAGTACCAGACACTTCCTTACAAGTTATTGTCAGGAGATGTCAGAAACACAGAAAGAAACACAGGTGTCTTAGTGAGCTTCCTCTGGCTTTGATAAAACACAATCAGAATACAACAAACAAAACCAGCACCTTGGAGATGAAAGGGTTTGCAATTCTCAGGTCCCACTGTCTCGCTGAGGGAAGTCAATGCAGGACATCAAGCAGAGCCTGGCAGCAGGATCTTCAAGAGGCGAAGAGGCAACGGAGGAGTGTTGGTTGCTGGTTTGTTCCACGTGGCTTGCTCAGCCTGATTCTTATAGAACCCAGGGCTACCTACTCACCTATCCTTCCAC
Organism: Mastomys coucha; assembly: GCF_008632895.1. NCBI lineage: Eukaryota > Metazoa > Chordata > Mammalia > Rodentia > Muridae > Mastomys > Mastomys coucha. The sequence goes on along the minus strand of NW_022196915.1, from coordinate 90,440,307 downwards.
TTCAATCACTTAATGAAGAAAATGCACCACAGGTTTGCCCACAGGCGAATCTAGTCCAAGCAGTTTGGCTCAAATGAAGCTCCCTCCTTTCAAATCACTCTAGCCTGAGTCAACTTGATGTAACACTAGCCAGCACCACAGGCTTATTGACATTGTGTCTGGTTGCCCACCATAGGTAAGGACCTTCTATTAATGTCTGAAGACTTCTAAATATTTGTGCTTATGTCAATTGATTTGTGTTACTGTCCACTTTGGTCAGAGTAACTCCTTTTTCCAGTAAGTAGTTAGTTTAGATATCATCATTTGTCAACCTGTCATCTAACCGTACGTACTTAAGTGACTTCTGGACCTGACATGGCTGTTGCACACAGAGACGTATAACATCAATAGCTAGCTGCAAAGTATCAAGCCAGCCCAAATCCCAGAATGGACAGGAACACACCCTGAGACCCCAAACTTAGAGGAGGAGCTACGGTCAAGTGATGGATGAAGGGAGGGAATCAGGATCACAGGCTCCGGTAGATGGTGCCGACCCATGTGCCAGTGGGTAGCACTAACTGGAATCAGGGTTGTTAATAGCAACAAAAAAGGAGAACACAGAATTGGGTGAAAGATGGAGCATGAGTCACTAGGGAGACTTGCACGTAGGTAGTGGCACGTGCATATAATTAAAACATGTTGTATATGTATATGAAATGATGGAAAAATAAATAATATTTTTGAGAAAGTAGACAAAGCAAGCCAAGCACTAGCACACATGCATGGCAAGCAAAATCATCCAAGTTCTTCTCTTCATTTCTGCCTCGTTTCCGAATTTTGTGTGAAGAGTAACCCACATTGTGGGCTTCTACTACCTCAACTCCTCCCTCACCTCCCCACACTGGAGAACGTTTGGATGGGTCAACTGCAGTAGTTCAGATTCACAAGGCTTTGCCAATGTGAGTGTGCAGGCACTGACAGCTTTTTGCCTTCGCTTTATTTTTACTGTGATGCTCCATTTTAGGCCACAATCAATCTACTGCTTGGAGCTTCACGTATCCTGTTTTGGTTCGTTCAATACAGTTCTCTGCACTGGCGTCATTGGTACACTCAGGATTAAAAGAGCAACCAAAGGTACCTACATTAACTAGAGAGTAATCAAAATCTGCATAAAAGTGGCAGTGGTGGGAATGAGAATGGCCCGTGTAGTCTCCTGTATGTGAATACTTGGTCCCCACTTGGCGGTAGTGTGTGGGGAAAGCTGGGAGGTGTGATTTTACCTGAGGAAATTTAAACCTGGGGGTGGATGCTGAGGTTTCAAAACCTGGTGTCATTTTCAGCCCGTTCTCTCTTTATCTCTTCTATCTCCCCACCTCTTCTCCAGGTCTGTGTGTCTGTTTCTCTCTGTTTGTCTCTCATTCTTCTTGGTATTTGCCATAGAAATGTTTTTCAGCATTCTGCTCCAGCTTCCATGCTTACCTGCTCCCTCTGTTTTCTCATTGAGAATTCTAACCTTCTGGACCAGTGAAACAAACCCGCTCTTCTATGAGTTGTCTTAATCATGGTGTCTTATCATGGCTAGAGACAAGTAATTAATACAGCGGTCAACTCTTGAAGGAAAATAATAGTAAGAGATGAGGAGTAAGTTATAAAGAAATGATCTATGGAGTCTTAAAAAGGCACAGAGGGCCTTTAGTGTTCCCATGTTTTGTTTTTTTGTTGGCTGTGGTGGGCATAAGACACAGGGCCTCTGTATGACAGTCAAGAACTGTTACAGGATATTTGAACCTGTTTCCAGTTCAGGCATGGCTTAGCCTTTAGCACACACCTTTAATTCTTCTGGCTGGAATACAGACACATCCTTATACTCACCTTTAATCCCAAACAATGAAGGTAAAGTTAGTTTGTGGAAGTAAGCAGCCATGTGATGTCTAATTGACTGGCAGAAAAAGTGATGAATCAGAGAAAGATTTGACAGAATAGGATATGTCCAATTCTCACAAGAAAGGAAGAAAGGGAAGCTACTTAAGGGAGAGACCGAGAATAGCAGAGTTCATGGAGAGGAGGAGAGTAGAGTTGAGAGGGAGAGTGGAGACTTTCTGTCTGCACCGGGAACTGATCCCGTGCCACAGTGCTCCACACCTGTGAGCACAGGTAAGCCCACCACTTCAGCTCAAATCACTGGCCCAAGAGGGACCAGCCCAGAGCCATCAGACACAGGAACCAAGGAACAGGCAGGGACAGGATCCTTCTGGTTTCTGTCTGCACACCAGGGCTGACACTGTGCCACAGCTCTCCATACCCAAAATCCTCCCAGAAAGAACTGGTCTCCCAAGAGTACTGCCACACAGGCTAGCAGGAGGGACAAGCCACAGTCAGAGAAAGCAAGACCAGTTAATACCAGCAATAACCAGATGGAGAGAGACAAGGGCAAGAGCATAAACAACAGAAACCAAGGCTACTTGGCATCACCAGAACCCAGTTCTCTCACCACAGTGAGCCCTGGATACCTCAACATACCAGAAAAGCAAGACTCTGATTTAAAATCACATCTAATGATGATGACAGAGGACTTTAAGAAGGACATAAATAATTCCCTTAAAAAAGTACAAGAGAACACAGGTAAACAGCTAGAAGCCCTTAAAGAGGAAACACAAAAATCCCTTAAAGAATTACAGGAAAACACAGCAAACAGGTGAAGGAATTGAACAAAACCATCTAGGATCTAAAAATGGAAATAGAAACATTAAAGAAATCACAAAGGGTTATAACCCTGGAGATAGAAAACTTAGGAAAGAGATCAGGAGTCATAGATGCAAGCATCACCAACAGAATACAAGAGATAGAAGAGAGAATCTCAAGGGCAGAAGACACCATAGAAAACATTGACATAACAGTCAGAGAAAATGTAAAATGCAAAAAGCTCCTAACCCAAAACATCCAGGAAATCCAGGACACACTGAGAAGACCAAACCTAAAGATAGTAGGTATAGAAGAGAGTGAAGATTTCCAACTATAAGGGCCAGTAAATATCTTCAACAAAATTATAGAACAAAACTTCCCTAACCTAAAGAAAGAGATGCCCATGAACATACAAGAAGCTTACAGAATTCCAAAGAGATTGAACCAGAAAAGAAATTCCTCCTGTCACATAATGGTCAAAACACCAAATGCACAAAACAAAGAAAGAATATTAAAAGGAGTAAGGGAAAAAGGTTAAGTAACATATAAAGGCAGGCCTCTCAGAATTACAGCAGATTTCTCATCAGAGACTGTGAAAGCTAGAAGATCCTGGCAGATGTTATACAGACCCTAAGAGAACACAAATGCCAGCCCAGGCTACTATACCCAGCAAAACTCTCAATTACCATAGATGGCGAAACCAAGATATTCCATGACAAAACCAAATTTATGCAACATTTTTGCACAAATCTAGCCCTTCAAAGGATAATAGATGGAAAACACCAACACAAGAAGGAAAACTACACCCTAGAAAAAGCAAGAAAGTAATCTTCTTTCAACAAACTCAAAAGAAGATAGCCACATGAACATAACTCCACCTCTAACAAGAAAAATAACAGGAAGCAACAATCACTATTCCTTAATATCTCTTAACATCAATGGATTCAATTCCCCAGTAAAAAGATATAGACTAACAGTTTGGATATGTAAACAGGACACGGCATTTTGCTGCATACAGAAAATGCACCTCAGTGACAGCGACAGACACTACCTCAGAATAAAATGCTGGAAAACAATTTTCAAGGCAAGTGGTTCCAAGAAACAAGCTGAAGTAGCCATTCTAATATCAAATAAAATTGACTTTCAACAAAAAGTTATCAAAAAAGATAAGGAAGGACACTTCATATTCATCAAAGGAAAAATATACCAAGAAGAACTCTCAATTCTGAACATCTATGCTCCAAATGCAAGGACACCCACATTCATAAAACATTACTAAAGCTCAAAGCACACAGTGCACCTCACACAATAATAGTGGGAGACTTCAATACTCCACTCTTTCCAACGGATAGATCATGGAAACACAAACTAAACAGAGACACATTGAAACTAACAAAAGTTATGGACCAAATGGATTTAACAGCTATCTATAAGAACATTTCAACCTAAAGCAAAAGAATATACCTTCTTCTCAGCACCTCATGGTCCCTTCTCCAAAACTGACCATGTAATTGTTCACAAAAGAGGCCTCAACAGATACAAGAAGATTGAAATAGTCCAATGCACCCTATTAGATCACTATGGACTAAGACTGGTCTTCAATACCAACAAAAACAACAGAAAGCCCACATACACATGGAAGCTGAACAACATCCTACTCAATGATGACTTGGTCAAGGAAGAAATAAAGAAACTAAAGACTTTTTAAATGAAAATGAGGGCACAACATACCCAAAGTTATGGGACACAATGAAAGCAGTGCTAAGAGGGAAACTCAAAGCTCTGAGTGCCTCCAAAAAGAAACTGGAGAGAGCACACTCTACCAGCTTAACAGCACACCTGAAAGCTCTACAACAAAGAGAAGAAATACACCCATGGAGAGTAGATGGCAGGAAACAATCAAACTCAGTGCTATTTTTTTTGTGTGTGTGTGTGTTTTTTCCCCGAGACAGGGTTTCTCTGTGTAGCCCTGGCTGTCCTGGAACTCACTCTGTAGACCAGACTGGCCTCAAACCCAGAAATCTGCCTGCCTCTGCCTCCCAAGTGCTTAAATGGGTGAGCCACCACTGCCTGCCAAAACTCAGGGCTGAAATCAATTAAGTAGAAACAAAAAGCAGTATACAAAGAGAGAAGTGAAGCACAGAGGGAAAAGAAAGAAAGCAGTTTTACCAGGAGAGTTTTACCAAAACAGATCATAGAGGCAACAATGTAGACACAGGCAAAGACAGAATGAACAAGACAATGAGAAAGAGCCAGAAGATTAGAAAAGATTGCTAGAGTTAGTTTGAGGGCAAGCAGAGCAATTTAGAGAAGCTGAGAGAAGCCAGACTGAGTCACTTAGCTTGGAGAGGACTTTGGGACAGAGCAGCTGAGTTGAACCAGCCAACCAGAGTTCAGAAAGAGCTAGAAAGGGTGAGTTTATTCAGCAGTAAGTCTCAGACGCTGAAAACCTACTAGTCTTAAATAAGATTGTATGGAGGCTAGAACTTCCAGGACTTGGCCGAGGATAGAAGATGGAGGCAGTCAGCCTCCTAGGCAACAACTCCAACAGGAGAATAAAAGCTACATTTACAAAGAACTTCATTAATACTCTTGACCCTTAAATGTATACTGCTCAGTGAGAGAAACTAATATGAAGAGACTAATATCCTATGCTTAGTACTATAAGCACTGCATGTATCTTGACAAGGACAAAGTTATGAAGTCAGTAAGAAATATTTAAATGAATGTGATTAATTTCAAGTATAAAGATTCAAATTTAGGTGGACTTATTTATCTTATATTATCTAGCATGCTTTATGCTTATAGCTGGAAATTTCTTTTTAGCTACTCTGTAAAACTAGTAATCTCAGCATATATATATGTATATATATGTATATATTGTCTATATAATGTATATAAATATGTATGTATATATATGGAAAATAAATTGAAGGACATAGTTTTAAAATCACTTCTAAATAAAAATAAGTATCATTAACATATTTTTGCACTTCAACAATTTTTTATTATAACCAACAGTATGATTTTTTGTTTACTATTGTATTTTTATTGTATCAATAATAATGTCATTTTAAGTTCAGTAACTTTTAAAGTAGGAAATTTTCTTTACTAACTTAACAAAAATGTGTGGGCTCCCTCTACTGGATCTATAGTAGCATAATCAAATGTATATTTGTGTGTGTGTGTGTGTGTGTGCATGTGCGTGTGTGTGTGTGTGTGTGTGTGTGTGTGTGTGTGTGTGTATACAAACAGGCACATGGCTCATGCTATGAATTTACTCTGCTAATATAAAAGAACAATTTTATGTGATTTTCATATCTCATGCTAAACTGTTATAATATACAATTGATACAAACATTGACATTTCATTCTATTGAAGTTTTAACTATGAATGATTTGAAGTATCAACTTCCCCCAAAGTAGTATCGCTTAAATTTTTTTAACAGAAAATTTCTCTACATGTATACAATATATATGAGAGTTTTTTTTTAGTTTTTTAATTTATTGTAACTTTACTATTTCAGGAAGGGGGGAGCCTATATGTTATGTCCCTATATTGATGATTCATTGACTAAATACATCAATAATAATGACATCCCATATACAGGAACAAAGAGGAATATGAAATGTTTGTATAGTTAAGCAATGGCTCCTAGGACTCTGAGTATTGTGAATGAATGTTTCTGGAGAGAAACTGCACCTGACATTGAACCTTCCATAAAGATGATTAACTGATTAGAGCTTCAAAGATTGGAATGGGTAGGTCCTCCAGTTCGTATCCGAGAGTCCCTTGTACTTACTTCCTTTGTGACTCCAGGTATTTAAGATGTAGAAATGAAGATGTAGCCAGGCGGTGGTGGTACATGTCTTTAATCCCAGCACTTGGGAGGCAGAGGCAGGCAGATTTCTGAGTTCGAGGCCAGCCTGGTCTACAGAGTGAGTTCCAGGGCAGCCAAGGCTACACAGAGAAACCCTGTCTCGAAAAAAAAAAAAAAAAAAAACAAACAAAAAACAAACAAAAACAACAACAACAAAAAAAAACCCAACCAAACCAAACCAAAATAAAACAAACAAACAAAAACAAAAAAAAAATAAAAAATAAAATAGAAATGAAGAATCCTCTGGAGCAAATTTCCAAATTTCCCAGGAAAAATCTGTGATCAACTATGGTGATAATACAGGAGCCAAAAATTTGTAATCATTTCTGTGAAGGGAATCAAAGCATGGGTGAGAGCTAAGATGATAGGTGATAGTTAAGAAAGTCAAAGCAAGCTGGATGGTAGTAGCGTAGGCCTTTGAGGCCAGCCTGGTCTACAGAGTGACTATTCCAGAACAGTCAGGGTTGCACAGACAAACCATGTCTGGGAAAAAAGGCAAACCAGAACTAAGAAAAAAGAAAGTCATGTTGAGGAAATGGTGGTGTGCTTCTTTATTTTGAAGATAAGGCAGGGGTCATAGTAAACAAGAAAGGCGAGATGAAAGGTTCTGCTACCACAGGTCTGGTGTGCAGACACGTGGCCCAGCATTGCACTCAATGTAGGCAGCACTGCATGGTTCTCCAGTATATGTGTAAAACAGATTCACTAAAATGTCTTCGCTCAGTATCTGGTCTCATCAGTTGCTGCATTAAGTCGGACTCTTTTGCCTACCTGTGGATCCCTTTTCCTCCTATTGAGTCGCCTTGCCCAGCTTTCATGTGATAGCATTTGCAATGTTCTTACTGTGATGTTTGGTTGATGTCCTTGGGAGATCTGCCTTTTTCTGAGGGGAGGGAGGTGAGTGTTGGGGGAGTGGAGTGGTGGAAGGTGGTGGAGGGGGGAGGAGGAGAAACTGTGGTTGGAATGTAAGGTATGAGAGAAGAGTAAGGTAAGAAAAATTCAAAGATTGCCTAGAGGTTGGAATATGAATGACCAGAACGCAGTTGCAATTGATCTTGGGCTATCTTAGCCCCTTAGTAGGCTTTCCGTGCCTATCGGTCTGTTCTAATATCTTCAATGCTATCAGAGGAAACCTTTTAGATTGTATTAGCTTAGACTACTAGATTCAACCAAACCAAAAGCTAAGAATGTCATTAGATGGCGTCTGTCTTAGTTAGGGTTTTATTGCTGTGAAGAGATATTGTGACCATGGCAACTCTTATGATGAACAACATTTAATTGGGGCTGGCTTACAGTGTCAGAGGTTTAGTTCATTATCCTCATGGAGGGAAGCATGATGGCATACAGGCAGACTTGGTGCTGGAGAAGAAGCTGAAAGTTCTACATGTTGATCCACAGACAGCAGAAAAGCAGGTGCTTCACTGAACATAGCTTGAACATAGAAGATCTCAAAGCCCACCTCATAGTGACATTTCTTCTAACAAGGCCACACCTACTCCAACAAGGCCACACTTCCTATTAGTGCCACTCCCTCTGGGCTAAGCATTCAAACAGAGTCTACCAGGGTTCTACCTACTTTAACCACCACAATATCTGAGGCCATTAGCAGAGTTCTCTCTTTGTTGTAACTCATCTACTCAGGGATTGGTTTTTCCATCATACAGCCAAGTTGACTGGCAATAAAAATTAACCATCACAGAAAAGAAGCAGTGGAAGGAGTTCAGGAAATCTCCCAAATGTGACACATGCTGGAGGACTTTCAAGGTCTCCAAAACAGTGTAGGTTAATGCCATTGTTCCTGGTTACCAACTGGAACTACATGGTTAGGTTCAATTTTGGAAGACACTGCATACTTTAGTTTCAGTTTTAGAAAAGCCCATTTGAACTTTCTCCTTGCTGGCTAGTTTTCATAGTGCTAGAAAGACTCCTGGGGGATAAAAGATATCAGTGGTCTTGCCCAGCATTGAACCCTGTGTATTATTATTATTATTATTAGTATTAGTATTAGTATTAGTATTAGTATTGGTTTTTCAAGACAGGGTTTCTCTGTGTAGCCCTGGCTGTCCTAGAACTCACTCTGTAGATCAGGCTGGCCTTGAACTCAGAAATCTGCCTGCCTCTGCCTCCAAAGTGCTGGGATTAAAGGCATGCGCCACCACTGCCTAGCCCCTGTGTATTATTAATACCAACTTGTCTGGCAAGATGTACTGATTTGTAGAATAGTGTCATGGCTGTTATAGAGATAGCAATCTGCTTTCTAGCTGGATCTGAGGTCTGCTCCACAGTAGGGAATGGATGGCAATGTCCCCATTTCTGGGACATTCATAGGTGCTAAAGCAGAATCTATTATTGTTCTTTTGATAAACAGTCATATTTTCTAATCATCTTATGAATATGTATGTTTATACCCTTAGTGCTGGGCTGCTCTCACCCTTGGTCAGAAATGCTTCTTTTTTGTGGAGGCAGCAGCCAACTGTCCACTGTGTTGAGACTGAGTGACTGGAAGTTTCACCCAGTACAGAATAACTCTCACTCTTATCACATCTCACGCCTTGGCCAATCCAAGGCTCAAGGAACTTCACAGAACAGGAGGCAGAATGAGTGTAAGAAGAGCTGGGGATGGAAGAAGGGGCTGTGGAATGCTGTCTTCTGGAAACAACATGGCCGCCATACTGATGAACACACAGCAGCACTGGTGACCTGCATAAGATCAAGCAAACCGAAATTCTAGCATGGATAGGGGAGGAGCTCATGAAACCCTATCTCAAACACTAGAGCTTTTTTTTTTTTTTTTTTTTTTTCTGAGACAGGGTTTCTCTGTGTAGCCCTGGCTGTCCTGGAACTCACTTTGTAGACCAGGCTGGCCTCGAACTCAGAAATCCGCCTACCTCTGCCTCCCAAGTGCTGGGATAAAAGGTATGCAGGAACTTTTAACAGTTGATAGCTGCTAGAGGAGAAAGAATCATTAGTGTGTGTGTGTGTGTATGCGTGTGTGTATGTATGTATGTGTGTGTGTGTGTGTGCGTGTGTGTATGTATGTATGTATGTATGTGTATGTGTGTGTGTGTGTATGTGTGTGTATATGTGTATGTGTGTGAGTGTGTGTGTATGTGTATGTGTGTGAGTGTGTGTATATGTGTGTGTGTGTGTGTGTGACTGTTGGTAGGCTTTCCATGCTCCAGTAGATAGCCTCATATCATGAACATATGGTCATCACTAATTGAACTTGGGTTATTAAAAAAATAAAAACAGGCCATGATTAAGGCATGTGTTGGATGTCACCCAGATGGGATGGGGAGACAGGTAGTGGAGGGTACACACTGTTGGAGGAGAATGGTCCTCATAGATTCATATGTTTGAATGCTTGGTACCAGTTAGTAAAACTGACAGTGGGAAAGATTAGGATTGTGGCCTTGTTGAAGCAGGTGTGTCACTGGGGACGGGCTTTGAGGTTTCGAAAGTCTGCACTAGGCCCAGTCTCTCTCTTTTTGCCTGCAATTGGCTAATCAGATGGAAGCTTTTAGTGTCATGCTGGCTTGCCCAGCACCCTCACTTCCTGCCCTGGTGTTCCTGGACTAACTTTCTGAGAGAGTAAGCAGTTTCAACTAAATACTTCCTCTTATAAGAGCTGTCTTGGTCATGGTGTCTTTTCACAGCAATTGAACGACTACTAAGACAAACATAATCATACTTCATTGAATGCATGCATGAAATTATCAGAGAATAAATTTAAAGATGATACTTGGAATTGAGACATCTTTGGGGACAATAGACGTAGGCAGGAGCTATCTGTAAGCATTCCTTATGTGCTTAGAGGTGGATCCTTCAAAAGGAACACAACTGTAGTGGACCCTCCTACCAGAAATCTCATCTGTTGGTAAAAATTAACTTGGTTCACAGAAGGCCCACCTCATGTTGTGGTTACACCCCTAATCATAGAGTTGTTTTTGTTGCTACTTCCTAATGGTAATTTTGCTATTGCTATGAATCATAATGTGAATCTATGATATTCAGAAGATCTGATATGGGGCCCCTGAGAAAGGGTCCTTCAACACTCCCCGGGGGTCTCTACTCACAGGTTGAGAACCTGGATTAGAGGTTGATCCCACATGTGCATAGACCCTCATTCTCCCAGAGCTTATTGAGGAAGAATTTTTATGACCCGAGTGATCTTTCACCTGTCTAACAAGACACCTTTTATTCTCCTAACTCTCCATAATTTTCTTTTTTTTGTTCTTATTAACTTCTGCTGCCACCACTACCAGTAGCCCCAACACTCCATGTCTTTCTGTAATTCAGGATGCTAGGTAAGCTTTAATTATCTGATTCTACTGTAAGTTTGTTTTGTGGAATGCCTGGGCATACACACATTAATGCTGCTTTCCTGTTAATCCATACTACATTAACCTGAAGAACTTTAGAGCTCTCAATGTATTTTAAAGTTAATATTTACCACAGTTGATACTATGTCACCACATTACAAGTGCTCGGTGACCATCCATCATTGATAGCTATGATAGTAGGACATGCAACCTTCAAACTGAATGGACGATGTCTCATGAGGGTATTAGATTAGGCCAGTATGTTGCTGCTGCTGTCTTCCCTTCTTCAGGTTCTGGTCTTCAAAATGATGGCCTTGAATTTCAAAAGCCTTAACTTGGGTTCATTACCTCCGTAGCAGACAGTTCTGCCCTAGGGCTAGTGGAAACCACTAATCGCCTGTGGAGGTGGACTGACTTCAAAAGAATATTTAATTATTTCCCCCCATTAGAGTTGGAACGGAAGGAAGGAAAAGGGAGGACAGGGTAAAAGACACATTTCTTATTTAGTTATTTATTAAGACTGTTTTTGGCTTAGAGCATGGAGACACTGCACCATATTTACTCATAGACAAAGACGAAAGAAAGGAAGTGACAGAGACTCCCTACACAAGGATTTGGGCCAGCCTGCAAATGGCTGCTTGTCAGGGCATCCTTAAGGTAGAAGTTTATGTTTGGTTTTGATTTTGGGAATAAAACCTTTTGTCTTTTTTGAGGGATTTTTTTTCTTTTTTTTTTTTCTAAAAAACAGGCTCACTATGTAGCTTGGAATTACTTTACAATTAAGGCCTCCCATGTGCTGGAGTTATAGGCATGAACCACTTACCATGCTGGGCTGAAGTATTTAAGACATACAGTGGGGTGCTGGCGAGATGGCTCAATTGTTATGAGTGCTCTCTGGTAAAGACTCCCATTGTAATGGGCCAGTAAATATCTTCAATCAAATTATAGAAGAAAACTTCCCTAACCTAAAGAAAGAGATGACCATGAACATACAAGAAGCCTATAGAACTCCAAATAGACTGGACCAGAAAAGAAATTCCTCCCATCACATAATAATCAAAACACCAAATGCACTAAACAAAGAAAGAATTTTAAGCTGAGCAGTGGTGGTGCACACCTTTAATCCCAGTACTTGGGAGGCAGAGACAGGCGGATTTCTGAGTTCGAGGCCAGCCTGGTCAACAGAGTGAGTTCCAGG
>NW_022196915.1:90405325-90427893 GCF_008632895.1 Mastomys coucha | reverse complement strand
CAAATCCAGCCCTACAAAGGATAATAGATGGAAAACACCAACATAAGGAGCAAAACTACACCCTAGTAATCTTTCAACAAATCCAAACCTAATTCCACCTTTTACAACAAAAACAACAGGATGTAACAATTACTTTTTCTAAACATCTTAATGTAAAAATTAATATTACCAACATATCCTAATCAATTGAAATCCAAAAGTATGAGGAATTAGAAATTTGTTGATTGTCATCCAATGGTCTCTCTAATTTGGTAATTGGAGAAATAGGTCCAATATTGTACAATCCATATACACTTTCTGCTTGTTTGTATGTGACAGTATCTTGCTGTGTACCACATAATGGTCTTGAAATCTTGCTTCTCCTATCTCAGCCTCTCTATTAGTAGTATTGTTTATTTCATGTTTTTACACTCTACTATGGTTTTCAGAACAGCTTACATATTTTAAAAGTATTTATACAACCAAAAGAAACACAGACAATTAACTTGGGAGGTAACTTGTGAGAGAGCAACAAAAAGTGAGACTGAATGCTTTGTTTGATGTTTGTAACTATTGTATCAAGTTTGAAGAAGAGGACTATATAAGTTACTCTTTCTCTGAGATGAAAGCTTTTCAAAATCATCACAGTCAATGAACCAAATTCTTACTTTCACCTAATGTCTGTGCCACCCTCCAAGCAGAACCATTGTTCATTGAAACAGTTGGTGAATGACTTTAGGGATAGAGCATCTTAATACACATATCATTTCTTAAATGAATGTAACCTGTTCTCTGTGGGCTGAGAATAAAGTCACTCACTCAAGTCAAATAGTTTTGACCATAGCAGGCAGCAGAACTGTCAACTCTCAGCTTAACTACGATGGAGGTAAAATCCTTTGGTGATGTGAGAGTCATTGAAGTACAGCCTTATTACAATGAAATCCAATGTCTAAAAATTGTTCTTATTTTGGGCTTGTACCACAGTAAGAGCCAAGATTTTAAGCTCTACTAAATACAGAACAAACAAATAGACTTTATATATTTATGTTCATTTAAGAAAATACTAGTAGTGAAGTATTATTTTAAAATATATAGTTAATGTTTGGAGTTATTTAAAATTTATATTGAGAAAAACATGTATTTTTCAGTATTGCTGTAGGCAAGCATCTATGACTGTTAAATTGATTGTTGTTTTATATCAAACAACTTTTTAATACTCATTTTATTGTTATAGTATTTTATAAAATTTAAAGAATATGACAAAAAAAGGTATGGTAGGTACTTAAAGGGGGTCTCTGTGGGGAGTTGGAGTACAAAAGGGAAACAAGAATGTGATTTAATTCTATTTACTTAAAATGTGTTTTTAAATGTTAACAAATTCAGATAAATTGAAATCATATATCTTTTCTCATCACAATGCAATAAAACTTAAACAAAGAAAAAAAAAAACAAGAACTACAGTTCATATGTCATGGGAAAAAAAAAAAAAGAGTGCCTCTCTGCTTTTCAAAGGGCAGAGTTAGGTTCTCAGTAACCAAGCTAGGCAGCTCACAGCTTCGAGTGGGAAATGGTAGTCTGCCTTCTGATCCCAATTTCCATCATCAGCACATGGCAAAGTACTTCCTCTCTGCATGATTTGTGCTTCCCACAGTAGACATTCTCTGTCTTTGCCAGTAGCCCTTAGTCTGCTTAAGAAGATATATTTCTGTATGTACACACACACATGTGCAATGACGATTAGTAAAAATAATCAGCCATGGATTTGAAGAAGGCAGAATTGGGTATAGAAGAAGTATGGAGGGATGAAGGGGAAGGGAAATGTGTCAATTAAATTATAATATCAAAAATAAAATGAGAAGAAAAAGAAAAATATATTCTTTATTAATGTATCCTTGATATTATAAAAAAAATCTGATATTCTTATGCCAAAGAACAGTTTGCCTGTTCTGGTTTCTGGTTTTTTTTTGAAATTCTCAAATGCAAGCGCTGAGCAGTAGGCACAGGTCACGTCATGACTGCAATTTGCCCTGCAGTACTGAAAAACCTTCAATAGTTTCTCATCATATCCTAGTCCAAGGAAAACTTAAGTTACTCTTTCTAACCTCAAAACTGACCATAGTCATTCTCCTCCTCCACCCAACTTTACACTTTTCCACTTCCTACACCTTTAAAAGATCTTGCCTTTTGTTTGTATCAGGAACATTCTGCAAGCTACCCTATAAGCCTGAAATGTTCTGGTCTGTGTTTTGTTTCACATGGCTAATTTTTGTAATTATTCACTTTTCCTAACCATCTAAAAATAATTATGTCCTTAAAGAAGCCGTGCTTGAGCCTGTTTGCACTGCTGTAATGGTCTACATTCTCTATTGTGCTTCATAAAGCCTGATGGCTAAATATTTGGAGGGTCAAAGGTTCTCATTGAGCCAGGTTTAATTTGAAAAAGCAGCATAGAGAAGAGGTATTAAAACAAGAGTAAATAAATCAACACGGTACTGGTGTAGTCATAGACCAACAGGTCCACAGAAACGGAGATCATAACCTGATTACGTACAAATGGGGATATAACGTATGGGAATATATCTCACACCATGGAAATGATAGGCTTCTGAGGGGCAGGGTGGAGAAAAACGAATTCAGCAGCGGCAGATAAAAGGAGGCCGATTGCTCTGAAACCACTACTGAGAGTGCTAAGACTGTTGTCATCAACTACCAGAGAGACCTGGAAGTTAAGCACACCAGGGAGAATGCTCCCAGGGGGCAGGGCAATGGAAAGAAAGTGCAATGGAAAGACAGCACAATGCAAGACAAGAAAGCACAAAAAGATACAAGTGTGTAGAAAATGTATCCTGATCACGGCCAGCTGAAACAGTTTCCCCTCCTTATGCTTCTTTCCTACTGAAAGTGGAGCACATAGCCTTTAACATTTGTTTTTATTGTTTCAGGTATTATGCTAAGCCAAGAATCATAAAAGGGAATGAATTTAACCCAGCATATTTGAAGATGACAAAGAATAGAAAACTAAAAGAAAAATTTAACTTCTATTCTACATTTAGAAACTGAAAGACAAATAAAGCCATTGTCTAGGCTGTCAGTGAGGAAATGGAATGTGAGCAATGGGGAATGTTATTCTGTGCAAAAGGAGGAACATTAATGGTAACAGGGTCCTGAAAGACCAATATATGTTGGAAAATGTGAAGTAAAAACATGCCAAATACTTAAATGTTCGTTCGGGCAGTAGTTAGCCTTCTCCGAGTAGTACTGATGACTGCAGTAGTCAATTTCTATCTTTGAAGAAAGGTCTAAAGAAAATGAAGTAATGAGGTGGTACAGACTGAAAAACAACGGCTAAGGAAGAAGAGCTTGGGAGCAGCAGTGAGGGAGTAACTGCAGACTGGTGGTAAGCTCTGTGCAGTGGAAGGAGGGTGGGACAGCTATCACTCAGCAGCGAGGGAACAGTTCCTGGAAGGCTTCATTTTGTCTTTCAGAATACAGCTACTCCTTACTACTTACAGGTTCCATATTCATGCATTTCTCACTCTTTAGAATATCTGTAACCCTCAAACCCAATACTTGTGGCGGCTTTACAGCCCACTGTGGTCATATGCTGAGCAGTTAAAAATTCAAGTCCAATGCTGTGTATGTTCTCAGCTGAAGTTGAACAGGGGCTATCTTCATTCCTCTTTTCAGTTCTCACAATAGAAACAAGTACCCATTTGGTGGTCCATTTGGTGTCATGTTTTATTTTCTTCCTTTCTGAGACTTTTTTCCTTGGTGATTTTACTGTTTAAAATGTCCCCGTTCTCCATAGGCAACAGTGAAGTGCTTTCTATGGTCCCAACATATAAGAAGGCCATGATGTATTTTACAGAGAAAAATACGTGAATATATGGGCTTTGTTCAAACCTGTTACAGTGCCAGTGAACATGAGTTCAATATTGATTCATCAACAATATTGGCTATGGTGCCTTTAAACAGGAACACATGATTCTAGGTAGAAAATTATTTATACATTCTATATGTAACCTAAAGTTTATCATTTTAATGATTGTATGTGTACAACTTCATGGCATTCGATGTATAGTCAAACTGTTCAGCCACTAACAACATCATCTCAGAACTCTTATCATTCCAGACTGAAACTCTGTATCCCTGAGACATAATTCCCAAGATCCCCTTCTTTGCCTCAGGTTCTCTCGTTGCCTCCTGGCAACCACCATTCTGCATTCTGTCACTCCTGGGACTCTAGCAGCCTCTATAAATGGAATTCTAAATATTTGTCGTTTCATATCTGCCGTATTTGTTAGCTAAATTACCTTAATCAATACCCTGATTATTCATTAGCTTGAATCTAATTAACGTCTGACTCGTGATATTGTATTTTAGAGCAAATGTCTAGCTTTGTATTTTATAATCTTTTTAGTTAATGCTTAAAGGACACTCCACTCCAGCATATTGTAAATTCTGTCTCATCAAGACTTTATGGTTCACTGACCGTGCATTTAGACTTGTGAACTATTTTTCGTTCCACTTGTGGTCCATAGCCTACTAGTCTTTGCTGGTCTCCTAAGAATACTATATAATAGTCAAATTTGCAGGACCACCCATGGTATATAGGATGCTGGTTTGAATGCTCTGCTTTGGTACATTGTAATTTCTTGGAGAAAAGGGGAATCGTTTCTAAATGAACTGAATTTAAAATGTAACAAGACTTTTTTTGTTTGTTTGTTTTTTTTTTTTTTTTTTTTTTTTTTTTTTTTTGAAGCTACGTTGGAAATCCGTAAGGTTACTCACTCTGGTTTGGGGGCATCCATAGGTCATTAGACCTTTGCCAAAAAGTCAAGTACTTTGGGGTAAGGACACACTAATCCTCTGGAGGCCTCGGTGGGTTAGATTAGACCAGTGTGTGTGGATCCATCGTGCGCACGGGGCAGCACACACGGAATATTGTCCTGGAGGGCACTGAGACAATTAAGGCCGGTTGCACGGCGCGGGACACCTGCAAACCGCTGGCCGTCTTCTCGGACGGCTGCTCTTCCATCTTGCAGGTTCACTCGCGCTGACAAGCACAATCCTCTCAGAGGACAAGGTCTGGGGGTCAGCGGCCATTCCATCCTCGGGAGAGAAGGCGGCGCATGTGCTCATTCACTACGAAGGCCGATGGATTAAAGAGAGACCAAGGCCTCAACCTTTGCAAGTACCAAACACACTGGCGCATTTGCCCGGCGTACCCCCTCGGCCGGACTTGCGTTTCCTCCCAGCATGCTCTGGGACGCACCGCGAGACTTCCATTAGTTCTCGCGAGATTTACCGGCAGCCATCTTCTTGGGGGTGCTGGAAGCCGGGAAGACCCCCGAACCGTTCCCATTGAGCCGCCCTCCGTTTTCGCTTGCTTCACTTCTGCTCTGCCGCGTTGCCAACAAGCACCCAATCCCAAAGCTGAGAGAAGGGCCCGGCTCTAAGCGCGTTCGGCTCTCCTTCGGGAAGATCTCACTGGGGAGCGGGGCAGGGGGGAGGGCCCGGCAAACGGTTGCTGCCTCAGCCTGGGCCGGGGTCCGCCGAGGGGAAGCCCCCGGTCCGCGGTGGGCGCGCGCGTGGCCTGCGGCGGCTCCGCCGAGGTGCTCGCCCGCCGACCGCCCGCGGCTCGCGGGAACCTGCCACCGGCACCTCCCACCGCTGCCCACGCGGACGGCGCGCGGAGGAGGGGGCGGCGGCGGCGACCTGGGCGAGCGAGCGAGCCGGCGAGCGCACGAGTGTGACGGGCCTCGGGGCCGCGGTGGATGGTTTCTAAGATGATCATTGAAAACTTCGAGGCGCTCAAGACCTGGCTCAGCAAGACCCTCGAGCCCATGTGAGTACCCCGGCGAGCTGTGGTTGCAGGGATGGCGGCAGCGGTGGAGAGGCGGGCGGGTGGGCGCGCGGGGATCGGTGCAGTTTGCTCCGAATGCCCGGGGTGGAGGCCGAAGCGAAGACCCGGGGGTCCTAAGGCTCAGTGTTCTCTCTCTGTTCTCCCACCTTCCCGGCCATGCTCAAGGTAGCCAAAGATGCAGACTTCAGTCGTTGAACCGACCGATCTTTGAACCGGTGTGCACTGCTGTTTTTTTTTTTTTTTTTCCTTCCCGTTACATGTAGACTGACATTAAACTTCCCCATACACCTGTGTTTTCTGAGGCCCTCCGAAATCGGATTCTTTGCTTTTCACGAATGCCAACGTATCCTCCTGGCCGTAGGTTATTTTACAGGGTTTCTTTAAACGAAGTGCTTGGCTGTTTTATTTGGGGTTAGGGAAGTTCGAGTGTAAGCCTAAGGTTTCACTTACAGTCCCTGAAAAAAAAAAAGGCCACGTCTTCCATGTGGTGTCTGGCTTGTATGCACCTCTCTTAACTGATTGAAGGTGTAACAGGTGCTAAACCCAGTAAACCCAACCTCCTTTCCACTTTAATTTGAAGAAGGAAAAAAAAAAAAGAAAAAAAAAGAAAACCCAAATCTCTATCCGTATGGAATATTTAGCTGTTTAAGGAGGAATTTAGTAGTTTGTGTGAGTGTTGAAATGTTGAAATATTTTAGGAATATTTTATGTATTTAATACAAAATACATCATAGGTAGTTTTCTGCATCGTTGATTTACAGTAGCAACTTAAAATGCAGTGGCAGATAATTCACATATTTAGTGCATGCATTAAGTTTTTATTATACACCGTGCGGAGCTTTGGGACAGGACTTTATTTACTTATTTATTTATTTAATTTTTTGGTTTTTCGAGTGTATAGCCCTGGCTGTCCTGGAACTCACTCTGTAGACCAGGCTGGCCTCGAACTTAGAAATCCACCTGCCTCTGCCTCCCACGTGCTGGGATTAAAGGTGTGCACCACCACTGCCCGGCTGGGACAGGACTTTAAACTTCTCCCAGATTAATAAGCTCCCAGGTTAATAAGACACACTTTCAGTGGCCCAGTTATGACCATTATGATAATAGAAGACTGTGCAAACGTGGTCTGGGTGGGGGCTGCTGCTTCAGTGTTGTTGGTCAGTGAAACTGGCAGAGCAAGTAAGAGTTAATAAAACTTAAAGAGGAGGAAAGGGCCCTCTGTCTGAGAAAGAGTAGATGAAAGGCCTTGTAGAGGACTTGATCGAAGTGGTTTGTTCAGAAAAGAGAAAGGACAGGGAAGAGAGAGGGATGACATGGGCTTAGACAACAGGGGCCATAGGGGAGCTTTAAGGTCGAGGTCAGGGATTAAGATCTTATTTAACACACAGGAAAAATAGGTTATTTAAAGCGGGCCAGGACTGATTTGACTTCAAATAAGGGTGTTTTGTGGAGACTTAAGGTGGTAAGAGTTAAATGAAGGGACGCTTCATTGAAGGTATTGTTGACTGAGACTGATTGGATGATGGTGGA
This sequence comes from Mastomys coucha, assembly GCF_008632895.1. Lineage (NCBI taxonomy): Eukaryota > Metazoa > Chordata > Mammalia > Rodentia > Muridae > Mastomys > Mastomys coucha. The sequence goes on along the minus strand of NW_022196915.1, from coordinate 90,420,518 downwards.
GATGGAACCACATGTACTTCACCAGAAGGTCTGATAGGACTTCCTGATAAGAGTGATGTGGAGCCTTTAATCCCAGCATTTGAGAGGCAGAGGCAGGTGGATTTCAGAGTTCAAGGCCAGCCTGGTCTACAGAGTGAGTTCCAGGACAGCCAGGATTACACAGAGAAACCCTGTCTCAAAAAAACAAAACAAAACAAAAAAACAAGCAAGCAAACAAAAAGTGATGTGGAAGAAAGGAAAGGAAAAATCAAGTATGAAGCCTCAAAGTTAGTTTTAACAGCTGGATGTAGAAGGCTGAGGGCAATCCAGGTGGGGAAGGGAATGGCTGGTGACATGCTGTGATGAGGATGTGTGAGGTTATTCATCTTAAGCAAAGTTGGATGCTGGAGTCTAGAACTTGGGCCAGGACTAGAGATCGAATGTCATGCTAATAGGATTTGAAGCCATGAAATTGTGTAAGGTTTCCTGGGAACAATGTGTAGATAAGGAATAGACAGGATGGAGGTAGGAGGTATGGCAAAAGCAGGGGCTTATTGGTGTGTGGAATTCCACAGACTGATGCATGCAATAAGTTCAAAGCTCTTAGATTTGGCAAAGTGGCCAGCCATTGGTGGTCTTAGCAAAGTAGTTGACTAGAGTGGAGTAGAAAATTCTCTTTCAGAGATCTGGAGGGTATAGTGGTGGTAGCATATGAGGCATGCAAGGCCCAGATAAAACCTTCAATACCTTCCACTTCCAAGTAAACAACAACAACAACAACAACAAAATCATTTTCATTCTTTGGTGGGAAAGTCAGTGGTAACATGTGTAACAGGTGAGAACCCCAGGGCCTAATGACTACCTTTGAATTGTGCTACAACAACTCATCTACAAGTTATATAATATTGGAAAAGTCACTCAATGCTTGTGTTTCCATCTGTAAAGTGGGGAAAATAATGAAAAAAAAATATTCCTAGACTACTACCCAGTGTGTAATTAGCTCATTTCATGTTCTACCATTTTGTGTTCTTTTCAGTAACCTAAAACGTATATACTTAGTGTATATGCTTTTAGTTTTTCTTTAATTCAAACAAAGCACATTTATTGTAGCAACTACTCAGATATCTGTTACTTTTCATGAGTACAATAAACAGTTATTGCTAGTAGAGTCTACAGAGTAGCCCTTTCTAATGTACATTGTTGTAAAATTTAGCTCCTATTCTTTTTTTTTTAAATTTGCATTTGTTCTTTATTCATCTAGGTGATGACTTACAAAAGCTTAACTATCTACCATCTTTGGTTTCTAATGTTGGTTTTTTTTGCGTAGTTTTGACATGTAGTTAATAAAGTACATACTGTTTTAGGAAGGACTATAGAAGGAACTGTAGCTCTTAGCAATACATGATAGTGAAGTAGCACATGATTTTACTTTTATTTATTTATTTTTTGACTAATCTGAGCTTTGAATGTATTGGCAAACTTTTGAGTACTTCACTTACGCTATGCTAATCAGTGTGGGAAATAGTGTTTGGCAAGGGATGAAATAACTTTTCATTTGTTAGGGAAGACAGATGCTGAACAAGTAATTGTAATACTGTGTGTGTTAAAGAATTCTAGTATGCTTTGGAAATACATTATGTGGAGTTAAGAAAGGCTGCTTTGAAATGGCAACAGTAGATCTCAGCTTGGAAGGATGAAGAAGAGCTTTCTAGGTTTTGGAGAACATATTTTATGAATGTCCTAAAAATGAGATGGGGGAACATTGGAGAAACTAAAAGAAATTGGAAGAGCAGAGGAATACTAGCAAGGGTTAGTGTGCCAGAGGCGCTAGAGATCACACAGGGCTTTGGTGAGTCAAAATCATTTTGTGTGCTGGGGCTGGAGAGATGGCTCAGCAATTAAGAGCACTGACTGCTCTTCCAAAGGTCCTGAGTTCAAATCCCAGCAACCACATGGTGGCTCACAACCATCCATAATGAGATCTGATGCCCTCTTCTGGTGTGTCTGAAGACAGCTGCAGTGTACTTATATAATAATAAATCATTTTGTGTGCTGTTGAAGCTTTTTGTAGAAGCCAGCAAAGGGTTTAGGGTAGCTGAGTTTTGAGAATGAAGGAGAGTAAGGTAGGATGGGAAAGACTGGTTACATTTTCAGCCCTAAGGACAAATATGTGCATCTGTTTATTCAATTATAAGTTCTGTAGTTGTAGCAGGATTCTGTTCTTTTCACAACTCATTAAACATTTAGGTATTGAAATTTTCTCTCAGTACTTAGAATTGATGTCTTTTGATTTCACCCATTTGCTTAGTTTGCTTTTACTATTCATGCATTTTTGGTAATGTGAAATCCTAATGCAAAAAACAGTATTTTTGTCATGGTGACTCAACCTTAAATTTTGTTTGTTAGCATATAAAGTCATGGGTTTTATTATGGCCTTTACATATATTTATGTCATTATACTTTGTTTTTATTTACCCCCTCACTGATGGTGGCCTTGACCTCACTCTTCCCGTATCACTTTCTCCTTTCCTCCTCTCAGTAGTCTTCTCTTCTGTGTTCATGTCATGTGTTTCATTACTCTCTGCTCTCATCAAAATTTCCTCCATAGGATCTCTCTCCCATGGTCAGTGGTCACACACAGAACACATTTGCACTTAAGTTTTGCCAAGGAGAGAAAAGGAACAGTTTCTTATTCTGAGTCTGGCCTAGTTCACTAAATACAGTAAAATCCAGTTCTATTTTTGTGTACATGTCATGATTTTTTTATACTTTATGACTGAAAAGATTCCTCTCTGTAAATGCACCACATTTTCTTTATTCATCCGTCTGTTGGATTTCTAGCTGGTTCTGTTTCTTAATTGTTTTTTTTTTAATAGTGAAGCAATAAACGTACATGTACAAATGTTTCTATATTATGTTGAGTTAAAGTGCTTTTCATGTGAATACTTAAGTGTGGTACCATTAGGCTTTTGAGGAACTTCACACTGACTTTCATAGGGGCTGCACCAATTTGTATTTGTACCACCACTATTTAAGACTTATTACCTTACATCCTCACCAGCTTTTGTTGTCATTTGTTTTTTTGATCCTGACCATTCTGCTTGGGGGAGTCAGAACCTGGAAGCCAGTAGTCCACATCAAGTACTTTTCTTAATGCTGTACACGTTATATTTCGAGAGAAACTCTCTCTTTGGACCTGGAGTTCCTTGATTTGGCTAGGGTAGCTGGCCAGTGAGCTCTAGGATCCACCTGTGCAATCCCATCCCCCAAGCTCCAACTGAGGCATGCATTTTACTGATCTCTAGCTTCCGGAAAGAATTTAACTTGCATTTCTCTGATGGCTAAGGTTATTTATTGACCATTTGTATTTCTTTTCTTTTTCTTTTTTTTCTTTTTCTTTTTTTTTTTTTTTTTTTTTTTTTTTTTTTTTTTGAGAACCATCTGTTTATTTATTGATTGGCTATTTTGTGTGGGGAGTTGATTTTTGTAGTCCATAGAGTTCAGTTATTAATTTCTGTCTGAAGTACAGTTGGCAAATTATCAAATTATTTTCCTATTTTCTATGTTTTCTCTTCACTCTGGTTATTATTTTTTTTTTCCGTCCCTCTCAATATCAGGTAAACTCATTTGCCAATTCTTAGATTATTTCTGGTGCTGTTAGAATCCTTTTCAGAAAGTTCTAACCTTTGCATAAATCTTAAAAGTGTTTGATCTGCTTTTCCAAGGTTTCATTTTTTTAAAATAGAAGTTGTTTTCTTTACTATTTATTTATTTATTTATTTATTTATTTATGGGCTTATTACCACATGTAGTAATTTAATAAAATCAGTATTCTTTTGATATGAAGGAATTCCTCAAGATACAGTCAAATCCTTAAATTTTTCAGGAATTAAAATTGACAGTCTTAGAACTTTGGAGTTTAATTGTAAAGATGGGAATATTTTAGTTTTTGCTTTTGCAGCTATGCATTGCTGTGAAGGTAGATTACATAGAGGAATGAAAGCAAACTTCTTTTTCTCATAGGTCAGTATTCAAATTTCAGTTCTGCCGTTCAGTTCGCTTAATGATCTAGGCAAGCGAACCTTTCCTTCTTTAGTAGTATACTTAGGGAGAATTATTTCTTTCCTTGTATAGTTAGAAGAGAATGAGACATCAATAGTCTGCAGTTGTCCCTCCTTCCTTAAACATTTCTTAATTACTGCTACCACTAACATTTGCACGGATCGCTGGTGTTTTCTATTCCTTTTTACTTGATGAGTGTTATCTCTCTCTGTTTTGCTGGGCTTGGTGACAGTGAGGCACTGAAGTGTGAAGCTATGATACCACCTCACAGTTATTTAAATTCAAGCCTTATTTATTATACACTAGAGCAGTAGTACTCAACTTGTGGGTTGAGACCTTTCACAGGGGTTGTCTAAGACCATTGGAAAGCACACAAATTTACAATTCATAATAATAGGAAAATTAGAGTTAAGAAGTGCCAATGAAAATAATTTTGTGGTTGGGGGGGTCACCACAACATGGATAACTGTATTAAAGGGTTGTACCATTAGGAAGGTTGAGAACCACTGCTCTAGAGTCATGTATGTTCTGTTTTTTTTGTTTTTGTTTTTGCTTTTGTTTTTGTTTTGGCTTTTTCGAGGCAGGGTTTCTCTGTGTAGCCCTGACTATCCTGGAACTCACTCTGTAGACCAACCAGGCTGGCTTCGAACTCAGAAATCCACCTGCCTCTGCCTCACAAATGCTGGGATTAAAGGTGTGTGTCATCACTGCCTGGTTCATGCATGCTCTTAATATATGATTGCATTGTAGTGTGGATAGTATATTGTTTTCATTATGGTATACATTTCTTTTTAAATTATTAGACTTTCATTTGCAGTAACCTTTTTAAAAAAGGAACAAGGTTCTAAAAGCATTATACTCAGTTTGAAGGATACTCTTGGAATTTTTTGTAGTACTTTTTTCTTTGGTTATATTTGCTACTAACAAGTATTTTTTTAAAACTCCATTAAAGTTTATTTTTTTATTGTCAGTTATGGAAAATTTCTGTGTGTGTGTGCGCGCGCGCACACACATGCACACATGCATGCATGCATGCTGGCTTGCACAATGATCTTTTAACCCCTGAACCTTGAATTCTCTCTTGCTGCTGAGTAGCTGCTTTGGTAAGTCAGTTTGCCTGAATAGAGACTAAATAGAAATAGCAAAAACTATACCCATACTTTTCTTACTTATGCATTATTGCTAGTTTCCACTTTATTCTATTGCTTTTTTTGTGCGTCATAAATTAAGTGAAGCTAAACTTTCTTTGTGATCCTCTACCATTTTGCTTATATTGGCCCCCTTTCTCCAATTTTAAGAAGTGAAAATTAACTGACAGCTTATTCTATGCTGATCATTGAGACTTTATTGAATGTGAACTAAGTTCTAAGTTCTGTCAAAATAGACTCTTAGGGCCATTTAGTAGCACACCTTCCTGGCTATGAATATACTTCTATTATTTTACAACTTTTGATAAATGGCTCTCAAGACCATATTCTGTTCCTGCAGTCTTATATGAACATAGCTATTAAATGATGGCAACAGACTCCAAAGACATTTAATTCTGAAGCCTTGTGTGTATGGCGCTGCTTCCTGACTTTTGTATGCATATCTTTTATATGTACATGTGTTATGTCAATACTAACATATAGATCTGATATGGTCCATTTTTCCCAGAAACTTACCTGTGATCTAGCCAGTTGGGGTAGAGACTCTTTCCAGGGTAACTCTTTAATTACTCTTAACATAACTTAAATGACACGCATCACAGGCAAAATACATGTGTTAGTTGTTACTTGTTTTAGCATCTTTGTTGGATTCTCTGGCAGTTGAAAGCAGGCTTCGTCTCTTAGAGTTTAACTGTGTTCCTGTTCTGTGTAGCACCTACTACAATGTGTGTGACACAGACTTCAGTATTAAATGTATTAGTTGAAATTTCTACTTTGTTGACTGAAAAATCTAAGAGTGGGAAGCTCATTTGGATAAAACTAAACCCACACTATGTTACCTTAATTCTCAGAGTAGCTGACATGGACAGCACTAAAAAGAGATTCTTTGGATTTGTTTCTCTTATTATTTCAGTACTTTTTTTTTTTTTTTTTTTTTTTTTTTTTTTTTTTTAGGAAGGGTTTTTCTGTGAAGCCTTGGAACTCACTCTGTAGATAAAGCTGGCCTTGAGCTCAGAGATTTGTCTGTCTCTGCCACCCAAGTGCTGCCATTAAAGGCATGTGCCACCATGGTCGAGCGTATTTCAATTTTTTAAAACATCTGTTTGTGTGTATGCTTAGGCACTGGCACATGGTGGTTAGAGGACAACTTGTAGGTGGAGATCCTTTATCTCCGTGTGGATTCTGGTCATTGAACTCAGGTGATCAAACTGTGGCAAGCACTCTGAGCCGCCTAGCCATCACACTAGAACTCTATCTCAGAGCACTTTCAGAATTAGAACCTTTTTTCTTATTGTTTTGAGACAAAGTTTCGCTTTGTATCCTAGCAGGCTGGTAATTTTTTTTTTGAAACAAAGTTTTACTTTGTAGCCTTGTGGCCTGTCCTCAGTCTTTCAACGTGCTGAGATTTACAAGTATTTGCTTCTGTGCCAGACTAAGATTAGAAATTTAAAGTTTAAATTTAGTTAAATTAGTTTAGTAACTTTTTTGAGGGTGAACACTGAAGAGTTCATGTTTATTTAAGAAAATGTTATGTGTTTCTGTGTGCAAGTCAGCTCTGTTCATGGAGCTGGACAAAAGAAATGATTCTAATTTGATTAATTAATTATTGGCTCAATACGTATGTTAAATACTTTATGTTCTTTGATAAATGCCTCTCAAGACCATATTTTATTGTTGCAATCCTATTTGAAATCTCCAATTGAATTTGAGTTACAAAATTTAGCAGTTTTTTTTTTTTGTTGTTGTTGTTTTGATATTTTTTAAATTTGTTTTAACAGTTTGGCTGGATTATGGTGCTTCTCAAATAAAATTATTTCACCCATAAACTACAAGATAGGAATAGTATTGGGAGTAAAATAGATATATTATTACCTTGTCTGGTGTGTGCATGTTGAAAATGGCAAAGTCAAGCTTAAACAATTTCCCAAGTTTTTTTTTCTTCTTCCTTTGTTCCAGAGAGAATACATGAGATGAAGTGGGTAATGCTAAGCCTTTCTTACCAGATTTATTATCTTCTCACTACCTTCTTTCTGTGAGGAAAAAAACCTCTTTAGTGTATACCTTAATTAGGGTTATTGTTGCTGTGATGAAACACCATGGCCAAAACACAAGATTGGGAGGAAAGGGTTTATTTGGCTTAAATATCCTGAATCCAGTGAGGGACGCCAAGGCAGGAATTCAAACTGGGTGGGAGCCTGGAGCCAAGAGCTGATGCCCAGGCCTGGAGGCCAACAATGGCTTGAGCCCCTCTCATTAATCACTAAGAAAATGCCCTACAGTCTTGCTTGCTTGCTTGCACCCAGATCTACTTGAGTCACGTTTGCATTAAACAGGACAGAATACAAGTAAGTGATCATTTCTGGTCCAAGAAAAAGATTATTTAAAATTTAATTTCTGTTTGTAAGCAGTGGAATAAGTTTGAGATGGCTTATTGTACTTTCCTGAGATACTTTGCATACATACATACAAGCAATTTTTTATTGTTTTCTGTGGTGAGTTTTTTCCCCATGTCTTATAACTAGTATTTAAAAATCTCAGTTTGTAACTGTTATTAGTATTTAGACTTATAATTTATATTTATATATTGATCTGTTTTCTGAAACATTTGGCTTGATTCAGATTGGTGAAAACTGCGTCTTAGTGGGGGATCTTTAGGTCACTGTAGGTGTGGACTCAGAGGAGAGGGTGGGAGGGACTCAGTCTTCTTTCTGGTTCCTTCTCAGCCATGAAGAAAGTGGGCAGCATTGTTGTTTCACCGTGGCCTTCACTTGGTGTGCTACCCTGCAATAGTGCAGAGCCTCTTACTCAGTTCTGTGGGCCCCACCTGAATGTGCTCATCTAATCCTAATTACCTTTTAAACGCCTACCTGGTTGCACCTCATAATACCTCATGGTGAGGATTAAATTTCCACTGTCAATAGAGATGCCTAAGTCATAGGTGTCTATGGTCAATAATATTTAAGAAAAATTAGATTCTTTTGTTCAGTTTATTAAGTTAGTCACTGTATAGTAAGAATTGGAACTTCATCTTGATGAATGCTTTAGAATGAAAAGCAAAGTACTTTTCACATTCATCTTTGTACTTTCAGGATCAACATAATTTTTCCACCTTTTAAAATGACCAAAATTCAGTTTGCTGTGTGGGCTATCCCATGCTTATATCACCATTTTGCTTTTACCATTGGGTTGTTTTTATATATTGATTATGTAAATAATTCTGCATGGACATTTTCTCCAATGTAGTTTCCATGTGGGTACATAGTTTATTTTTATTAGGAATTGGTTGAGTAATGTTGGTGCTGAAAACTTAATAGACATAGATGCTTGAATGCTGGGCCATGCCCATTCCTGGTTCTTTAAGTGCAGCAGTTCAAGTAAAGTTGTTTTATGATGTTACTCATCATGGGCAGTAAGTTCTTCTATTTTCTTGTATTTTTTATAAGAAGTGACAGGTACTACTGTTACTTATAGCCTGTGCTTGAGTTTTCAAGAATTTCTGTGTCCTCCTATTCCTGTACTCCCCCTGCTGTTTTCCAGTTATTTTCTTCAACAAATTGATATGAAAATTCCTAAATTTTATGTGGAGTCATTCATTACAAATAGAAAAATGGGTGATTAAAAATCTAACAAGTGTGAAAATGCAGTTCAGCAGTTATTTGTTCTTCTAAATGAAGTAACATACTCTGAGGCCTGCCATCTTGATTTTTAAAGGTTGTAAGCGTGCTGCCCATGGTGGCTCATATCTTTTTAACCTCAGCAGTCTGGGTCGGGGAGAACGGCTTGACAGTACTTGTGCAGACTGATTAATATAGTAAATTTCAAAGTTTGGGGTTCTGGGGTAGTATGAAGGAGAAGAAGGTGAAGGGAGAGGGACAAGTGCGGACGACACTGCTCGACTCTGCCAGAGTTTGGATCTGGGATATCTCTGAAGGCTCATGTGAAGGCTTGGATCCTAGAGAAGTAAGATGCCAACCCAGGAGTAGTGCATTACTTGTGAGTGAAGTAGAAATAACCTCAGACAGGGAGCCTTAAAATCCCAGTTGTTTTGGAGTTTATGCTGCCAATGCTGCTGATATTTCTCTTCCTCCTCCTTTCCTTCCTCCTTCACCCACCCCCTTCCCCAACTAGATTGTTTCAAGGAAAGGTTTAGTTTAGTACTAAATGGGCCTGAAAGAGGATATAGTATTTAAAAGACAGCAAACAGATTTTTCTTTTTAACTAAAACATTGTCTTAAGGGTGAATATGTTTTTACCATAGCTCTTTCATTCTTTAGTAATTCCTAAATACTTTTTTACTGTGCTCCACAAGTTTATCAAATGCCTTCTTACTTGTAATTTGGATTGTAATTCCAATTTGTTTTCTTAGAAGAAATTAAAAATTAATATTCTTAGTCTTGAGATTTTTTTTTGAGCTGAAAAATACCTTTGATTTTTAAATTAAATTCAAAGATTATTAACTTTATGCATACAGCTGTTTTTCTGCATGTATGTCTTTGCACCATGTGTGTGCAGGGACATTGGAAGTGCGAAGAGAACTCTGGAGCTATCGATGGCTGTGACTGGTGAGGTGGCTGCTGCTGTCAATTGAACCCGAGTCTTCTGGGAGAAGAGCAAGTGCTTTTAACTGCTGAGCCAGTTCTCTAGCCTTAAAAAAAGAAACAGAACCTTTTTTTTTAAAATTACATTTGTGTGTGTGTGTGTGTGTGTGTGTGTGTGTGTGTATGTGTGTGTGTGTGTGTGTGTGTGTGAGTTATTTCCATGTGTTTTCTAGGAAATTAATCCCTATTGTCGCCCTTAGTGAAAGTGTCCTAACCTGGTATACATCTGTCTGGTACCAGTTTAGGAGAAAATACTTTCAGAATGATTTTGGAAGCAGTATTAGAAAGCTTGGGTGTCAGTGTTTTAGGCAGGGTCTCGTCATTGCTCAGGCTGGTTAGGAGGAAGATGACCTTGAATTTCTCATCCTTCTTCCTTCCCTTCCTCCTCCGCAGGTCTGTGATACTAGGCTTCTTACATGGTAGGCAAGCCTGCTACAAACTGAGCTTTATCTCTAGTGCTTGTCTTTTTACATTTTAATCTACATAACCATTCTCCTTGGATAATTTTGCCATTTCTTCTTGACGTGACAAAATGCTCCCTAGCCTTTTCTTTTCTCTCTCCTATCAGTTCTTGAAAAGAATGGATTTCCTCTTTTTTTTGTAATTAAATAGAAGGTAAGTAAACTGGTGGCCTAAGGGAAACATTTTCCTTTGTGTGTGAATTGGGATAAAAACTAATATATACCTAGATATGGAGCTTTGCTTTGGGCTTTGTGTGGTTTAAGGATTAGGAGCTGTGGCCTTGTTGGAGAGGAAGTGTCACTGCGAGTGGGTTTTAATTTTTCAAAAGATTTGCACCACTATTATTGTATAAGTTTTATGGTAAGCTTAGGCACTAAGTAGATGCAGTGAAGACTGTAAAACATTGAATAAGTTGAGAAGGACAATAGAAGATAAAAAGTTCTTGAGTTAGTTATAGATGGGGGCACTATTATTGTAAAAATAGACAGAAGTACTCATTTAATATAATAGCCATCAAAATTCCATTGACATTTCTTGTAGAAATAGAAGAAAAGGCCCCACAGTTCATATGGAAGCAAAAAAGATACTGAAATGTCAGAGCAACTTGACGTAAAAGGGAAAAATGAAGGTATGATAATGCCTCATTGAAAATTAGATCCAGAGCCACAGTCGTCAACAAAAACCAGTATGGTATTATACAGAGACCAACCTAGGCAGCTGTAGCCATCTTATTTCTAACAAAGGTGTTAAAAGCATTTGGCTTAAAAAAAAAAAAAAAGAGACAGCTTTTTCAATAAAGGGAAAACTGATTATCCATGTGAATAAAACACATGGTGAAACTTAGAAATACCAGAGGAAAACACAGGGAAATTATTTCAAGATCTAGGCATAGGCGACAATTTTCTGAGAAGGACAAGCTCAGGAAAAATTGATGCCACTTGTATCTGTGGGATTAACATACTGAATATATATATATAAAGAACTCAAACCACCAAACACCAAAAGAATAACTAATCCAGTCAGTAATTGGACAAGTGAACTGAGCAGTTCATAAAGAAGTACAGACTTCTTGGCTCTCTGAGATGTTAGCAAGCAGCTGCTTCCTGCTTTTCACAGACCTGTCTACCACTACACCTTCCCACCCTAATACACTGTGTCCTTTCAACCAGGAACCAGATTCAACAGCTGCTTTAAACTTCTTTTCAGGGATTTAGTCACAAGAACAAGAAAATAACTAATGTAGAAAATGAGTGTTGAGAAGTGGGGTTGTTGCTGTAAGAAACCTTATCATGAGATTCCTAAACCTTGTGTACAAATAAAGTAAGTAATTTAGCAATAAAATGAACAAATTGAAATCATCTGCTAGAAGATGGGTGGGACTGCAGAACATGTGGTAAGTGAAATAAACTGGAGCCCGAAGGAATTAGTACTACCTTTCCATAGGATTCAGAACTGACATCTAAGACCAAGCATGCAAGTAGGAGGGTTAATCTCTGGGGAGAGGGAGGGAAGTGGAGTAAATATACTCAAATTCCCCATTAGGTACATGTGAATGTGTCCCAGTGAAACTTACAATTGATATATCCAAAAAGTAGATTGTGATGGTTATCTGAACTGTGTTTTATAATCTTATTTTGTAATTCAGGTGCTTCCTAATTTTTTTTTTTTTTTGGTGTTTCCGAGACAGTGTTTCTCTGTGTGGCCCCGACTGTCCTGGAACTCTCTTGTAGACCAGGCTGGCCTTGAATTTAGAAATGCACCTGCCTCTGCCTCCCAAGTGCTGGGATTATAGGCGTGTGCCACCACCACCCGGCCCTAATTCTTAATGAATACCCTTTATTGTAAGTTAATTACATGCAAGTATTTTTGCTTTTTTAATTGAATGAATAGGCATAATAAGCTGTAGTAATTAAATTTCATAGTCTTTTGCAATGAAATTTGTGTTTTGAAACATTCTAAGTGTAGAATATAGAATTATGACTTGCTGCACATTAGATATTTTTCATGAATATAAAATAAAAAATTGGTCAGAAGAGATGTGGTTTTATATCTATGTTCTAAGCTATTGAGTTACTATATTAATTTCTAGTCCAGGTAACCTCCAGCTTCTCTCTTTGAAGATTATTGAAGATGGGAGCTTGGGTTAAATTCTACCATTAGCTATTTTCCACTGAAATTCTAAAAGGGCCAGGATAGTTGAACAGACAAGTGTCTTTAAAAAATATTGTAGTGGAACAGTTTTCTGTACTGTCATACCATTTTGAAAATCCTACATTATAAATTAAAATACAACTATTGTAAGCATTTTAGAGGATTGCTTGCAGCTTTTATTTTAGACTCAGTCTGATTCAAGTTTAAATTATTGAGACATTAAAGAATTGTATTAAATTTCTCCATTTCTTTTCTTTTTTTTTTAAAGATTTATTTATTTATTTAATGCATATGAACACACTGTAGCTGTCTTCAGACATATCAGAAGAGGGCATTGGATCCCATTACAGATGGTTGTGAGCCACCATATGTTTCCTGGGATTTGAACTCAGGACCTCTGGAAGAAGAGTCAGTGTTCTTAACCGCTGAGCCATCTCTCAGGCCCTCTCCATTTCTTTTAATTCTCACTTGATGTATACAGTTTTCTTCTTACCTATCTAGAAGAGATTACTGCTCTTAATAGCTACCACATCCTTTATTTTTACATTTTTCCAAATGCTTACTTTTCTGTGTATATGTGTGTATACACATTTCCTATTGTGCACATGTGGCGACCAGAGTGCCAATGAGTCACCTTTGCACACAGAGCCTGTGCGCCTAACTCCACTATTATTAAAAATAAAAACATCATTTGTTGTATTAAGGCATATTCAGATATTGATGAATTTTTATTTTTAGGCTTTTAAGTAATTTTGTAAATGACTATATTAATTATTAATCTGGATAATTTGTCAAAAGTTTCAGAAGTTTTTTATCTCATGGGAAATCCAGACTTTGTTTTTGTTTTTTTGAGACAGTGTTTCTCAGTGTAGCCCTGGCTGTCCTGGAACTCATTCTGTAGACCAGGCTGGCCTTGAACTCAGAAATCCACCTGCCTCTGCTGCCAAGTGCTGGGATTAAAGGCGTGCGCCATCACCACCTGGCTTCAGACTTTTTTTTTTTTTTTAATATGTGGTTTTCTTTCTTTTTTTTTGAAGATTTATTTATTTTATTTATATGAATACACTGTAGCTGGGTTCAGACACACCATTACAGATGTTTGTGAGCTACCATGTGGTTGCTGGGATTTGAACTCAGGACCTCTGGAAGAGCAGTCAGTGCTCTTAACCACTGAGCCATCTCTTCAGCCCCCAAATTCAGATGTTTTATGTTCATTTGTTCCATTTCACTGGAATCTTTCTTTGGTATCAGCTATTTTCCCACCTTGGGCTCTTTCTGTTGGACTCTCCTGGCCTGGGCTATCTTTTCCCCATATAGTCATGAATTATATGCTTGCTCACTGTTCTGAGCCTTGCAAGAGGTCAGCCACCATGTAGGTAATAGGAATCAATCTGTGACCCTCTGGAAAAATGACCATTAACCACGGACCCATTTCTCTAGCCTAAAGTAAGTTTTCATAAAGTTTCTCATGTACTATTAAAATACCAAGCCTTCACATTGAATTTAAGCTAGGTGTCTGTTTTTTAGTATTTCATTGAGTGGATGTTAAAAGGATCCTGGAAGCAAAGGCATGGGTGTGGGAGACTGAGGAATTTAGGGGCTTTGTGAAATAATGGTCTTTGAAAATAAGTTGGGAAGGGTAGAGTGCAGGATGTGAGCTAAGGGAACTGCCTTGGGTTGCAGCTAAGGCTATCCAGAGGTAAAGCTACAAAGGGCTTTTACAGAAAATAATCTGGGAGACGGAATTTGTGGTTGTAACACTAGACATTTAGGGAAATGAATTGGTTATCTGGTTCTCGGCATTTCATTGCAAAGGGTTATCCTTCTGAGTTTCTGCCTCACCTCTGAGTTGTCTGAAAGCCACTGATGTGCTACTCCGGAGGCTAAACACAGTCTAGGATAGGGGTTCCAGTCCATGTTTTTCTGGTGACAAACAGTGTGAGGGAGAGGAGGTTGTGAGGGAGGCTGCGTGGTTCTCAGACTTCTGTGTACCAACGGGACCATGAGAAGTTGGGAAGGGAGTTTGGGGCGGGGGTCCAGCTTAGCTTTGAGTGAGTGTTAGGAGTACAGTGGGGCCTTCTAAGAGGGGCCTTCTAGGAGGGGCCTTCTACAGGAGACTTAGATGAAGGCCTCCCGCCACCTCTGTCCTTGAGGAATGTGACAGTACTTGCTTGTCCAAACTGTTGTATTCATGGTGGATAAAGATGCATTCGTCTTACTCAGGGTGAACCAGAGACTTTAAATACCTTGCAAGAAGGAATGCCCAGGAAGGGAAGCTCATTGGCTAAACACTTGGGTGCTATGTGTAAACCTCATTAGCATGGAGAACTGTAGATTCTATGCTACATGACTGGTTGTCATGGTCCTCTTAGTGGGGTGTTGTGGTCATGTGCTCCAGGACAGGAACCTGGTCAGGAACTACTAGTTCAAACTCTTGTGGGTCTCAATTACTGGGGTTCTGAACTTGCTACTACTACTTTACCAGTTCTTTGTGGTGGCATGGTCCACTGCCCCACGAATAGGGAAAACACATTGACCAGAGGGTGAGCTTTAGAGTAGAGTGTTTCAGTCTTAAGTATTGGCTCATTTATTGTTTAACTGTCTTGGGAAACCTACTTAGCTTCTTTTTGTTTGTTTGTTTTTGTTTTGTTTTTGCTCAGTTTTTTCAGGAAGAATAGCTTTCCAAATAACAGTATGTAGAGCTAGCCTCTTATGGAACAGAATGGGTTCAGTAAAGCTAGCTATTGCTATTATTTTGTTGTGAAATTTGTAAAGTGATCCTTAATTAAATAA
>NW_022196915.1:90356951-90405242 GCF_008632895.1 Mastomys coucha | reverse complement strand
TTTTTTTTGGATGAATATGTTTCAGATATCCCTTTCTGACCTGGCCTCTCCTTTGCTAGGGTCCTGTTATCATTTCCTCACCCAGGTTACCTTAATTATTAGGTTACACTTATGTATACGTATGGTTTATTTGTAACTATCCATGTATATAATCTCTTCCTTACTATACCTTGCTTTTTAAATGTAAAAAGTTACTTTTTCTAAGTATATTCTTTTCTGAATACCTTGTTTCCTTTCATTATGTACAGTTAATCTTAATTTTTTCAGTTCCCTTTAAATGGACATTCCTCCCTAACGCTGTGCCTTGGTTACAGAGTTGGTCTTAGTTATAGAAACTTAAGTGCTAGGAGTTTTCAACATGTGGGTTGCGACCTCTCTGGGGGTTGAAAGACCCTTTCACAGGGGTCACATATCAGATATTCTGCATATCAGATTTTTACATCAAGATTCATAACAGTAGCAAAATTACAGTTATGAAGTAGCAGTGAAAATAGTTCTATGTTTGGAGGTCATCATAGCATTAGGAACTGTATTAAAGGGGCAGGCAGCGCAGCATTCAGAAGTTTGAGGGTCAGTGTTGTAGCTATTGAGCTTTCGTCCTAGTTTTCTTGGTTATTTTCATTCTGAAGGCTGTGCTTATATATATATATATATATATACACATATATATACATATATATATATATACATACATATATATATATATATATATGTATATATATATATATATATACATACATATACATAGTGGTATTACTCTTTCCTGACAAGACTTTTATGTTGTCTCTCATTTTTCTCTCATGCCGGTGAGTTTTCTGTAGTGGGTTCACAGTTTTAGTTTCATATTTAATGTGACATTTAGGAATCTGAATGTTCACTCAGCGTTATTATTTTTTCTTTAGCTGTGATGCCGATCCATCAGCCCTAGCAAAATACGTTTTGGCTCTGGTAAAGAAAGACAAAAGTGAAAAAGAATTAAAGGCGTTATGTATTGATCAGCTCGACGTATTTCTCCAGAAAGGTAATACCTTTAGTTTTAAAATATTATTTGAGTAAGTTGTTAATGTACAGACTATTAAAAAAAATTAAAGCTCTAGTTGTAACAAAGTTGGATACACATATTCCTAATTATATCGCTTGCTTCCTCAATATGTTTTGTGCTCATTTTGTTACAAAGTGACTGGCTAATTAAGACAGTGCTAAATAAACTTCTTAGAATGTTGTATAGGACATGTTTTGAACTTTTGTTTGTTGTACTTTCCCCACATTTAGATAACGGCTAGTATTTGTCTGTATAGTGCATGTGCTATTATTATTCATCCCAGAGTAGTCTTGGATGGAAGCAGCTGGCTGCCAGGCTTTTGTTATTCTCCTCTTGAAACTGAATGAATGATTATTATAGAACTTGTACATTCTATGCTGCTTGGCAAGCTATTGGTCAGGATGCTAAGAAGCTTGATGGGTAGAATTGGGGCATTAAGATCTTAGTAAATATCTCTTGATCTGTGAATCTTTTGTTTTTATTTTTAGAGACACAAATATTTGTTGAAAAACTTTTTGATGCTGTGAATACAAAGAGTTACCTGCCTCCTCCTGAGCAGCCATCGTCAG
Organism: Mastomys coucha; assembly: GCF_008632895.1. NCBI lineage: Eukaryota > Metazoa > Chordata > Mammalia > Rodentia > Muridae > Mastomys > Mastomys coucha. Next base: position 90,403,631 of record NW_022196915.1, on the reverse strand, counting down.
GAAGCCTGAAGGGAGACTTTCTTCAGCACCAAGAAAAAGATATAAAAAAAGAAGAGGTGAGAATTTGTTGCACTGTGTTGGTTCCTTAATTTCCCAGAAGAAATAATCAGTTCGGTTTTCTTTTCTGAATTTTTCTATTAGGTGTCCTAAATAACTGTTCCTAAATTCAGGGACTTTTCTAGGAGTACTTACTGAACCTAGAATTTAGTTAAAATCATGGCTATGATTTAATAATGCAAAAGAATTAAAAGTTAACAAAGAAAAATGGCTTAAGAGAGGAAATCTGGTAGAAAACAAGCGCAGATGTCTCGATTCAGTGTGGTCACATGGAATGTGCTTAATTGCCCTGAAATGAGTTGTAACAGCAATGTGTATTGTTTTGTTTTGTTTTTTGTTTTTTGTTTTTTCGAGACAGGGTTTCTCTGTGTGTAGCCCTGGCTGTCCTGGAACTCACTCTGTAGACCAGGCTGGCCTCGAACTCAGAAATCCGCCTGCCTCTGCCTCCCAAGTGCTGGGATCATAGGTGTGCACCACCACTGCCCGGCAGCAATGTGTATTTTAAGGAAGAAGTCAGAGACTTGGTTGCTGGGGGCCAGCCCTGGCAGTTGTTGCTGTTCTTTTTTTTTTTTTTTTTTTTTTTTTTTTTTTTTTTTTTTTTTTTAGTAAGCAGTGTTTTTATTCCTTAAATTTTAAGCTGCCTTTTGTCAGAAGCTTTTAAAAAGAAAAGTGAATTAGGTCCACTTTGATGTCCACAGATTTCTTTTTATGAAAGTTGTATAATGCTAGTAGGTCATATCGAAGCTCTGCAATAATTTCTATCTTGACTTTCCATTAGAATATGTTCTCTAGTTGAGGACTTATGTAAAGAATACACTGCTGTTCTTGCTATTCCCAAAGCAGTCTTCAGAAAAGCCATATCTGTCCCTTTATTATTTTTGGTCCCAAAGGGAGGATTCATAATTACTGTATCAAATAACTTGGACATTCTGTTAGATAATGAGTACACATCACACTGAATCATATCAACATTTGTTAACTCAAACTCTTCCACATTCTTATTAAATATTTCCAGTGCATCTTCATCCAACACACAACCAAATCCAACACACAACCCTGCTCCCAACATCGGAGCTCCGATGTTAAGTAATCCACAACCACATCCTAGATCTGCAACTGCTTTATTTTTAGTGTCATCATATGTATTATGGATTGTATAAAGCATGCATGCTGCAATGTGCGGCCTGGTGGGATACTGTTCTAGAAGCAACTTGGGCTTTTCGAATCCATCTACTTCTTACAGGCGACTTCTTTAATGTTGCTGTATAATAATAAAAAGTTTACTTATCTAAAGTCTTAAGTCACTTTGCTTTAATAGCTGACCTGTCTCTGAGGCAAGAAACTGTTGAGCATTTCATCTTAAAACAGCATGGGATTAAATAAAGGAGAATCAAGGTCTTTAAGAAAAAAGGGGATGAGGGCTTTCTGTCTTTGTCCTCAGCACTTATACCTCTTTCAGAATACATGATCACATAGTGAAAAGTTCACCACAAGTTTATACATAAATTCAAACCATAAATCGAGTAAGAAGAATGTTTACATGCATATCCAATAAAAAAGATTATTTCATTCTTTTTATGGGTGTTTTGCCTGGGTGTTTATGCACCATTTGGGTGTCTAGTATACACATGTTAAAAGAGAGTCTCAGATTGCCTGAACTTTGGATGTGAGCCATCATGTAGGTGCTGGGAATTGAACCCAAGACCTCTGGAAGAGCAGCAGTGCTCAGTTTTTATTTGGAGCAGACATCTTCTACCTAATATAAAACAGAATTCCAGACTCCCAAATAGCAAGCATTGGCATAAACCAAAATGTTAGACAGGTTCAGTGAGCTGATCTTACTGGAGATGGGGATGCTATAGCTACCAAGGGGTCAGAAGGTAGCTGAGGACCAGTCCTGTAGGTAGGCACCTCCAAGGCTTGCATTTTAACTGTTTCTTATGCTGCCTGTGGACAGTTAATTATTTTTATCTGTCTGTTATATATCAGACAATATTTTTAAGGAAGTCCAACACAGGGATGTTCACAGTGTAGTAGACCATACTTAAGAATGTTTGGAAGTTTTTAATTGTATCTTATAATCTGTATTTACATTTGCTTAATAACATTAATGATTCAGATTTTTCTCAGTTTGTTAAAAATCAAGGTAACTGAGGACAGTTGTGCCCATGAAGACAACTGCTGGCCTTCACACTATAGTATTTCTTTTCCAGATAGTTTTAGTTTAAATGAATCTTGGTTTTGATATTCTTTAGACAGGACTGTGTATTCTAGCTTGATTGGAACTTGAAGTGTAGACTAGGGTGGCCTCTAACTTCTGATAAGTTTTTGGCTCTGCCTCCTCATTCAGGTGTGTGTCACCAACACCTGACCCAGCCCATCCTTTTACAAATTTTAAAGGCCATTCATGCTTGTTTGTCTGTGTGAGAATTTGCACGTGAGTATTCAGGAACAGATCTCTTGAAATTATAGGTGGTCCTGAGCTGCCTGACATGGTGCTGGAACCAGGCTCAGCTCCTCTACAAGACCAGTGTATGCCCTTAACCACTGAACCACCTCTTTACCCCTCCATACCAATCTTTACTAGAACTTTTGCTTCTGCATATCCATTCCATGATTTTGAAAATATTAATTTAAAAGTTTTATATAGCTGTGAAAGGGAAATGTTATAGGATTATAGTGAGGAACAAGTGAAATGTATATATAACAATTGGTATACTGTTTGGCACATGGCATGTTGTTAGTAAATGATAGTACTATTGGAGAAGTGGATCTGACTCTTGATTTTTCTCCTTCCTCCTCGTCTGTTCTCAGAGTATTTAAGCAATACAGCTTATTGTATAATGTGTAATACACATTATTGTTTAATAATTATCAAAATCATTTTTTATCTCTATCTGAATGTGTGTATATATTTTTATACACATGCTTACACAGTATCCACTTCGGTTTTATCTTCAGGAGAAGATCATAAATATACTTGTATAACTTTTGTATAGAAATGATGTAAGGACACCATTGTACTGATCATTACTTTGCCCATGTGGAGGAGACATAAGACGATTAAAACTTTGCCTACTGGTAGAAGTTTGGGTTGCTTGCAGTTAATTTTATGTGTGCATTTACTAAAATTAATGTTTATAAATATCTACATACACAGATACATATGGAAAGAGTACATATGTGAGGGCGTGGTCAACCAGCACATGAGGTGACATCCTATGTCAGCTTCTGGAATATCTAAAAGTATAGGCATGTCACTGTATTTAGCTTTCAATTATATTTTAATTCTCAAAACTCTTGAGTCAACTCTGGACCCTGTCCCAGTACATGGTAATGATCACAAAGGCTTAGTATCCTGTCTCTTGCTAAGGTAATCCTTTATTATACTTTTTTGACAACTTGTGGAAGGTTTTTGTAATGAGCTTTTAGAATTATCAAAATGTCACCCAGCATGTAAGTACTAAAAGTTTCAATCTGGGCATGTATTATGGACTGTTGCATGTCGGGGGAAATGTACCAGGAGATCTAAGGCTTGTGATACCAGCCCTTAAAGCTGAGGTAGAAGGGCTTTGTTTGTTTGTTTGTGTTTGGTTTTTTTTTTTGTTTTTTTTCGAGAGGGTTTCTCTGTGTAGCCCTGGCTGTCCTGGAACTCACTCTGTAGACCGGACTGGCCTCGAACTCAAAAATCCGCCTGCCTCTGCCTCCCAAGTGCTGGGATTAAAGGCATGCGCCACCACTGCCCGGCAAGAAAGTTTTTAAGTTTCAGACTGTTCAGGCCAGCCCTGAAACTTAAGTCCTAAGTTCTAAATAAAACTGCATCAGATAGATTTTATCAGTACTAGGTTTTTCTATGGACTGACAAGAGAATTTGAAGTGGGTATGAAGAGAAAAACAATTGATGGGGAGAGGGATTGTACAAATTGTTGAAAGAAGTATTTTTCCAAGTTAGGATTTTCATAGGTTTCTATTTCATTGATTCATATGGTGTTTATTTCACATCTGTGGGTGTTTTTTTGTAGATTCTGGAAGGAAGGCTGACATAAACTTGGATATGTGTACTTACAGATTCAGAGTTTCTTTTAAATATACAATCTTCAAAGCCTTGGCATATTTACAGAATCTGCTAACAATATCTTGAATTTGTTTAACTCGTAAATTATTTCTAAAGACATATTAATGTCCTATGGAATCAGTATTGTGGAACACATGTGGATAGTGTAACAATGACTAAAGGCATATTCTTGTAGTTGCTTTCTAGTAACTATAAAACATGAATAGAGGCCTCTAGGAAATAGTATGTAGCTGACATGATGTTCTATTTTTTTCTTGAACTGTTTGATTTTGTATATTTTTTTTGTATATTTTTTTAATTACTTGATTAGTACTAATATGTTTTCTGTTCTATGATGTGAGATCAAATCCAGAAAACTGTGAATATATATTAGACTTTTGAAATAAGGAGTAAAATTGTTTTTTTATATGTAAAGACAAAGACATTTACTTAAAATATCTTCTTGTCACCATTATCTAAAGTAAGGATTTATGACTTTATTATTCAGTTTAAGTTCACCAGTTACAGGTATAGGGTTGTATTTGGCAGTGAAATTAGTTTTGCTTAAATATTTGATGATAATTTTGTGTCTTATAAGCTAAGCTTAATATTAACTGAAATAGTAACATAACAGAATTACTACTGGTAAAGTTGTCTAATTTTTTTCTTTAATATCAGCTCACCAAGGAGGAAGAGCGAGAGAAGAAGTTTTCCAGAAGGTTGAACCACAGTCCTCCCCAGTCAAGCTCGCGATACAGAGACAATAGGTGATTTGTTGACACATTCTTAAAGATGTTAGGTTTTATTGTTTAGACTGACTGTATTTTCCAAAGTAACAAGTAATATTTACATTTGCTTTGTCCTTTTGGATTTTGGGGTTGGGTGTGAGGAGACAGGACCTTGCCAGTTAAGCAGCATACAACTTGTGGCCATTCCTGCCTCTGCCTGATTCCTGAGTGCTAGGATCACATTGCAGGTACACCCTCCATCGTTATACCCAGGTCTGCTACTCTTTTATTGGTCTAGGGAAGTAGAGCTAGGTCCTTTGTACTGAGAACATCCAGTTCTGATGTCTGTGCTGGGAGTGATAGTTTTAGAACAATGCTCTTCACATTAATCGTTGTTGTCACTCTTTCCCTAACTTCAGATACAGTGCCTCTTAGTGGGAAATTGTATTTTGGGCTTTTCTTTTTTATAACTTATCAAGATACATCTGTTACATCACAGAAGATGACATGTACATTTATTATCAAAGTATTGGAGATATAAAGTGTTACCACTTCAAATAATGACTCTAGGGAAAGATGAATGTCCATATTCAAGTCCAAAAAGGGTAATAAAATTCTAGTAAATTAGATTATAGTAAATATATGTACATGTTAAATGCAGTATATGATAACAAGTAACAAGTATATAATAATAATAAAAATAGGGCTAGGTATGGTGGTAACCGTTTTTAATCCCAGCACTTAGGAGGCAGAGGCAGTGGATCTCTGGGTTAAAGGCCAGCCTTGGCTATACAGTAAGACTCTGTCTCAAATAATAACAATAAAATAATAAACATGTTAACAACAAGGCAAATGTTAGGCCTTTTTTTTTTTTCTTTTTGAATTTTTGTTGTTGTTTTTGAGGGGCTTGAAGTTTCCCTTTAGTATGAGTGAATTATTTTTCCCCATTTTGCTTTCAAAGTGTTCAGAGTATGATCCAGGTGATTGAATGTATAGATATAAGATGTATGTAGATGTCTATATGTGTAGATATATAGTTGTATAGATATTGTACATGAGACCTGAGAATTAAGAGATAACTTTGATTTTCTTTTTAAAAGCTTTTAGAGTAAGTATAAGTAAACTTAGAGGTTTTGGGTTTTGGAGTAGCCTTGTTCTTATTATGATAGTAACATGACTTACATATTTGGGGGGCTTTTACACTTACTTCAGCATTATTCACATAAATGTTCATATGATATATTTTCTAGAAGCCGTGATGAGAGGAAAAAAGATGATCGTTCTCGAAAAAGAGATTATGATCGAAACCCTCCTCGAAGAGATTCATACAGAGACCGGTATAACAGAAGGCGAGGGAGAAGTCGCAGTTACAGCAGGAGTCGAAGTCGAAGCTGGAGTAAAGAGAGGCTTCGTGACAGGGATAGAGATAGAAGCAGAACGAGGAGCAGGAGCAGGACGCGAAGCAGGGGTTGGTCATCCACTCATTTGTGATTGGGTTTGAGGTCTTTACTGGGGAAACCTTCTGTGCTGCTTGATGTATTGTCTTATTATGTTTATTATTTTTGAGAATGCCTTTTTTTCTTCCTTTAGCAGACAGGTTCTCAGTGTGTAGCCTGCTGTCCTAGAACTAGCCATATACACCATGACATACCTCAGACATCCAGAGATGGGCACATTTTTGCCTGAGTACTGGGATTAAAGGCATGGTCCTCTGGCTTCTGTGAATGCTTCCTCTTAAAGATTTTATTTATTTATTTATCTGTTTATTTATTTATTTATTTTTGGTTTTTTGAGACAGAGTTTCTCTGTATAGCTGTGGCTGTCCTGGAACCCACTCTGTAGACCAGGCTGGCCTCGAACTTAGAAATCCTCCTGCCTCTGCCTCCCAAGTGCTGGGATTAAAGGTGTGCATCACCACCGCCCGGCTGATTTTATTTATTTTCAAGACATGGTCTCACTATGTAGCTCTGGTTGTCCTGGAATTCACTACATAGACGAAGTAATATGTGCATCTAGCTCACCATCCACTGTAGCACAGCCAGCATAACATAGGCCATACTATTGAAGTAACTAACACTCCCCACCCCTGCAGCAATCAGTAACAGTGGGGCGGGCCTTCTCCTGAGTCCTCTCTCTATGCTGGATTCTTGTGACTGGCTTGATTTGCAGGCAGCCACATTGGCCGCGAGTTTTATGAATGCAATGGGCTTATCCAGAAGACAGTTTTCATTAGGCTTCCCTTATTTTGGTTCTTAATATTATCTCCTTGAATTTTGACTTTTACAATCTTTCTGCTTCCTCTTCCAACGTTCTTTTTTTGTGTGTGTGTGTGTTTTGAGACAGGGTTTCTCTGTGTAGCCCTGGCTGTCCTGGAACTCATTCTGTATTCCAGGCTGGCCTTGAACTCAGAAATCCACCTGCCTCTGCCTCCCAAGTGCAGGGATTAAAGGCATGTGCCACCACTGCCTGGCTCTTCCAATGTTCTTGACTCTTTTGGAGCACAGCTGTGATATAACTGTCCCAGGGAGGACCGAGCACTTCACAGTCACTTATTTTCCCTACTTTGATCAGTGAGCTATGAGGTAGCTTTTAAAAGGAGAATGTTTGTGCAAAGTTTGTACTGTTTTTTTTTTTTTTTCTTTTAAGAAATAGTTTTACAAGTTATTTATGTTTTATTGCAGAAAGGGACCTGGTGAAACCTAAATATGACCTGGATAGAACAGATCCGTTAGAAAATAATTATACACCAGTCTCTTCAGTATCTAATATTTCATCTGGCCACTATCCTGTACCTACATTGAGCAGCACCATTACCGTAATTGCTCCTACTCATCATGGTAATAATACTACCGAAAGCTGGTCTGAGTTTCATGAAGACCAGGTGGATCACAACTCATATGTAAGGCCACCAATGCCAAAGAAACGGTGCAGAGATTATGATGGTAAGTCATCTAACTGTTTTATGATGTATTATCTTGTAATTTTGCCTAATTTATTTTGTATGTATGTATTTTGTATAAGTTTCATCCTAAAGTATTTGTTTAGATTGTGTAATTATTCATAAGGAGTTTGCCTATGATATTGAAAAGGAGAGATTCCTTTGTGAATTCCATAATATCACAAATATCCACTGCTGTTAACAATTTAGATTGCGTTTATAGTATTGTTGTTGGAGCAAAAGAGTCAATACCCTCTGAGTTTCTTTTCAAAGAATGATTAAATTGTTCTTTAGAAATCAGTGATTATTGAAATATATTTAGGACTCATGTATGATTTTTTTCAAAGATAATCAAAGATGTTTAAGGATTTACTATAAAAGATTATGTTTAATACTGAAATCATAGTTGTAGTATGGTTTTACTGTTAAACGAGATGGTTAAGTTATTGGTGTAGTATATAATGAGGTATATTAGCCAAAAGTTTTATATATTTGTTATTTTATTTACTGAGTATACATATTTCAATTTTATTTTTTATTGTATATATTAAGAATATTAGTTGATAATAGCTTATATTATTAATAATGAAGAGACCTCTTATAAAAATGTAAATTATAATTTTGTCCAATACTAAAAATAATCTTATTTTTGATATCATTTGTTAGCTCAGAGATAGTTTATATTTCCAGACCCTTTTGCATTTATTTCTAATTATATTTACTTACAGAAAAGGGGTTTTGTATGAGAGGAGACATGTGTCCTTTTGATCATGGAAGTGACCCAGTGGTTGTAGAAGATGTGAATTTGCCAGGCATGCTGCCTTTCCCAGCACAGCCGCCTGTTGTTGAAGGACCTCCTCCTCCTGGGCTGCCTCCACCTCCTCCAATTCTCACACCTCCACCTGTGAATCTTAGACCCCCTGTGCCGCCTCCAGGTCCTTTACCACCCAGCCTGCCACCGGTCACAGGTAAGATAGATTTGCTTCCTACTATTCATTATTTGTTCACCTGTAGTCTTTTGTGAAATTAATAACTTCATGCTTGTCTTTTTAAACAACTTGTAAAGTAGGCATACATGCCTGGTAAAAACCAAGTGTACTCCTATTTGCAATATCATGCATGACATAGCCTTTAGTAAACTAGTTACTGTGCTTTGTAAAAGCCTGTGAATTATATACATTATGATAATAATTCCCCTGCCTTTAGTCCTTCATACTTTCCATCAATCCTGATTTGTAATAGATTTAAAAGAATATTTACCATAAAAATGCTAACTTACTTGTTAAGAGCTTGCTCTTTGTAGAAAGCATTTTAGCTTGATAAAAGAATATCAGGTTTGAATGTATAATAATTTATTTTGTTTGTTTGCTTTCAGATGATATTTCTTATTCTTTGGTTTTGACAGGACCACCTCCTCCACTTCCTCCTTTGCAGCCATCTGGCATGGATGCGCCACCTAACTCTGCGACCGGCTCTGTCCCTACTGTAGTAACAACTGGCATTCATCACCAACCTCCTCCTGCTCCACCCTCTCTTTTTACTGCAGGTGCAGTTTTGGCCCCCTCTACATTTCATAAATTTTAGAGCAAAGCTTTAAAATACCTAGTGAGTTAAAAATAAGGAACAAAATTTCTCACTAAAATTACACAGTGAAAGGTGGACTTGATGAATTAATACTAAATCGCCCAATTATGAGGATATTTTAGAAGACTTCTATTGGTTTTGTTTTTTGTTTGTTTGCTTTGTTTTCTTTTTATAGAACTACTATATATTTAAAACACAGTAGTTGTATATTGTTCATTAATGAATTATATTGCTTACTTTTTCTATTATCAATGTATAAAAGTCACCAAATGGTTCTTTATAATTGTTGTTTAATTACAGTTTTTGTGTTACCAGATACATATGATACAGATGGCTACAATCCTGAAGCCCCAAGCATAACAAGCACTTCCAGACCTATGTACAGGCACAGAGTCCATGCTCAGAGGCCTAACCTGATCGGACTAACGTCAGGGGACATGGATTTACCACCCAGAGGTATCAATCCTTTCTTAGTTTCACAAAAGCAGGATGGGATATAGTTTAGAAGTAGAATGTTTGCTTATTATGCACAAAGCCCCAGGTTGATCTCTATCAAATAAACAAACAAACAAAGAAAAAAGGAGGAAAGCATTAAGAAAGGATGATGATCTTGTTCACTTGATCATGTAGTCTGTCATGAGTACCATACTTATGAAATTCTCTGATAATTATGTATTATCAAGTAGATAATACATAACTTAGATAACTTGTTTGTTTCTTATGTTTTATTTGTGATCTTACTAGTTAACCTAAAATTGGTAATTAACCTGTGGTTCATGATCCCTTTGGCAAACCCCTATCTTCAGAAATATTCATTACAATTCATAACAAAAAAAACCCTACAGTTATGTGGTAACAACACAATAATTTTAAATGGTTAGATATCATCACAACATAGGAAAATGTATTAAAGGGACACAGCATTAGGAAGATTGAGAATCACTGATGAGAGTAATGATAATAATATTCTTAAAGCCTGCCCTAGCTTGGATAATGAACTTACCTAAACCTCAAGCTCTGTGTGCAACTTTTTGTATTCTTGAGATCCTAAAATTTGACACATATATTTTTTTTAAGTAAAATGAAGTAGGGGCTTGTAATTGACTCCTCTTTGAAATTCTAGGAGAGACAGACTTTTTAATCTAAATTGTTAAAATGTAAAGTTTAGATTTGAGCAGAAGTTCTTTACTATCATCAAACTTTGGCTAGAGTTCCTACCAGTTTGATACAGTATAGCAGTTGCAGGTACAGATTTTGATGTAAAGAGATGGAAGATTGTTAGATAAAATATTATGGAGGCAGAACTAGGTCTTTTATTTTTAATCATGCCATTCAAAACTATCTTGCATCCCAATTTTCCCCTGCTGTCTTTAGAGAGACTAGAAACATCAAGATTCTTTAGTTGTATATAAATGTCCAATTTAAATAACAGTTCCCATTGTGGATTACTAAATTTAGGATTACTTAAAATTTGAGGTTTTATTGTTATCTATTGGAATCTGTCAGATTCTGAATGTCTTCCTTATATATTTGAAAAGCATGTTGTAGCAGGGTGTGAAAAACATTCTAATTCAAATTTATACCCTCTTTGAGGTATCACAGAATCTCTTCATATGCATTCTTTTCAGTAGACTTTTAAATTCTCCCTAAGGTAATTTAATAATTATCATCAGTAGTAGCAGGAAAAGCAGCTTTCTTTGGTACTTTGTTCTGTATGTGTGACCTATACATTGCCTATAATAGAAAAGCAGCTCCGTAAGATGATAGCTGTTGGTAATGTTTATTAATTCTCTGAATTGCTCTCCCATTCTGGTTAGTTTACAAACACCTTATTTCTTTGAGTCACTTTCGCACTTAGAAAAAAAATACATATTTTTAATTATGTGTTTTTTCTGTGTGTGGGTGAGTGTGTATGTGAATGGAGGTGCCCAAGCCGTCAACCAGAGGCTATCAGATCCTCTAGTACTAGAGTTCATGGGAGGTGTGGGTGTGAGCTGTCTGATGGAGTACTGGGTACTGAACTCTGGTAACAAGGAGTACCCCCAACTTAACAACTGAGATACCCCAATTTTTTTTAAAAAGTCTTATCAGTATTCCCTACTTTTACTAGTAACTCTTACTTCATTCATGCTTTGCTTTTTTGGATTGGCATAAATGAATTCTGCTACTGTATAATCATATTTCTAAACCCAGTCCAGTATCAGACTGATTTCTAGTTATGATTGAGCGGAGATCACATCTTTTGTATGTAAATTTTGTCACAGCCATTTGCATTTTGCATTATGGCAATTTCAGGTCCTTGTGAATGTTGCCAGCAGTGCTGCCTATACAGAGATAAAATGTATACTTACTTAGAAATATGAATTCCTTTTTAATACCATTTAGATACATTGTGTATATTTTTGTTGATACTTTAGACATACATTTCACCTAATAACTTTGTTTTTAATTTGTTAGCTGATTTAGGAATCTACTTAAATGGTGAATGCTGTGTCTCTCTTCAGTCTTCTTTTCATCCTGTATGTTCTTATCAGTCTCCTTTTTAGGTTTCAAATTCTTGTTCTAGATTATGACAGATGCATAAAAGCTACAGTGTAAATTACCTAATTATTATACACTTCTGGTATCCTGAACATGGCATTAGTTTATCATAGGATATTATTTGATAATTAGATAAAGTGTTTCATATGTTAAATCTTAGTATGGCACAATCATTAAATAAAAGCATTTTAGATCCTTTCCATTTAGACTATGGAATTCTAATAAATGGACTTTTTGCCCTCACAATTCTTGGTTTTTTGTTTTTGTTTTTTTAAATTTTTAATTGACTTTTTTTGTGTGAATTTCACACCGTGCATCCCAACACCACTCATCTTCTCATCTTTCATATTTGCTCTTGCAACCTCCCCCCAAAATAAAATAAGAAATAAAAATAACAACAAAAAGCCCATTTCTTCATGGTAATGGGATTGAGTCGCTTTGTGTCCCACAGTATACCCTTTTGTCCACACATCTTTACTTCTAACTGTTCATTGCAGTGAGTCATTGGTCTGGTCTGAGGCTTCTGGCTCCGGTTATACTATCAATGCTAGATCCTTACCAGGTATCCTGTTGTTACTCTATGTCTTGGGGATCCTGCTGTTTTGGTTATGCAGGACTAGCCTCTGTATGCATTCCAGTAGTTCATAGATGTTGGGGTGGGCCAACTCAGAGCCCTGGATCTGGGCCTGGCTGACCTGAAGTGGTCAGCTTGCCAGCTCTCCCGAATCCACATCACCGGGGTAAGATCTTCAGTACTGCCCCTGCTAGTTCACCTAGTATGCTCCCACTCTCATGCTGCAGTGGGCAAGGTGAGCGAGGAGGTGGAGGGCATATGTCTTTTGCCCATGATACTGCCCAGCAGATGAATGGTGTGGCCAACTCTCCCAGCTCAGCAGTGTTTCTGCCACCAGTGTCAGCTCCATTCTGTTGCCTAGGTGAGGTGCAGGGCCTGCTTTCCTCTCTCTCGAGTGCTGTATCAGGTAAAGGCTGGGGTCCTCTCTGCACAGCTCTTGGACGTCAACATAAACCCAAGCCATCAACATGGACCAAGACAGGTCCCTCAGTGGCAGCATGGTCTCAGATGACATTGCAGGTTACTCACATCAGACTCTCCAGCCTTGCATCTCCAGTTCTGCCTCTCTTCATAGTACTCAAACCATTCTGCTTCTCTCTCTCTCATCTCTCCACCCCGTTGTTGTACATCACAGTGGCTCTTGCTGCAGGCTGGTTATGCAGTGGGCAGGTATTCGGAATCTTCTGCCTGCCCAGCGTGGTGGCAGGTGGTCCAGTCTGAGCCATGCTCCTGGCTGCATTGTGCCACAACTCCCATAATTCATTTTATATTTCTAAAAAAGAGTACTCGATAGATGTTTCCATAGGTAAATATAGGCAGGAGAAAGAGTTTAATAGCTTAAGGAAACTATCTAGTGCTGTCAGTTTTATTCAGAAAAACAGTATAGAAAGAACAATATTGGTGGGGAGTGGTACATGTAGCTATTAGATACATTTGCTAATTGTTCATCATGAGGCACTTTATTTTTAATACTTTTCTCAAGTAAATCTGAATGATAAATAGAGATGTAACAAATGCTGGATGAAAACACTGTGTCGGGTTTCTTAGCTTTCAGATAACAAAAGGATGTTAAAGTGGAAAAGGATAACAGAAAGCTCCGAGACTTCATAAAAGCCAGTGAGCCAAGTGTGGGCAACAGGACCACAGACACCACAGCATGTACACTGGCCATCACAAATGCCAGTGCCATCTTCTCCCACTCTTCTGCTGTAGAAGTGTAGGAACGTGTGTCAGGCAGAGAAAGGGGCTAGCTAAGCATACACAACAACTCCACTCCTGTCTCAAGAGAGACAATAGGAGTTCACAGGACAATGAGGACATTTGAAGAATTTTTAAACAAGTATAGAGCTGCTCTAGGATAGCAGCATTGGGAACTGAAGTTTATATTTCATAGACTTGACTACATGGTTCACTAAACGTGGTACTTAGAAGAAAATGATGTAAAGGCCGAAATCAAATACAAGTTTCTGTGTTGGTAATTATTAAATGATATTACCATTTGCTACAAAAAGAACAGATTGGTAGAAAAATAAGTTTAATTTTTTAAATTTAGTTGTTATATGTGTAAGTCATCTGATTAAAGTTTGAGCTCCATGAAGACAGCTGACTAGAAATTACTTATTCTATTCTTATTTGAAACCATAAATATGGAGATAAAGAATGATAGAGTGAACCACACTAAGTCCTGCATGGTCGACTAACACAGGCACAGATAGCCTTTTTTGTTTATTCTCAGTTAAACATCCCATATCTATATTCCCCAGACTCCTGAGAAGCACTGTGAAAAATGAATGAGAGTAGATAAAAGGAGGACATAGGATTTTGGAGTGAGATGAGGGAGCCACCTGATTGGAGGAGTCACATAGGTGACTGCAAACAACAAAGGCAAAGCCACAAAAGGACAGGGTTTTCTGCGAATCCAGAGCTGGTAATGTCTAAGAAGAGAAGTGATAAACAGCAGTGAATGTCTCTGGAGGCTAGTTACAAACTGAGGAGGAGGACTGGACGGGTGACCGAGAGGTAAAAGCACAAAAGGGTCTTGCAGAAGACAGGCTTGAGATTCCAAACCCAGCAACCACATGGGAGCTCACATTCAATACCTCCTTCAGGCACCAGGCATATACATGGCACACATATATGCAGGCAAAGTATACATACACATAAATACATAAAAATTCCTTGCTGGGCAGTGGTGGCACATGCCTTTAATCCCAGCACTTGGGAGGCAGGTGGATTTCTGAGTTCGAGGCCAGCCTGGTCTACAGAGTGAGTTCCAGGGCTATACAGAGAAACCCTGTCTTTAAAAAAACAAAACAAAACAACAACAACAAATCCCTGAATATTCATAGGTTTAAGTATCAAATAGTTTCCTCAATTACTTATTTTCTCCCATGAACCAGTTAAGTGTAATGGGGGCAGCTGCCAGTTTTCAGAGAATAAATGGATGAATGGGTGTGGTAAATCAAAAGTAGATATCTCTTAGGAACTTGCTGTGGGATATGTAGAGAGAAAATGGAGTCATGAAAGGAGAAACTTTCTGAGGTTTCCTTTGTAAATATGGAGTAATGTGAGCTGTAACATTACCATGGACCAGCCCAGCCAGGTATGAGAGTCCCTGGGATGTAGGTTCTCAGGGTCAGGTAGGTAAGGATTTGGTGGTGACAAACAGAAACAAACACAGAGGCAGTTTGAATCTGAGTGTATTTTGCAGCTCTCAAGCAGGGGATTTTATACATTAAAACCTAAACATTATATCTCTTAGAAACTATCCAGTGAATTAATCACAAACACCAACAAAAATCATTTGGCATAGCAAAGCACAAAAATATCTCTTAGAAACTGTATCCAATAAAACAATTGCAAACAGAACAGGTAACATCATTATTAATATAAGTCAAAATATAACAATTTTAAAAGGATGAATTCGTGGGGCAGTCGTCCAAGGCTATTGACATATTTCCAGGAGCAGGTTAATAATTCTTTATGGTCAATGGTCAATGAATGCTCTCAACTGTTGAGCTAACTCTTCAGCCCCGTATGGTCAATTATTATTTAATATCTAATGCCTGATTTTTTTTATAAATCTTCAGCGCATAAATTTAAACTATTATAATTCTTTCTAATTAATTCTTTCTTTACCATATACCAAAACCCACCTCTGATGACACACATGTAGCCATATGAAATTTTATTGTTGAGAAAGTTTTTATCTATCATAATAGTTTTGTAATTGATTTAAAAAGTAAAAGCCGGGCAGTGGTGGCTCACACCTTAAATCCCAGCACTTGGGAGGCAGAGGCAGGCAATTTCTGAGTTCGAGGCCAGCCTGGTCTACAGAGTGAGTTCCAGGACAGCTGGGGCAACACAGAGAAACCCTCTCTCGAAAAACAAACAAAACAAAACAAAAAAAGTATAGCGTTGATTTCCCTGGGGATAAGGTCATGTTAGGGACTCCATCTCAAGGGATGGTTTCTTACCCATTATTCTCGCTTAAGATCTTGGCCTAGGCTACCAGGAACATGTAAATAAGAAAAGGAATAAGAGAAAACAAGACAGATAGATTGCCACGAGAACTATGGCTCAATATTTTTTCTCCAGTGAAGAGTTCCACAACCGGTTCCAGGAGGCCTCCCCCTTTTGAGGTCAACCGCCTCAGTCTGTGGAACTTGTCAACACAGATCCTACTGGAGGTGTTGTGGCATAATATTAAGGGTTGCTGGGATGTTCCACTGTCACAGGAGAGCTAGAAAACGGAAGAAAACAGGGAAACTCTGGGACATAGCTCGGAGCCTCTGTCTTTCTGTTTAAATAGGTGGCCAGAAAAGTCTGGAAGTAGAAGCCCAGTTAAGACAACAGGTTACATAAAAAGTAAGGCAAGCTTGTCCTAAGATTGCTATAGCATAACGCATGTAAAATATCAAGTGGTAGATGTTTACAATTCTCTGACACTACATTTCAATCTTGAATCTTTCTTTTAAAATGTGTTTCAATTATGGTAATATGTTGCCATTTAAGCAGTACTTTTATAATTTGCTAATTTGCAGTGGTAGTTTGATAGTCTCAAGTTCATTTATTTCTATGCTTTTGTTTGTGGTGAGAGTGATGGCAGATTGGAGGAGTGGCATAGATTTTTACCTTTAAAGAAGTAGCCTATATTATCACATATTAATTTGGCACATGATATTATTGAGTCTTAGAGTTAAGTGTGAAGTTTAAAAAAAAAATCGCATCTGGAAAAGACTAAAATTCCCCTGGAATACTGTATTTGACTATATATTTAGTTCTTTTGCCTATAAGATATTTATTTTGATAGAAAACCTAGATATTTTTCATAGGAATTTAAAGAAGTAGCTGAGATAAACACAAAATATTAATGTATATTTTCTTTTGTTTTGACACAGAAAAGCCTCCTAATAAAAGCAGTATGAGGATAGTAGTGGATTCAGAATCCAGGAAAAGAACTATTGGGTCTGGGGAACCTGGAGTCTCTACAAAGAAGACATGGTTTGATAAGTAAGTTGGCAGGGACTATTGAAGAATTTTGTTGTGTATTGATTATTGCTATATTATTAGATTAGAGACTATATAATCTCTTAGAAAAAGTTATGCAGATCCGTAGATTGTTTTCAGTTACAATCTTGGTTGTTTTCTAGAAATGTATGAGTTTGCTTTGGTACTACAAAGCTGTTTGCTTATAAAAGTGGTGGGATGGAGGACACCATTTTTCCTCTTTTCACTTCGACCTCTAAAAGAAACAAGCCTTTATACTTGTCAGGTGTGCTCCTGAGTATGAGCTGCTTACAGGGTAGTTATGAGCCCTCCGTCTTGGGGAGGATGTAGAAGACCTGGAGGGGGAGAAGTTTGGTTGTAGGTCCTTCCTGCTAGGAACTGCAAAGGGCTTTGCCCAGGTGGAGAGGCTGAACAGGCACTGAGTGAGTTGGTCAGGACGAACCTTGGAGAAAGAGAAAACTCAGAAGATTAGAGAGTATGACAGTACATTTATACGTTTTTATGTATGCAGGGAAGTTAGGGCTACTCTGAGTAGTTTAGAAAGTAGTTTCTATATCTGGTATTGTGATTAAATTTGTGATTTAAAGGAAAAAGGTGAATTTATTGGGTCTCAGGTATTATTTTTTTTCATGTACCAAAAGTATTATATGTATTTCCAATAATTTTATTTCTCTGGCTTAGTGGTGGTGGCTCACACTTTTAATTCCAGTACTGGGGAGGCAGAGGCAGAGGCAAGTAGATCACTGAATTCAAGGCCAGCCTGATCTTTATAGTGAGTTCTAGGACAGCTAGAGCTGCACAAAGAAATCCTGTCTTGAAAAAACAGAAACAAATAAACAAACAAACAAAAGCAAACAAAAAAGAATCCCAAAGCTGATAACAGGTTCAGATGTCATCTTTATATTGATAAGAAAGGTTAACGAAAGTTTTAAAATGAAATAAATGCCTTTCAGTAAGCTGATTTCCAGAATAGAACAAGATTTGTATGTATATTTTTGCTAAATGCAGAAAGTAGAACCTTTTTTTTTTTTTTTTATGAAAATAACAGAAAATGAGAAGTATAGAAATAAAAAGGGACCTTCTCAGGTGACTTCCATAAAAGATACTAACATTACTAATATGGAAACCATTGTTTCAAGGAAAACTTTAGATTTTTTTACTGACTAGTACTTCCCGTTTTGGGGAGAAATTGATTAAATTAAGGACATCCATTTTACATGTAAAACATTATTCCTTTGTAGTAGTTGGAATCAGTTTTATAAATATATTGATCAACTTGGTTTTCACTTACAGACCAAATTTTAACAGGACAAACAGCCCAGGCTTCCAGAAGAAGGTTCAGTTTGGAAATGAAAATACTAAACTTGAACTTAGGAAGGTTCCTCCAGAATTAAATAATATCAGCAAACTCAATGAACATTTTAGTCGATTTGGAACATTGGTCAACTTACAGGTAAGAGTTTTGGAATAATATTATTAGTAATTATTTAAAGAACTCGAGAAAACGTTGGACATTGCATGAGCACTGTATCTGTTACTATAATGGAATACCTGAGGAGGGTTAACTTACACAAGAAAAGAGATGCTAACAATGAAGTGGTGCTGTTTGTTTATCTTCTGATTAAAGACTACTGGTGAGTCAGAGATGAATTCGGTGGTCAGACTGACTACTGAACAGTTTTCTTTCATGAGAGCTCAGGGATACATGAGAACTTGTATCTTATTTAGGGTTCTTGTGATGAAATACCATGACCGAAACTACTTCAGGAGGAAATGGTTTCATGATCGAAGGAAGTCAGGACAGGAACTCAAGCAGAGCAGGAATCTGGAAGCAAGAGCTGATGCAGAGGCCATGAAGAGGTGCTGCTTATGAGCTTGTTCCTCATGGCTTGCTCAGCCTGGTTTCTTATAGAACTTAGAACCACCAACCCAGGCATGGTGCCACTCACAATGGGCTAAACCCTTTCCCATCAACCACTTAAGAAAATATCCTATAGGATTTCACACAGCCAGATTTTACGGAGATAGTTTAATTGAGGTTCCTTTCTCTGAGATGACTTTAGTTTATGTCAAGTTGACATAAAACCACCTAGCACAACTTTAAGGGCAGTTCCTCTAAATGATCCTGTAACCTACCACTAAACCTCACTTCTTAAAAAGGTCACACTACTTAACCAGCCCTGCTGGCACGCATAACATGCTTTGACCAGTGTTTCTTTGTTCTATAAAAGTAAAAAAATGTCAAGAAACTGCTGCTACATTGAAACCTAAATAAGTGTTTTCAGGGTGTGGTTACTCAGATCTGGCCCCAGATAAATTTTTCCCTTATTTCATTAAACAAGCAAGCAAACCAGCAAACAGGCAAAAAACCCAGAGAACTTTCTCAGGCTTTTTGGAAATACTGTAAGAATGACAACAGTGGCATGTTGTACAAATAACAAAAGTGTAAGGAGCTTGATGGTAAGATCTTACTTGAAGGACTAAAATCTCACATGTTAAGACACTGACTGTAAAGCTATGCATTCCTTTAACAGTAGACTGTTCTCCATATGGTAAATCTTAGGTTGCCTATAATGGTGATCCTGAAGGTGCCCTTATCCAATTCGCAACTTATGAAGAAGCAAAGAAAGCAATCTCCAGTACAGAAGCAGTATTAAATAATCGCTTTATTAAGGTTTATTGGCACAGAGAAGGAACTACTCAACAGTTGCAAACTACTTCACCAAAGGTAAGAGAGAAATTTCTGTGAAGCCTAATGTTTCTTGGGGTCCTTTACCCTGTTCAACCAGGCTTTTGAGTCATGTGACGCTTGGCTTTACTACAGTTAGTCACAGGCTAGAGAAAGTTACTTAGCTAGTCTTTTATTAGCGTGTGAGGAGACTCTTAGTTGAGGGACTTATAAGATGGTATGTGTAAAGTATCTACAACAGTAGTTACTGAGAAGTAATCACTCATTAAATGGTGGAGCATATTACATAAGTTTATCACTACACAGTCCTCTTAGACTCTGCTTTCCTTCCCTTCTACTTTTCTCCCTAGAGAAAATACTAGCTGTTTTTGAGAGGTATTATAGAGTAGTCTAGTTTTTGATTGTTAAACAATAATGAATTTAATTTTCTTAGACTTTACAATTCATTTCTTGCAAAGAAAATTAATACATTGAAAAACTGAAACATGAGTTTGATTATAAATTTCATTTATATTGATACAGCAGTATAAAATCATCCTGGTTATGCTTTGTGTTCCTTTACTAATTAGTTTGTTTGAACTTTTCCTTTTGTTTTGAGGTAATACAGCCTTTAGTCCAGCAGCCCATTTTACCTGTTGTGAAGCAGTCAGTCAAAGAGCGGCTGGGTCCTGTACCTTCAGGTACTGTTGAACCGGCAGAAGCCCAGAGTGCTACTTCAGAACTTCCCCAGGTAAGCAGCAGCTTTTATCGGCACTCTGTCAGATAGGTTCTCCATCAATTAAGTTTCCTTGGTAACTAGAATTAGAGTTAGTGTTGAATATTTACACAGAAATATGGTATTTATATTTTTGACTCAGTTGACTTAGTTTTATCATAACACTGTCTTTTTAATCTTAAATTCATTTTCCTAGTTAATGCTCGTGAGAAAGACCTCTTTTTACTTTGTGGAGATGTATTTAAACAAGTTTGCCTGAGAGTGAAGTTCAGTACACTAAATTTTATTTTTTTCTGTTATCTTTTCACTTAGAGTTCTATCTCCTGATAATTATGCAGTAGAGTGAACAGAGAACTTTTGAGAAGGGAAGACTTAAGCCATCAGGTTACACATGCTTGATTGATGATATCTTGTTTAAGTACTCACTTGCCCTGCTTAGTACTTTGCATCATTTCCTGTGGACTGGGATTCTTTCCTCCATATGTTGTTTCTTTCCACTTCCATACTTGATTGGTAGTTTCTTGTTTCTATACTCAAAGTCTCAAAAATTTAGCTTTTCTTTTTCAAGGTATGCTGTGCAAAATTGGGTTAGGGTATGGTTACCTACTTAGATAATGGATGCTGCGTTAGCTTTTCAGGTCACTAATTCCTAATGCATAGAATAAGATAATGAGATTCTCTATGAAGGTTCAGAGTGCAAAATGATGTACCCTTAATTTTAAATTATCATACCTAGATAATCACTAATTACAATGTATTTATTTATAAACATATTTTAGGAATGAATGATACTTATTTTTCAGCTTATGAAGCAGGCTTATATTTTAAATATTCAACTCTATTTTAAAATGTGTAGTTTCTATTTGTTACTATAAAATTATAGCAAGGCACTTTAGGAACCTACTTTAGGACGGATTTTACATTGTAATTTTTTACAGTTAACATTAAAGACTTTTTGTTTTTCCACATGTATTTATCTTCCCTATCCTCTCTTTCCTTTCCTCTTCCTCTTCTTTCTCCTTGTTTCTCTCTCTCATTTTTTTTAAAGGCCCAGGTTTTTATGGCTAGTATTGCTATGCTCAAACTCAATATATATTAGTAGAATCAGGATGTTCAAAATCCCAACAGACTTAATATATGTTTGGGGAAACACTGAATATGTCCGTTTTAATTTTTTTAGAATGTAACTAAGTTATCTGTGAAGGACAGGTTGGGTTTTGTATCAAAGCCATCTGTTTCAGCAACTGAGAAGGTAAGAATAGCATGATGTGTTTGTCTTGGCTTTATAAATGTTTTCCAGGTGGCATCTTCATTTTATTTTTATTTTTATTTTTCTCATAGCTCCAAACTTCTGCTTCTTAATAGTATTGGCAGCTCCTTACTCCTACCTACCTGTTTGCTGAAAAAGAAAAACCTTAGCCTGGCTCCACCTTTACATCAACATTTTAGTTCTTGCTTCTCTTACTTCTGTGTGCTCCATTCTTTTTCTTTTTTTTTTTTTAATTACATTCATTTTCTTTATAGACATTGTGCATTTTAGATTAAAAACTCTGGTAGTCTAATAGAAAGAATCATGAGCTAGGAATGTTACTAACTGCATGATAATTGGCCAGTGCACTTAACCTTTCTGAATCTTTTTACTTACTGGTAGACTGGTAGATGTAATATTTATTTTGCTTTATTTACTGATAAAGTCTGTAAATGGGAAGAATGATATACATTATCTTATTATTGGCAGTTTAAATTTATTGCTGGGAGTTTTTCATATAAGGCTTCACAACCCTGCCACCTTTTTTCTAACTAAGAAGGTGAATCAAGGTTGTTGAGGCCCTTGTGGGCCTTTCTCCTGAATAGATGTCTGCTGTTTTCACATCTAGGTGTTTGGGACTACCCTGGCAACATCTTGTCTTTCAGTTGAATTATATGAAACTAATAGAATATTAGCAAGACACAAAAGATTGGTGTTTTTCCAGTTTCTAGTCCCTGTTTTTTCTAGACCCAAGGTTACAGACGAAATTCCTGTTGAAAGTGAACCAAGCATCTAGCTGACCTGCCATCATTTGTTCTTTACAGTATTGTTTGATTTATTATTTACTTTGTTACACTCTGGCATTGATGGAAATTCAGAACTCAGTCTGTATCAGACTTTCCTTTTGGGCATATTAGTGCCAGAAATGAGTCATTTGCCATATAGAAGTTAATTCTCATTTCTAGACCTCACCACTAGCAGTGATTGTCTAAGAATAGTCTTGAGGCCATAATTGTGTTGTACATGTATTCAGAGTCTGCCACTGTTTCCCCACTGCTTTCAGTTCTCTGGCTTTTGACGCTTTATCTTAGCTGGTTTCTTGTCGTTCTCCTCTGTACCTCTGATTTTGTTGCCATTCTGTGAGTGCTGCTGTAATGTTTGAAATGTGGGTCTATTGGCTACAGTTGCTCTGTTTAGTTCACAGTCCATATTCCCCCGCGCTCCAGAAGTCGTGGCTGCTCTGTTTCTCTGCTGTGCAGGGTGCTTTTTCTATCTGGAGGAGTACCTTTTTGTGTGTTGTCTTGTGTCTGTCCTCTATCTCCCAAGGTTTCTGTCTTGGTCTTCCTCTCTTCTTAGCTGTTTGTTTGTTCCTTTATCTATGGTAGTCTCTCTGTCTAGCTCAAGCTTCTTGTGGTGCTTCTTTTGGAGTGCGTTTACCCTGTCAATCAAATGTCCTGCTGTCAAGCTTACCAGCTTTAAATACTAAGTTTATCATAGGGTGTTCATTTGATAAAGTACTTTTAAATCACATATGTACATATGTATCCACAAAACTCTTTTCATAATAATATTGTATTTGAAATTTTTTTAAATGTAAGATTGTGTGGTAAATTGAGCTACATTTCATTTATAGACTTCAGGTTCTCATTTAGCCATTAGAGATGACATTGAACAAGTTCCCTTGACTATAAAATAGAGATGCTAATAGCCTTTTGAGTTTAAATTTTGGTTTGATGTACAGTTTTGGCAATATAAATCCAGAGATTGAGAGAATATGTGAAGCTTTTCTTAACCCCCTTCTAGTGGTCAGTTATTTATTTATTTATTTATTTATTTATTTATTTATTTTAGTACATACTCCTTTGAAGACGTTCTTGAGTTTTTTTTTTTAACTACAAGAAAAACTGACTTATTTAAAATATCTGCTACACTTTCTGGGAACTAGGGTTTGTAGCAAAAGTTGATTATAGATTATAAATGCTTTTTCTTTGATATTTGTTTAAAATGTTTCTCTGTAAGGTCGTTAATTCCTTATATGTGGAAGATTACAAAGTTGAACTCATGGAGCAGAGTAAATGATGGTTACCAGGAACCCAGGGTGAGGAAGTTATGAAGATAATGGCTAACAGTTGTAAAATAATTTCAGAACAAAAGTACAGCATGGTAACCTCAAATAATAATCATGATTTTAAGTGTTCTCATAACCAAAATGGGAGGCAGTGCCAAGTACTGGGTCAATTTAGCCATTTTACAAGACAGACAGACACACACAGTGGCAAAGGTAATTTTTACTATTGGTTAAGTGATGTTTTTAAAAAGTACTTAATATTCTTGAGAAGAGTCTTTCAAATACTTTATAAATAAAGCTTTAAATCTTATTCTCTCCAGAGTTCTCCATTTGCCCAGTGTTATAAAATGCTATGTGCTCTTAGACAATATTGTAAATTAACGTTCTGATTTACTGAATATATACTTACTTTGTTGAAGAAATTGAGCTTATTAATTTTTTTATACATGATTTTTTAGATACTTAAAATGAGTTTGGTTTTTTTTCTATTTTAAATACCTGTTAGAGGTACTAACTTATTATTTAATTATTATTTAGAATAAATATTTAGATTATTAATAGATCTATTATAATTGAGCTAATATTAAATCATATTAAATTTTGGTTTGAGCTAGTTATTTTAAAAATGAAACTTTAGATAGCTTCGTAGTAATTCTATATAGGACTTCTTTTTACAGGATAGTCTTTTCTCATTCTTAGTGAGACTTTTTTTTTTTTTTTTCGAGACAGGGTTTCTCTGTGTAGCTCTGGCTGTCCTGGAACTCACTCTGTAGACCAGGCTGGCCTCGAACTCAGAAATCCGCCTGCCTCTGCCTCCCGAGTGCTGGGATTAAAGGCGTGCGCCACCACCGCCCGGCGTGAGACTTTTTTTTTACACGTAGTAATAGTAGGTATGGTTATGGATGGCAATATTTTACATAAGAAATAAAGATATGGGAACTGGAGAGATGGCTTAGCAGTTGAGAGCACTTGTTGGCTTTGGTAGAGGACCCAGGTTTGTTTCCCTGAGCCCACATGGAAACCTGAGTTCAAAACTATCCTAAATTCAGGAGGTGTAGGGGATTCAGTGTTCCTTTTTGACCTCTTTGGGCACTAGGCGTGCACATGGTACATATGTGTGTGTGTGTGTGTGTGTGTGTGTGTGTTTGTATGTGTGTGTGTGTGTGTGTGTTGTGCACACACAACATTCAGGCAAAACACTGTCACATATAAAATAAATCTATAAAAGAAAAAAGAAAAACAATGTATCATTGGAGCATAACCTCGTACCAGTTTAGAGAATTGGCTTTTATCTTTGTCATAGGCGATAATAATAAAAATGTAGCACATAATGGGCCTTTTAACTCATTTTCTGGGTTTATATTTGCTATGAAAACCTAGCCAAGGATACTACAAAAAAGTAAAGTTGCTGGCTAACACGTCTTATAAACATAGGCACAAATACTCCAAAGGAAATATTAGCAATTTCCAGTGATGTGTAAAATATGTAATACATCATGGCCAGGAAAGATTTAGTCCAGAAATTCAAGATGGTTTAACATTAGGAGTATATCTAACTGACCACATTAGCATTATAAGGGAAAAGGAAAACCTTGCATGACTATCTTGTTAGACAAATCCTTGATGAAGTACTTAGTGCTTTCTGACCTTGTTGAGGAGTGTTTCCACCTCCCCACCAGAACTAACACCACACTCACTGCTGAGATAGAGTGAATATCCTAATGGTGAGATAGAGTGAATACCCCACTGTCGAGATCAGGACGGAGACAAGATCTTCATTTAGTCACTTTCTTTCAGGTTCTTTCCCCCTAATACAATAAAGTGATAAAATGAAACAAACCATTATAAAGATTAGAAAAAAGGAAAGAAATCTGTCTATATGTGGATGGCATGGTTATTACATATGTAGAGAATTCAAAATAAACTTGCAAGCAGTTGAGACAATAGGTGAGTGGAGTCAGATCATCAGAAGTTAAGCTAATATATTGCCATATGAAATTACAGCACATGAAAACAATTGTAAAATAAATGTGCTGCGTTTACTTCTAATGGCCTGTCCATACTTTTTGTTCTTATGATTTGTAACTAAATTTTGACTGTTGGGTATGTTGGATTCCTCTGCTGTTTTCACTTTAAATATATTTGTTAATTTATTTATTTATTGATAGTGCTAGAGGTCAAATCCAGGGCTTTGACCATGTACTTCAATTTAATATGTAGCCAAGGCTAGCTTTTAATGTACCATCCAATTACTTCCAGCTCCCAAGTGCTGCAATTTCAGACACACACTAGCATGCCGGGGTAAATTTTAAATCTTGAAAAATGTGGTTATTCTTTACCATTCTAGCATTAAAATTTAGACTCAAGCAGATTCAAATAAAAAGCAATGTTTGTGATCCTACAGTTATTATTTCCAAGCACATTTTACTTTTACATCTTGGCACCTTTGAAATAGGGCTGCATTTCACCATTTCACCATTGTTGGAAGTACAGTTGTAAATACTTTACTGTTTTTAGTTGTTTAATTTTATGTAGGAGTTCATGAGATTGATGCTTCGTGGAATATTTTTATCATATATCCTGGAAATCACTGGGTAGGGCTATGGATAGGGTTATAAGACAGCTTGTAGAATCAGGGAAGTGTTCTGGTCTCATCACATACTCCCTTCAGCCAGCACACATTAGTCTGATATAAAATGCTAAGATGGTTTGAAAAGGCGTGTGTGTTCCTTATCGACTGAAGTGGGAAAAATGCTAGGTTAAACAAATAATTCTATTATAATGTATATTTGTTGCTGGAAAATATCATTGTGATACTCAAATTTCCAAGTTATTCTGTAGATAGCTTTTAACTTGTTAGGGAATTCTCATGAAGAAACAGTATACGCAGACTTAAAAGTAGGCTGTCTTGTGTTACAACCTCTTTTTAGTATAGTTTAGCAATTTGTGACATACTAAAGTAGCACTGAAGAAGTTCTCCAGAATTATTCCAGAATAATCACTGAAGTCAGACTATAAACTAAATCTGTATTTTGATTTCTAATGAAATCAAGTATTTCTTAGTATTTCATGTTTATAAGTAATATTTGGCAGGTTTTATTTTGAAGAAACTTACCTGTGAAATTTTGGTATATGTAGAATATTACTTTCCTTTACTTTTTAAACATAAGTCGTTCTCTGTGAAGCTAGAATAATGGTAGTTTTATGTCATTTAAATTTTGAGACAGAGAAGAAGTGTTAAGAGTAATAAGTTGCCCATACTTTTTTTTATTTTTTTGTCTTCTGATTTCATGATTAAAGATCAGAAAGTGATCTCCAGATTTCTGCTTTCATGCTACATCAGATGTTAACATATTAGTAGTTAAAAAAATAGGATAATGTTTTTTATTTACAGTCTTTCATCTTTCTGTATCACATTATTGCTCAGGAACTCTTAAGATGTTAGAAAAAGTAATATTTTCTCTGGAAAATCATGGTACAGGGTTACTTGCTTATGTTTTATAGAATCTGTTGGTACTATCTTTTCTAAGAACCAGTCATTTCATGGAACTTAGTGACAGAAATAAAGCTCTGTCTATATTATCACTTTATTATTGTTCTTGTTGTTACTACTAAACCTTATTATTATTATTATTTGTTTTAAAGGGTTTTTCACTTCAACCTATAATCATTTGCTTACTTTAGTGTAAAAATATTATCTATCATATGTGATTGCACTGTTTTAGATACTAACAGTATACAGTGATAAAACAAGTGAACAGAAGAGAGCTTTGGGTTTATGTTTTAGATACTCTCAAGATGAACCCCCAAATTTTATAGATGAGCACATTGAGGATACCCCCCTCTCAAGTTTACTTTAAATAACCAAAGTCTCATAATTCTGTATTAAAAAGACTTAGGTTCAAGAATCACAAAGAAGAGAAAGACTAGATGTTTGTTTCAGGGCTTTGAAGTGTCAATAGGAAGGAAGACATCAAGTTCTTTTTGGTTTTGTTTGATTTTTTTATTAAATAGTTAATATCACCTAACAAATTCAATGGTATTTTTATGTCATAGCTGAAGGAATAAAAATCTGTAAGTATTGGAAAGAAAAGAAAAATGATTAGTGCTTTAGCTTGGACTATATCTGAGATTAAGATCATTTCAAGGAGGAAGAATGGCTTGTAGGGAATGAAGAATAACTGCTTCATTTATTTTGGAACTACAAATTACACTGATCATACTAATATGTTTGTAGGATGATATTCAGTTTCTTTTTGTACTTTATTCATAAATATAATAATGACAGTCTTTTCCCTTTGATTTTTTTTTTGTTTTACATATTTGGCTTTGCTTTTTTTGTTGTTTGTCTTTTGTTATAGGTATTAAGTCACCAGGAGTTTGTTTGTTTGTTATATGGCTTAATACTCATTCTTACCATTCAAGACATGAAATATGATTTAGTTATTATAACTATATAAT
Organism: Mastomys coucha; assembly: GCF_008632895.1. Taxonomy (NCBI): domain Eukaryota; kingdom Metazoa; phylum Chordata; class Mammalia; order Rodentia; family Muridae; genus Mastomys; species Mastomys coucha. Next base: position 90,375,464 of record NW_022196915.1, on the reverse strand, counting down.
ACGTTTAGTTCAACATTTAATTTTAGGCAGAAATGCTTTAAAGTTGGAGTTTCTTAAAAAGCAAGACTTAAGAATTACTAATAATTAAGAAATTATTGATATGATTGATAACACTTTTGTTAAGAAATTGTATTTGTGTTGGTAGGTGTTATCTACATCTACTGGTCTTACAAAAACGGTGTATAATCCAGCTGCTTTGAAGGCTGCACAAAAAACCTTACTAGTTTCTACCCCTGCAGTTGATAATAATGAAGCACAGAAAAAGAAACAGGTAAGCATAGATAGTATAACAGAAAATTTGCATATAGGAAGCCCTCTCCATTCTGTATGTGCATGCCTGCTTGTGTGTCTGTTAAGGTGGTTACCACAAGCTCAAACTGGAGGGTTCGGTCTTCCCTCTGTCATCATAATTATTCTTTTACACTTTTTTTTTTTTTGCAAAGGGAAGTTTCTTCTGGTTTATCTTTGAAACTTATATGTATGGTCTAAGCTTTACAGACACAAATGCTGTATATTGCATTTGTTACCATGATTCTTCAGTTAAAACTGCTTTTCTCATGTATTGTTTGATCTATCTTTAGCTATACTCAAATGATTTGATTCTTTTAGGAGGCACTGAAACTTCAGCAGGATGTAAGAAAAAGGAAGCAAGAAATTTTAGAAAAGCACATTGAAACACAGAAGGTAAAATAGTAAAATTAAATTTGACACAGTTACCAGTGTGGTTATTTTTATTTAATTTATTTCATTCACAGTGAGAAGCACATTTACTGTAATTAGTAGTGGTAAAAGTGAAAAAGTTAATAAGTGTATTGTCAACTTACGTATTCATTAGCATTGGAGTTGTAGAAGCTTATATAAAGTGATGGACATAGGTGGAACTGGTTATGATCATGAAATAAGTTTATTTAGCTCTGTTACTATATAATAGTTTTTGGTTGGTGAATAATGAAATGAAATCATTTTCTCATTGTTGATATGTACTTCACTAATTTGGACCCTCTACTCCTGTGTTACACAATAATCAAAAGCCACATGTGGAATGCGTCTAGTCCAAATTGAGGTGAAAATCTTAATTACACAACAGATGTTTCATAGGCCAGCTTAGGCTACAGAGTAAGACTGTCTCAAAAACCTACTTTAAGGTTAGAAATAAGACCTTTTCTTATTTTGGATATACTAATTATTAAACCACAATGCTTTATGTAAAAAGCTGAAGCTGTTGTAACTAGGAGAACGTAATTTTGTGTGATCTCCCATTCCACTTTTCTGGTCCAGCACTTATGTTCTAAGAGAGCAAAAGAATAGTGAAGTTCTTCATAAAGTAAGCTGATTGTAATTAAGCTGCTGTTAGCGTTACCAGGTCTGTCCTTCTGTCTCTATATACTAAGAGTCTGTTAGCTTTGTTGAGAACATAGAAATAAACATAATATTTATTTGTTTTAACTATTTTACTGTATTTGTTTTCTTATCAATAGTAGGACTAAGTCTCTTGAACTTCTGTTTTAAAATTTGCCAGATGCTAATTTCAAAACTAGAGAAAAACAAAACCATGAAGTCTGAAGATAAAGCAGAAATAATGAAAACATTAGAGATTTTGACAAAAAATATTACCAAGTTGAAGGATGAGGTTAAATCTGCATCTCCTGGACGCTGTCTTCCAAAAAGTATAAAGACGAAGACTCAGGTATTCTGGTTTTCTGTTCCCATGGCTACAAGAGTGCAGCTCCCACACTCGCTAGCTAAAATCTGTCTAGGACTCCAGTTCAAGGGCATCTGACGCCCCCAAGTGCTCTGAACACACACAGTGCACAGATATACTTGCAGGCAAAATACCCATACATAATAAATACAAATAAATCTTTAAAAAAGAGAGCTTTAAAATAAAAATATGAAAAGTTATTTTTTAAGGATCTATAGTTTGTTAAGAATCTGATTATTCACAACTGTCCTAGTTCTTACAGGTGTAAAGTCAGCTATTGGAAAATGATTATGGATAATTTTCAGAAGGTAGTTTGAGGACAAAGTGACATGGTTACTTGACTGTGTGGCCAACAACTATGTATTGGAATTGGTGATATAAAAGACTCAGGACATGAAGTAACCTAGCATCACTGTCCAGAATGGATTTTATTTGCAAAGAGAAAATCTAGGTGTTTTAATCTAGATGATACAAACAAATGACCACGATATTTTCAGATGTTATGAATGATAGAATATAGCTGGGGCAATATTTATATTTCATCTGTATATGTATGAAACCGTGTTGATTTGTCTAATTTTAATGTGAATTACATGGTTATTCTTTTTTAAAACTCATTCCACTGCCAATTTCCATAACGACAACTTGGCCTCATAACATAAATCTTACTTATTCATTCAAGTAGACTCACAGTACATTCAGAATAGTTCCACAATTGGTGCAGGATTGTTTCCAGCATTTAAGCTGGATTCAAACTTTATTTACATTCCTTATAAACTAATTATATTCCATTAAAGATTAAATCAGATTATGATGTTGGTTAACTTTTATTTTGTTTAGTAAGTACTACTTATTAGATAAAGTCAGGTCCATTTCAGTTAGTTTTCAGCTTTGGTTTCTTTCTCGTGGCCTTATTCTTACTGGTTAAGTTTAACTTTTAATTTTTGTAATAACTCACTTTAACAGGGTTTAAAAGTACATAAAAGACATACATAGGATTCTCTCCCACCTCAAAATCCCAACCTCTGATACACTGTCTATCCCTAACTCCACTTGTACGGAACCACCATCATTCATTTATGTTTTTCCTCCAGTATAGCTAAGATGTGTGTGTTTATACCTACATAAAGGAATAGTATATATTGCTCATTAGCCCCATGGTTTTTTTTTCCCCCAAATTATCACATTATTAATTCAGGAAATCACACATTGGCTATGGTTTAGACAGTGGATTTTAGGGACATCAATGAGCATAGAAGGAATAAGGAAGCTTACAAAGTAGAGTAGTACTATTGGCAACAGAAACAGTGTTGGCTGGCATGGGGACACATAGCTAAAATCCTGGCTTTTTTGAGGCCAACACAGGAGAATCTTGATTGTATAACTAGCTTGTGCCAAGAAAAAAAAGGGGGTGGAGGATGGGGAGTACAAGAATGAATATGAGAAAAAGTATCTTCAAAAAATGTTAAGAAATAAATAAATAATGAAAAAAAGAAAAATGTTAACATAAGCTGAGAGTATTAATTGTTATTTGAAACATTAATGACTTTCAGATGCAAAAAGAATTGCTTGACACAGAATTGGATTTATATAAGAAGATGCAGGCTGGAGAAGAAGTCACTGAACTTAGGAGAAAATACACAGAATTACAGCTGGAAGTATGTTTTATCACAGCTACACACTTTCACTTGAAAGTGAGATACAATTATGGTTAACATGAAAATGTGATTTTATTTCTAGTTAATTACTGTCTATATTTCTCTCTCTCTCTCTTGCGCACGCGTACAAGTGTGTGTGTGTGTGTGTGTGTGTGTGTATGAAGATAGAGAGAAAAGAGGCTAATTGATTTTACTAAACTAATGTAGAAAATAGTTTTCAAAAAAGCAATTTTATATTTGCATGTTAATTTCATTATGAATGCCATAGGACAGTTTATGGGAATGGGTTCTCTCCTTTTACTGTGTTGTCTCACGGATTGAATTTGGAACTTTGGCCCTCTGAAACTTTGTGCTGGCCTGAGAAACTGGTATTTGCTGACACATTGCCTCTGCTTCAACACCCTGGTGCCTCTGTTTCTACTGAACTTTAGTCCTTTTTCCGGTTTTGCTCTTGTTTTTTTCTTGGGGTTAAATATAACTAAAGGCTTTACAGGTATTTGTATGGAGAGAGTCTTTTTATGTGTAAAGTCATACAGGCATGTGCTGAATTGCCAAAGTCATTACTGTAAAGCTGTTGAAAACATGCTTATTTAAGTTTTGCCTATAGATGGTGCTGTGGGTTTTTTAAAAGAGAAAATAAACTAACTTTAGTTATGAGAAACTTCTAGTGGAATTGATCTCTTATAAACCATGGATGTTTAATAGTTAGTAAAAATGTTATATAATAAAATATGAAAGTATATTAATGCCTATATTCACTATTGCCTGACATAATTTAAGATAGTATTTTTTAATATTTTAGGTTACTTGGCTTAGTTTGAGTATACTTTTTTAAAAATTTTTATTTATTTATTTATCTTTTTGAGACAAGGTTTCTCTGTAGCCCTGGTTGTCCTGGAATTCTCTCTGTAGATCAGGTTGGCTTCAAACTCAAATCTCTCTGCCTCTGTCTCACAAGGGCTGGGATCACCATGCCCGGTGAGTATATATATTTTTTAAAGTTTGTTGACACTGATTTTTTTTTTTAGATTTATTTTATTTATTTTATGTGTATGAGTACACTGTAGCTGTACAGATGGCAGTGAGTCATCATGTATGTAGCTGCTGGGAATTGAACTCAGGACCTCTGCCGTCTTGCTCACTCCTGCCCAATTCACTGTAGCTATCTTCAGATGCACCAGAAGAGGGAGGGCGTCCGATCTCATTATGGGTGGTTGTAAGCCACCATGTGGTTGCTGGGATCCGAACTTAGGACCTTCAGAAGAGCATTCAGTACTCTTACCCGCTGAGCCATCTCGCTAGCCCTCGACACTGATTTTTTTTTCTCACTTTACAATACAGTAGCAATCTGTTTCGTGCTGTTCAAGTATTAGCAGTTTAACTTTTGGTATCTGCTGGCCATGTCCTAGGCTCCATTATTCTGAGAGTTAGACAAAGCTGTGAAATGTTGGCCTAAACCTTCACTTGAGGTCCCTCGAAATTCAAGTTTTGTCTATATGTGCAACCCAAAATATTAGGCTTCTTATATTAGTTTTAAAATTGATTTCTTAATATGAATATTCCATGCCACTAGTGATGTAAAAAATGAAATATTGTAAAATTTTTGATATAATTTAGTAAATAAATAACATAAAAATTACTGTTCCATGTTTTGCTTGTTGTAATTCAACCAAAGATAGAATAGTATTTTCCAATCTTTTATGATAATTCAAATTTGATTTATAGTCAATACTCTTATATGAGGCAATACAGTAGATGCCAGAATATGCTCATCATGTTAATTTTTCTGTTTTTTTAAAGTAGAGATTTGTGAGCAAAGATTTTAAGATTGTATTGAAAGGTCATATTGAATATGCTGCTTGGCTATAGGATTTCGTAGAGGCTTTTAGTTTAAACTTGAAATTATAGGTGGTTGAAGCTTACTTTGCAGGGAGCATCTGTTTGGTCATTAATGCTTTTCAGGCATACTTGTGATATGTTTAATCTTATACCCTTACAACTTTTTTTTTTTCCAAGACATGGTTACTCTGTGTAGCCCTGACTTACTCTGTAGACCAGGCTGGCCTCGAAATCAGAGATCCCTTTGACTCCACCTTTCAAGCACTCGGATCAGAGGGGTGCACTACCACCGCCCGGTTAACTTTTTTTTTCTTTTTAAATTTATTATTTTGTTTATTTAAAAATTTTAATTGTGTATGCTATACAACATGTTTCAATATATGTATATACATCATGGAATGAATTATTAGAGTTATCTATTCATCACCTCACATATTTAGGTTCTTATGAAAATACATTTAAGAATTTCCTTTGCTTGCTCTTTCACATACTTTGATCAGCTGTACTTTCCATGCTGTGCAGCAGTTGGTCCAGCTTAGCCTGCTGTACATTTTGACCACCATTTCTCCACTTTCCACACTAGCACAGTTCTTACTAATAGCCATGCTTCTGTTCCTGTGAGAGTGATGTTTAGATTTAGTATGTGAATGGACTCTCACAGTGCTTGTCTTTCTGTGCTTGACTTATTTCATTTAGCACTATTACTTGATTTTATGTTTATTTTTGGTAATATTAGGATTTGATGTTCTTACTTAGATGCCATATACCCTCATCAGCATGTTCATCATTGTGTTTATCTTACTTCTAAAGTTTGTATATTTAGTTTCCCAGACTAGAAGTGTGCAAGGAGTCTTGTGTGATTCTACCCTGTTTACCCTTCACATCCAGCTAATTGACAAATTATAAATGAGTTACTCCCACAGTTTATTTTTGAATGAATGCTTGCCAGTATGCATGTTTGTGTACTATATGCATGGGTTGTATCCATGGAGGCCAGAAGAGGATATTGGATCCCCTGGGCTGTCAAGTACCATGTGGGTGTTTGAAACTGAACCCAAGTCCTATGTCAGGACCACTTTCAGTAATTTACTTGTCTAGGAATTGAGCTTGTGTGTTTGGCATTTATGTATGTTGCATGTGTGGACAGGTGTTAATGCATGTGTGGAGGCTAGAGGATAGAAGTTAATGTTCGGTGTATCCCTCAAGCTCCATTTTGGAGCAGGGCAAGTAATCCCTGAGTTTGGAGCTCATTGATTTGGCTAGTCTGGGTGGCTGGCCAGCAGGGCCCGGGATCTCCCTGTCTGCTGAGATCAAGGTGTGCATTTTGACTTTGCTGTGTAGGTGTTTGGGGCTGACCTTAGGTTCTCATGCTTGCATGGTAAGCACTTTAATTACTGTGCCAAGTCCACAAACTGAAATTGCACTTGAGGTCAAGGACTACTAGCACAGGTGTTTATAGACTATTTGTGGAATGAGAGAATGGTGTACTACACAAAAGAAATTATGTGGCAGAGTATTAATATTTTGTATTTCTATGTGTCATAAAATAATGCATTTAGGAAAACAACATTAGCTGAGTCAACAGATAAAAAGCTAGAAGCTTTTATTTGAAAATTAGGTAAAACTTGAAAGTCTAGAGTATAGTTCAGTGTAAAAATAACATTTATTATCTCTGTAGATTATGTTGCAGTCTGTTATTAACTTGACTTTTGAAATGATGTCCAGCATTCTGTGTTATCAAGAGATCCAGAGTAACCAGTCTTTGTCATATGTTCTTGATGTCTTAGAGTATGAACTTAGTTTGAGAGAGAAGAAGGGTAAGGTGACAAGTTGGCTCTTTGTAGAGTTGCCTGCTGACAGACCTTATGACTTGAATTTGTTCCCTGGAACCTATATATATGATAGAAGGAGACACAAAATAATGTAATGAAATTGTGAATAGTTTTTTAAAGTTGTTATATTTTAAACACTTTCAGAGAGTTATTTTAGAATTTTTAATGTTAAATGATTATCTAAAATACTATCTCAAACAGCATCAAAAGTTTGAATAATTTTCCAAGATATATCACTTGGCTTGAGTTAACTCAGTTGTAGTATTCTTCATTTGAAACTTGATTTTACTCAGAAAGGAAAATCAATGCAATTATTTCAAAATTTGAAACTCTAAACTCAGAAACACAGAGTTGGGCATTTCAGATTAGAGGTCTCAATGCCTAGCTACCACATTGTGTAACCCATGTGTGTTTTCTCTTCTAGGCTGCTAAAAGAGGAATTCTTTCATCTGGCCGAGGTAGAGGAATCCATACAAGAGGTCGAGGTGCAGCTCATGGCCGGGGCAGGGGTAGAGGTCGAGGCCGAGGTGTGCCTGGGCATGCTGTGGTGGACCACCGACCCAGAGCACTGGAGATTTCTGCATTCACAGAGAGTGATAGAGAAGACCTTCTTCCTCACTTTGCGGTACTTTCTTACCACCTAGCAAAATAATACTAAAATTGTTACTCAAAGTAATAGATGCTAGTAAAGAGAAGTTAAGAAAATGGCATATGTAATTTAAATTCAGTGATACACGGGTTTTCCTTAATCTGTAGTAGTGTTTCATTTTTAGTTATAAAATAGAAACAGCTTTTTTGTTTTGTTTTTTGGTTTGGGAGAAATTTTATTTATTTATTTATTTATTTATTTATTTATTTATTGTGTAGATCAGGGTGGTCTCAGATTCACTGACCAGCTTAAATGTTATAATTCTTAAATTAGATATGCCTTTAAATATTATAAGGTTCATGATTTAAGCTTCATTGTTTTAGAGAGTGACCTCAAGAGTAGGTTTATGTTGATAATTTAAGGAAAAATTAGCATTTTTATATAAAACATTTAGATTTCTAAATATGAAACTGGAGTTTTGTTAATATTACTCTCTTGATAGAGTTGAATAGGACTGAAGCAAGATCTACTTTTGATGTATGATATAAGAGTTACCAAGGATACAGTTTAAGAGAGTTTATCTAGTGGCAATAGAGTGGCTTGGAGGAGAAGCAGATTCTAGCCCCTAATCACCCACTGTTTATTTAGACTTCTGGGCTTTATTAGACTAATGTGCAGAGTGGAGATTATACCCGCCTACCCTTTCATTTTACCGATTTCAGTTGGTAGTGTTATCCTGTCTGTAAGTTACTGAGCATCAGTATTGCCCTGAGTATTCTGCTAATACTTCAGAGAGAAGAGGCAGATCTTCACTCTCACTTGTAAATACAAATCAATTAAGACAAACTATAGCATATTAAACACACAGCTCAGGAATTAAGGATTCAAGGGAATATGTTTATCCCCAGCATATGGTGCAAAAATGAGTGAGGGAGGTTCAACAATTAGTAGACCTGGAATGGAGAACTAGAAGACTAGGTAAACTTGTAAGTGGTATAAGGTGACTTTTAGTGTTTGACACTCATTCCCAGCTAATAGTTAATGCTCTATCTGAATAGAAGGAAGCTATAAAAGAAATGATTGATGTGTAAGAAGTAACTAAAGTGACTAATACCTACTAGTGGGTAGTCTACAGAGTCCTGTGCTTGTTGGATTCAGAGGGATAGAGAATGAGAACTAGAAAGGTGCTTGGAGATAAAGCCCAGCTCTCCCCTGCTCTGTTCCCACTTCTGCAAAGGAAAGGAGATGCAGACAGTTAGTACCCTGCGTACAGGTACTCAGCTCCTTAGGGATAGCAGTCAGTTGTGAAAATAATCCAGACAAGGTGAGTTCATTTTAATCCTGATTTGCTGAGACTGAGAAGCTTGAGAAGTAAATGTTCAGAAACTTAGGTAGGAATACTTTCATAAGCAGAGATTTTGAGTTCTCCTCAAAGTTAGTAGTTGGAAATTATACATGAAAAACACTAGTGTTAAGCAAGAGTACACATTTCCGAGTTTAGCTTTTTTATTTTTTTTATCTCTGAGTACAGGAGGTTAGAACAACTGTGGTTAGCAAAATACTTTTAAATTTTTGTCTAGGGAGACCAGTAATAATAGTAATAAAAACAGCTAAAACTTAAAGGGGATATTAGGAATAATTTGAATTAACACTGATTTAATGGGGCTTCTCTAGAGGAACAGAACTTTCCTCTAGAGATTTTATGTACACACACACACACACACACACACACACACACACACACACACACACACGGAGGGAGGTGGGGGGAGAGGAGATTTATTAGAATGATCCAGCTAGGACAGAGAGGGGGAAGGAGGGAGGGAGAGAGAAAGGAAAGGAGATTTATTAGAATGTCCCAGCTAGGCCAACAATAGTTGCCTATACCAGTGGACTGTCCAGGGTTCTAGTAGTCGTTCAGTTCACAGTGCTGGATAGATATCTTAGGTGATCTTCAGAATACACCAGAATCCTAAACAAATAGACTATTAATGCCAGAAAAGGAGAGTGATTAGCCACTAGGCAGAGAGAGGGCCAGGTTCCTACTTTCATGTCCTTTATATAGACTATCAGCAGAAGATATGGTACAGATTAAAGGTGTGTCTTCGTACAAAGTATCTGGCTTAAAGATGTATATCTCACCTTAAAGATCCAGGTCCCAGTAAGTGGTTATTCTCACTTCAAATAAATTTAATTAATAATTTCCTCACAGATGTGACAGCCATTGGGTTTTAGTTAATTCCAGATGTAGTCAAATTGACACCAAGAATAACCTTTATTGTGCCCATTTTATAGATGAGAAAATAAAACCTTGTAGAAATTAAGTAACTTGTTCAAGTTTAAATTTGTCCATAAAAGTTTGCTTTACTTAGTGTATGGTTGTAGTTTTATTATGGAATGAGAAGAAAAATATTAATAATGCATAAAAGACTAATTCTTGTATAATTGCTGTTTACAAAAATCGTTGTTGGGGAAATAAAAAGCAATTCATTCTGATTAGCCATAATATAATATGCTTACTATTTAAGGGTTCTAAATTTTGTTTGCCAGAGTGTAAATGCATACATAGTAAGTGAACCCATTTTAGTTAAACTTTTAAGGTAAAAAAAGTCCTGTATCTTCATTTTGATAATTTGCTTAAATTTTCCTCTTTTTATTGGTAATGATTCTAGAATTTCATAGTTTGTTCTGATGGTTGAGTATGCTGTTTAAAACAAAATTTCCTTGTCCTGAGGTTGGAGTAATAAGACTTTAACCATTGTTTCATTCATTATAACTCAAATAGATTTGAGTGTTGCTAATTCTCAACATGAGAAAGTATAGGATTAGAGCTGAGATTGGCAGATAGGACTAGAGTAATGAATTATTTGTCTCATGATATGGGTTATTATGAATTCTGGATTGTGTTTATTACTCTATTAATGCCATTGGGGGTTTTAGATGTTTCAAAAACACTTTTAGGAAATAATTTGTTAATTTACAGCAATATGGTGAAATTGAGGACTGTCAGATTGATGACTCTTCACTTCATGCAATAATTACATTCAAGACAAGAGCAGAAGCAGAAGCAGTAAGTAAAAAAACAATTTGGTAAACCTTCAGATTTAATTGGTTAGTATTTTTTTAAGTATTAATATAAATTAAACTGTACTTTGACAGAAAGTAGAATATTTTAAGTGCAAGTTTGTGCCCACAAAAATATTCTTATTTTCTTAGGAAATGTGTATATAATATAAATATAATATAATGTATATAAAATTTGACACCGATTGACTTTAAGACATACCCACTTGAACATGTTAGACGCTCTTTTTAAAGGGGTTAGAGCTGGTCTTTGCTACTTTGGAGGTTATTCTTTTTCTACCCTTCCCTAGCAATTTCACCCCCATCACTATATGGGAGAGAAAAGGGATAGTGGAGAGAGAGATACAGATAGCCAGATCCCTGAATCTGATTTCTTTCCTTTTGTGTCTTCTTTTAGCACAACTACTAACAAACCATAGCCAACCTCCCAAACAACTAACAACCATCAACCCCACCTCTTGGGGTCCTAGCATTTATACATGCCTGATAAGTTCCCAGAATTCCAAACGTCACACAATGGCAGAAACCATCTGCAGCTGGCAAAGTCACACCTCTGCTAGAGCACGAGGCAAGTCATAATCAGCTGCTTTGAACTGTCCCATATTGTCACACCCAGGATTAAAATTAAAACATATTCTTATTCTGTATTTTTTAGAGAGACCAAAATTCCAAAATTGTCACAACATAGGATCATCACTCTTTCTACTGTTTACTATTTTATCTGGCCCAGAACAAAGTATGAATAAGTAGAACGAGTGGTAAAACCTATCTAAGGTAGATGTAGAGAAAGTAGAGTTCTATTGCCCACCCCTTTTATTTATCCTTTACCTACTAGTTTCCAGTCCCAGCAGGATGACTTCTAGAGAAGCCTCTCTAGCTTAGCAGACTCCTAACTAGACTGCTGCTATTTGTGTCAGTCACGGTATGAGGCTTAAAGTCCTTGTGATAGCCTGAGTCTATGCTTCAAATGCTCCGTTCTTGTTTTGTTTATTTATTTATTTGCTTATTTGTTTATTTATTTATTTGAAATAGCGTCTTGCTATGTAGCTCTGGCTGACCACTGTGTGGTCCAGGCTGGCATTGACCTCACAGAGATCCACCTCTCTCTGCCTTTTAAGTGCTGGGATTAAAGGCATGTACTTGAATTGTCTTTTTTTAAGAGCCCAGAAATATCTTCATGTATGTATATGCGTGCGTGTGTGTATGCATGCATGCATTTTTACATTGATGATACATTTTTACAGGGCTGTGGGTATGCCAGCATGTGTTTTCATGTGCTTGTAGAGAGCAGAGTGAGGTTCAATGTCTCTTTGTTGATTGCTCTCATCTTATTTTGAAGTAGGGTCTCTCACTGAGCTCAGCTTGATATAAGGATTCCCTTAATGCTGGGATTACTGCTCAACAGTGATGATGTCCTGGTATTTACATGGGGACTAGAGGTCTGAACTCTTGTCTTCATGCTCATGTGGGAAGTGTTTTATCCTGCAAGCTCTCCGTAAAGAGTAGCAGGGAAAAGGAGGTGTGTCTGTTGGACTTGGGGTGACTTTTTTGCCCTGTGGATTCTTTAAGACATTATAAAGACGGTGTTAACTGTCCTTGCTTGTATATCAAAATAATTAAGCATGTGAATGGAAGATGAAGATGCCTTTCTGAAGCTTTTAGGTTGACAGTCAAATGAGTTTTTTGACAAACGTAAGTTGCTATGTCATCATTGTAAGTGAATGCTCCTACTAGCACAGTTGAAGATTGCTAAGAGCTTATTTATAAAGAGTTACTTTCAGGGCATTGTAACAGGTGAAAGATTAGATCTCATTAGTCTTAGAAGCATGTTCAGCTGGAACCCTGAAATAATCTAGTTATGGGGTGAAGCTGTTGGCACGGGGAGATTATTTTGTAAAATAAGAATTCCTGATACTAGAGTTGTCTCAAGGTTGGCTTTTGTTCATTGATGCTGGAGATTAAGCTCAGAATTTTAAGCATTTTAAAAAAGCTCTCTAACTCCAGATCTAAGATATAAGTCTGGATCTTTTACCTTAAGACCTTTTTTGGTCCACCTGATTGTGACACATGCCTTTAATCCCAGCACTCTGGAGGCAGAGGCAGAGGTAGGCATATATCTGTGAGTATAAAGCCAGCCTGGTCTACATTCACAGAGATAAAAATGAAACATTTTGTTTGCCTAAAGAAGAATATAAAATAAATGTTTGCCACTTATTTTCATCAGCATTTTTTGTTTTGTTTGTTTGTTTTTTTGAGACAGGGTTTCTCTGTGTAGCCCTGGCTGTCCTGGAACTCATTCTGTAGACCAGGCTGGCCTTGAACTCAAATCTGCCTGCCTCTGCCTCCTAAGTGCTGGGATTAAGGGCATGCACCACCACTGCCCAGCTTCATCAGCATTTTATAAGATAAAAAAGATTCTGACATAAAAGCGTAAGACAACATGGATTCAAGATAAAAGGCAGTTTTGAGAAAAGGAAGTTCAACTTTTGCTAATAGCCGTATTTTCTGGTACGTTTTTCTAAGCAATTCAATGAACATTTTAATTTCTCTATCCAGTTGTACTTCAAGGTAAAACTACTACAAGAATAATATTTCTGCGCACACACACACACACACACACACACACACACACACACACACACACACGGATTTTAAAGTGTTGCCACATGCTTTTAATCCCAGCCCTGGAAAGGGAGAGACAGGTGGATTTCTGCATTTGATGCCAGCCTGGTCTATAAAGGGAGTTCCAGGAAAGCCACCATTGTTCAACAGAGAAGTCCTATCTATAGGGTGCAAGGGGAGAGCACAAATTAAAACATTATTAAATGGTTATTTGGGCAACTGACTGAGGTGGGAGGCATACACGAAGATGACAACCAAGATCTTAGCACTAGGGAGGCAGAGCTGAGTTTGAGACCAGCCTGGTCTACAGAGCAAGGTCCAGGAGAGCCAGGCCTACACAGAGAAACTCTTGAAAATCCAAAACAAATTAAACATAAATAAACAAAAACCTTGTCTGGAAAAAACAAAATATAAAGATAGATTAAAATATATAACTATATATATAAATAATTATATACATATATATGTATGTGTATATACATGCACATATATATACACATACATATATATATAATGGATGAGTTACAGAAAGAATTCTGTATTTAAATGATCTGAAATACATACTAATTTCTTTAAATGGCTTTTGCTACAATGAAAGTGACTGTAACATTTAAATAATATTTCTTATAACATCAGAAAAGCTTAGGTTTCTTGAATAACTTTTATCTTAAGGGATCTTATTCAGAATTGTATCACAAATTTATGTAGCCTGAATTGTTAGAAATTTCTAATGAACAAAATTCATTAAAAATTAAACACATCTATATAAAACATCCAGTGGCAAATTTTATTCTTGAGAACTTTCTACATGTATGAAATAGCATATCTACTCCCAGTTTTGTCCTCTTAACTCCTCCTAGGTTCCTCCTGACAAGTCCCTCTTCCAACTTGATATCATCGTTATCTGTCTTTTGTATTTTTTTCTTTTTTCTTTTTTTTGATAACCCACTTATCCTAGTACTGCTGCCCATATGTGTGTGGGCATTAGATTTCTGACTGAAGAATGAGAAACTTGGCAGTGGCACTGTCCTCGAAGAAGAAGGCTTCTTACTTCCCTAGCAGCTGTCTGTTACAGAGAGCTCAGTCAGCATGAAAGCTGAGAACACTATCTGCGGGGACTGTGGGCTCTCTTGATCCTGTGCAAGAGATCACAGCTTCTGTGAGGTCATGTTGTAGTAGCTATGGCATGGCCAGAAGACAGACAGCATTTCACACACTTCTCACCCTCCAGCGTTAACCTTCTTCGTGTGTTCCCAGAGCCTGGGAGGTGTGTGGGGGATGATAAAAATGTCCCACTAAAGACTGAGCACTCAGCCTTTGGTTCTCAGCACTTTGACCAGTTATCAACTACTGAGCATTGCCTAAAGGAGCCTCTCTGACTAGAGGAAGAGCAGCCCTGGTCTGTGAATATTAGCTGACCATTGAACAAACTTAACAGTAGGCTCTATCCAAGGACCTCTGACCTTCCCAGCAATGGACTTTTGTCCAGTTTACAATACCAGATATGAGATTCCCACCTGTAGAGTAAGTAGCCTGAGACTCAACTAGAAAGTGGTAATTCAGCTGGGCGTGGTGGCACACGCCTTTAATCCCAGCACTCGGGAGGCAGAGGCAGGCGGATTTCTGAGTTCGAGGCCAGCCTGGTCTACAGAGTGAGCTCCAGGACAGCCAGGGCTATACAGAGAAACCCTGTCTCAAAAAACCAAAAAAAAAAAAAAAAAAAAAAAAGTGGTAATTCCCCTATCTTCTCACTGTGCAGTGATGAGGAAGCCCATAGGTGCCTTGTGTTCCTCAGCAGCCTGCATAGCATCTTTGAGCATTCTACTAGCCATCAGGGTTAGCCTTTGCATCAGTCTCTTCTTCTGCAATCAAAGTATGCAGTTATCAGCAGTAGGTCTTTTCATGGAGTTACTGTATGTAACCAAGAGCTATGGCATTGGTAGTGTTTTCCAGACCTTTCGATCCTCCCTACAGTTTAAAAAAATTAAAACTACATAAAGTTAAAAGTTTACCTTACAAATTTGAAATGCATGTTGACTATAGAGATGGGTAAAATTAGGTCACTAGAAATATTTGTCAGTAGGCTGTTATTGTATAGTATGGCATTACACAACTGTATTGCTATTGAATAGGAAGCTGATAAAGTCTATGTAGGGTGCACACAGCAGAGACCCATTTTAAGAAGCAAAACCAATTCCATATCCAGATTTGCTGTAGATATTGCTGGTCACATTTTTGTTCTTTTTACATTTCCTTTTTTAAATAAATGGGATTTTTTTTGGGGGGGGAGGTTGGTTTTTTGAGACAGGGTTTCTCTGTATAGCCCTGGCTGTCCTGGAACTCATTCTGTAGCCCAGGCTGGCCTCGAACTCAGAAATCCGCCTGCCTCTTGCTCCCAAGTGCTGGGATTAAAGGAGTGCACCACCACCACCCGGTGGGAAAAAAGTTTTATAAATATTTTGCATGTGACATTTGTCATTTCTTAACGGTAATGATTTTAGCTTCAATATGCATTTTAAAATTGTGTGGCATTGTAATTAAGCATGGACTAAAAACTCTAAGCTGAATTTTAGTTATCATGAAATCTTTTAAATTTCTCTTAAATTTATATGTACAGATTTAAAATTTGTACATGGGAGTATTAATGCCATATATAACTCATGTTCAGATGTCATTGAATATGTAATTGTTTCTACATTCCATATTACTCTGCACTTTGAGTACAGAGTAATATTGAGATCAAGAGTTATTTTAATGTTACTAACACTGATTTATGTTCATTCATGCTACTTTAAATGTGTTTTCTAAAGCAGCTGCTCACTATAGGAAGAACTTAGGCTTGACTGTTCTCTGAATCAGCTGTCATCAGTTATAAAGTGTTTTTATATGAAATATTGTACTTTTCTGTAGAAAAGTTCAGAGTTATTACTTTTCCCTTTCATTAAGGTATTTATATGATTTTGCATTAGTTATATATCATTTTGCAGTGATTTTGATCAATTTGAAAATATTGTAACATTTTATATGCAAATTTATTTTTTATAGTTTTTTTAGTTAATAGTTACTATATAGCATGTAAAATTCATTTGCTCTGTTTACCTTAAAAATCTTAAAATATATAATTGGTTTAGAAGCTAGAGGCAAAATCTTGATGTATATTGGGATTGTTATCTAAATAGTAGTTATCAGTAAATTGTAATTTACTGTAAATTGATAAAACAGTTTTTTTCCTACTCAGGTTTTGGCCAGGAGTAAAATGATAGTTGATTACGAGAAATTGTTGTTTATTTTAAAAAATATTGTATATCACTAGTATGATTTCTAAGAAAAATAACTATAAAGTAATAATTCTAGCAAATAAGTGACCAAATAGCAAATGAAAAAGCAACTGTCTTTTGAGTTTAGTTCTTTAAATATTAGACATTAACAACTTAAATGATTAATGTTCTTCACTTCCTTATTCTTAATTGTTCTAGGCTGCAATTCATGGAGCTCGTTTCAAAGGGCAAGATTTAAAACTGGCGTGGAATAAACCAATAACTAATATGTCAGCTGTGGAAACTGAAGAAGTTGAACCTGATGAAGAGGAAGTATGTTTTTTTTTTCACTTGTTTTCCCATCATTATTCATAGTTCATTTATAAAAGGTGATTTTTTTTTTTTTAAAAATGGCTGTGATTTTAACATAATACTTTTATTCCTAAACCATATTCCAGACAGGGGAGATCAGATAAATGCAGACAACTTTATATTTTCTGGATTAATGAGAATTGTCGATTGCTAACCCAAAAATAACGTGATATATCAGTTGTCAATTATTGTAGATGATAATAATTATTCATTAGATTTTTATCCACAGGAAATCTTGTAATAATATGTTAAGTTCTAGGGTATTTATTTTACTTAACTGCGGTATCAACATTTCAGCCTTCTTTTAAAACTCCTAATGCTTTATTTAGTTCCTTAGCGTGACTACCTGCTATGTGGTAGATTCTGTGATAGGCACAGAAATGAATAAGACACGGTCCCTGTCATCAAGGAGCTTATGATCTGGAAAGGAGGGTGGTGGTAGAAGCAAAAGAAACAAATTACAGTCATAGGCATGCTGATATGCCAAATGCAGATTTGAACAACATGCTATGGGAACCCCTAGGAAGAAATGATTGTGTCTGTCCATAATAATCTTAAAGGTCTATTACCAGTAGAGCCAAGCCCTGAATGATAAAATAGTGTTCTGTACCTATGTGCTGGGGCTAAGAAAGTGAAAGGCATTTTCAGAAGAGTTCTAGCATCAGGATAAATATGGCAGAGTGCAATTTTTCAAATAACACTAGCTGCTAGGATAAAAGGTCTGGCAGGATAAGAAGGGATAGTGAATTTAAAAAGCCCTGAGACAAAGACTTAAAGTAAACAATTCTGTTTTGTTTAATCATGAAAACAGTTATAGAAAAAATTTGAAGAAGTTAAAAAAATAAAGGTAAGGTAAAGAAACTAAAAGATTGTTTTACATTTGTTAGATTTCCATAATGCTGCTTCATTTTGTTTACAGAGCATTTCAAATCTGTTACGCATATCCATAGTCAAATGCAAGAATAAATGTGTATTTGAAACTCATGTACATGATTTGTCATTTTATATTTTAGATTATACCTATGTCCTTCCATGAGTTTGAATTGAATGGGGAGAAAAGCAGGAGAGCTCCTGGTCTTAGGTATTTGGAAAGTTTGGGAAAGCAGCCTCAGAAGCTTGTGAAGGGAGTGGGAAAAGAGAGGCTTCGGCTTTTGTTTTTTAATTTCTTTTTTAAAAAGATATTTATATATAGCAAAAAAAATGAAATTGTGGTAGGATTTATATAAGTTGGTGAGTATTGAGAGTTAGGGTAAATCAGTGAAATGTATTCTTTTTAAAAGAAGCATTGAGCAGTGTTCTGAAGTAGAGCAGGTGGCCTGATTTGTTAGAGAGGAGAAGTGGCATGTATTGAACCTCACTTCACGTGAGCAGTGAGCCAGGTACTGGAGAGGTGAAATGTACAAGGCTGCTTTACTTCGTTCTCTTAAGTGTTCTAGCTATAGAAATAACCATTTGTGTTCAACTTTTGAGAGAGAACAGTGTTTAAAAGTGTTACTTTTTTTTCTTTCTTTTTTGTTTCTTTTATTTCTTTTCCTTTTTTCTTTCCTTTTTTCTTTTT
>NW_022196915.1:90345639-90356745 GCF_008632895.1 Mastomys coucha | reverse complement strand
TTTTGGGTAAATTCCTAAATACATCTTAACCTAAAGTTTCAGGAAGAG
This sequence comes from Mastomys coucha, assembly GCF_008632895.1. Classification (NCBI taxonomy): domain Eukaryota; kingdom Metazoa; phylum Chordata; class Mammalia; order Rodentia; family Muridae; genus Mastomys; species Mastomys coucha. Next base: position 90,356,697 of record NW_022196915.1, on the reverse strand, counting down.
TCTTTGGTGGATGACTCATTACTTCAAGATGATGACGAAGAAGAAGAGGACAATGAATCTCGTTCTTGGAGAAGATGATTTGACTGATCATTGAGCTGCATTTGCTAGAACTCTACCTGTGTTTCATTAGTATTATCTAATGTACTTTTACATATTTGTAAAAACAATTTTTGGTAAAATATGATGACGATGGATTTCACAAATAGATAAAAGAAGAAAACTACCTTCTGATCTTGTATTTTGAAGATTGATGTTTGCATTTTATTTCAGTAAACAATTGCTAAAGATATCACTATAGGACATATGCAATGTTTTTATTACATACTTCTATTGAACATTACAGAATTCTTTGGGTTATTTGTAAATTAATGAATAGATTTGAATACTTATGACCCAATACTTGTTATAACATAGAAGATTTTGTTTTACTCCAAATAAGGAATGAATTTGCATTTAAAATCTTAATGAATGTTTTCAAAAATGAATAGATGACATAGTACGCTAACTAAAGTCTCCAAGTTATGTATTCATAATATTGCATAGTAGTATGCTTAGGCTTTACTATGTATTAGCCGTTTGTTGGATTTGTGTATGTATTTTATCACATGGGTGTTAATGATAATGGTGTATGACTGCTTTACATATGAGTCCTTATGCATCTGGATGCTAAAAATAAAGTGGAATGGTCTTTTAAAAGAAAAAAGAAAAGAAAAAAAAGCAATGACAAAAAAAAATTCATGACAATGTTCCTTGATTTGAAAAAGAAAAAAGAAAAAGAAAAAAAGAGAAAAAAGAAAAAAAAAAGAAAAAAAAAAAGAGAGAAAACGAAACAGACCATTCCAGATGGTGATCTGCCTTCCCCTAACTATCAAAAGGAGCTATAATCACTAAATAATAATGGTTACTGATACCTTTCCAATGATGTGCAATCCAATGTTTAAAATTTATACCACTTCAGTTTGGTTTGATCATATAAATTTTCAACAGATGTCTTAAAATTTAAAAGCAGGCTGATTAGTTTGGAACCAGACTTCAAGTAGCGCTAACATTTGGTGAATAAGACAACTTCATATTACATTTTGGATGTATGAAAGAAAACATGACCATTTGAAGATGTATGAATAAAGAAATGTACTATAGATACTACTTTAGGAAAACACTGTTTGGTAAGTGTTCCAGTCTGATATTTTAAGTGTGCGTTTACTATACTTATATAAATATCTTTCACATTTGCAACAATACTGTGAATTTTTTTTTAAAGTGGATTTCTCTAGCACGTGAATATAATTATTGAAAGTTAACTAAACTGTTTTTAGGAAATATATTCTTTTTAGAACGAGGGTAGGAGATTACTAGGTTGCTGTATCTAAGTATTTCTGCTTCTCAAGATTATAGTGGGTTTTTGTTCATTTGTTTTTGTTTTTTCTTTTAAACCACATTTTAACAAAACTACTTTCTTCCATTTGGGGACCAACACAACCAAAAACTAGTCTCCCCAGTGCCAGTCTTTAGCTATGGTATAACTTGTGTCTTTTCCCCTTACACTTGGGGTTAGAGTTGTGTGGTTTTTATGCCAATACTATTTTATAGGAATGTTTGATTTGCAGTTAGTACACATTTATATTTAAAGTTTCAAGCTCAGATCCCATTTGCTAAAATAATGACTTTAAGTTTACTTAGACTGTGCTATATTTTATGTAGTTTCTTGTATGTTTACTATGTGCTATTCTGATTCATTAGGTAAGTTTCTTTTCTTTTCTTTTTAGTAGTCGTGAAAGATGCCAAATTGGCAGAGGCTCACGTTTCTTCTCTTTACACCAAACAGGTATTATAAAGAAAGTAAATCTTTCCAAGGCCAGTTAAATCTCCATTCTATTTTTGGCTTTATGGTTTGATGATAGTTACAAAAATTATTATAAATTTCCCTAGAACTGTAACTGAAATTACCAATTCTATTCAGTTAAGCTCATAAATAGCTTATCAATTTCTCTAGCCTGAAATTGCCTAATAACTTATGAATTTCAATATTTTAAGTTGGTGCTTTGAATGAATCAGAAGACTAAATCTGACTCTTTTAAGTCTTCTATATGAGGATTACAGATTGCCAGTATTCACTAGATTCACAGTTGTACTAATCTGCATTTCATTATAGATGTTAGTGATGTGCTGCTATTGAGTTTTAATTCATGAGTGTGTTTCTAAATGCTAGTATTCTTTGTACACATGTTTTTTCATTTAAAACCTAAGACACCTTTTAAAAGTAAATGCTAGTTCTTGTTTTTCTAATAAGAAAATAGACTGTTAGAAATGGAGTGGTTTACCTGAAGTCATAGTGAGTAAGTAGAAGTATTGTATTTTTAGTATAAACATTTTGAGTTCAGTACCAACTTTATAAAAGTCATAGTGAGCAAGTAGAAGTACTGTATTCTTAGTATAAACATTGTGATTTCAGTACCAACTTTATAAAGGGAAAAAAAATTAGAGAACTCTGCTGCTGTGTCCTTCCTAATTATTGATCAACCATAAGATTGTGATAACCATGATAGTCTTTACCTCAGAATACTGCAGACTTCTTGGTCTTTAGGCAGTCATGTTTACCCTTTTAAAGAGCACTTTGTTCATATCTCTGTTATAATATTTAATGTTGTAATATAATTTATCTGGTTTATATGTGTGTCTTCCCCCACTAGATTGCAAGCTCCTCTAGGAAGGGGACCATGTCTTATTCATCTTTTTATCTCTAGTGCTTATAGTAAACCTGGCTCATGTGAGCACTTAGATGTTTGTTGGATGAAATAATGAATGAATGGATATTTACATTTATAATAATGAGGTTGACAATTACCTCCCTTGTTAATTCTTATCAATTTTTCTAAAAATCTAATAGTCTCCTCCGTCACTGGGGCCATTTTATTAAATGATAGTGTTATGTGTCTCATCACAGGGGTACAGGTAGCGATAGAGGTAGATACCTAGAGTCAATTCTGACATTTCCCCAGTTCGGGCCTCTAGATTGTGTAATATTAAGTAAGTACTATAGTCATTTCCAGGAGTTAATTTATCTTTTCTTTTTTAAAATTAGATTACTTAGAAATGCTGAGAGCACCAATCTAGACCATCTCACTAAATTGGTGCATAGGTGACCTAGCATAGAGAACTGAACAAGGATTAATAGATTCAGCATTTGTTCCTTATTCATAAAATGAAAAGGAATGGACTGAATGATCTCTGAAGTCTCTTTTATATCTCATGTCCCTAGTGATTCATTAGTATTTGATCCTAAAACAGTTTTATATATAAGCCAGTTATTCCTTTCTGATGTTTTTCTCATCAGCGGTAACAGCTTAGATTTGGTTACAATAGTTCATACACTACCTCTTGCTTAAGTTTTGTATACATGTCTCCAAATGCTTGCATTTGCCAGCACAAGTTGCCTTTAGCCTATAACATGCAAGTAAACTTCTGTATTTACAAGTTCTTCCTATTCCCATTTTTAGTTTTTCTCTTTTTAAAAAAAGTACCTATTTCCTTTTTTTTTTCAACAAATCCAGATGTATATCTTTCTTTTCCATCTCCATTCTTCCACAGTATTCCACCTAAAAGTAGAAACCTTTTTAATTTTACAGCTGTTCTGATCAGTTCGCTGCTTTATTCTACACATATGGTTGTCTGGTTGTACAGGTAGAGTTGGGAGTGGGAGAAAGGCTAACGGCAATGTAGGCAACTAGGGGAAATTCTATATTTCTTGTTAAAAGATTGATTAGGATTACCTCAAGGGATGGTTGTCACATTGTTTTTGTTTTTGTTTTTTTAAATCTCTAAACAGTGTTTTAAATGTTATTGGATAATTGTAACTTTTTTTTAAACAAATAAGTAACTGCTGCCCAGACATTTAATGAAAGCTTGTTGCAGAAAATAAAAGAGTATTCCATAGGTTCTGTTTCATTGTAATATGGTCACATGTAACAACCCAGTAGTTACTCTGAAGATAAGAAAGACTTGACTGTTTTGGCTGGTTACTTGTAGCAAGTATGGCTAGGTCTCGAGGAAGAAAGTATCTTGTTACCAGAACTGTTTCCTGGGGAGTGGGAAGAGGGAGGGCTGTATTCCATTTTACTTGCTACATTAACCATCGGGTATAATGACACAGAAAAAGAAATCAAACGTTTGCCTATGTGGTTTGTTGAAATATTAGTGGCTGTATCACAGTACTATGCAGATTTATCAAAATATATCTCCTCCCACACTGAATATAGGCTAATTATAGAAAAGTAGCTTTAGCTAATTAGTTTAGCATTTATATAACTATCTGTAAGCTCCATAACCCCCAAAGGTCAGTTAAGCCTTCAAAACAGAATTGTTCTTAAAGAAGTTCTGGAATACTCAAACTCTGTTTTTTTTCTTCCAGGACATTTTTTTTTCTCCTAAAATTTATTAACTAAAAATAAGATATTTACTAACATAGATTTTAAACCACCAATATACTACCCAGTATAAAATCCTGATAAGGTCAAAAGAAGACATTCTTCTCCTGGATAGTAGAAACTCATTTTTGTCTATCCCTTGAACTAAAGAGCAAGATGGATCCAATCCTGTAGAAGAGAGTGGTATTATTTTTTGTCTTTTATCATACATACACTTAGGTGGAACACAACCTTCTAAATAGATGTCCAGTTCTCTTAGGAAAGGAAAAAGATTGCTGGATGTGATTGCCACTACCAGCTATTTCTAGTGAAAGCAGACATGCTTAATAAAAAAACATCGAATTTGATAATAACTGTTAGGTAGTCTGTTAACTTTTTTGTGCTTGTTACTTATGTAAAGCATTTTACTTTTCTATCAATTTTATATTTGATCTTTTCTAAATTCTACCTCTATTTCTTTATTTCATCCACTCATCTGGCCCATCTAAAGTCAGTCCTCCTCTGTATGCCAGGCACTGTCTCATTATATGTTCCTTTTAACATTTTTGTTGTTGCACTTGGTGCTTGGTGTAGAATTGTATGTCATGTGGGATGATTAAAGAACTAAATGATCATTGTTTGGAGCTTAAGGAAATAAGGTTTCCTTATAATTATTTTGAAAATCATTGGGACACTGTAAGAAATTTGATTTTGGTTTATTTATAGTGACTTGAGGCTTGTACGTGATTTTTAAAAATTTCTTTGCCTACTTACAATTCTATGTAAAAATACCACCTGACCAGTTAGTAAATTTTCTCACCCCAGAATTTTAATAATTGCTGTTTTATAGTGCTGTGATCTTGACACTTAATGTTTTCAGAAGGCATGATACAGAGGGGTTTTGTTAAAATCACTTTAGCCTAAAGGTAACCTTGGGTAAAATTTGTCTGTAACTTTCATTTTGATTCTTTTTACGTAGATTTAAAAAAATATTTTATTAAGTTAGAGATAGTTCTATACCGTGATTTGAATTTTGTATTCTTTTTATTGAAAAAAAATTTTTTTTAATAAGTGTTTTCTTTTTCCACCAGAGAGAGAACATCACTGCCTGAATTTAGCTTTGTGACTACATGAGCAAGCCCTGTTTTGTCCTGTCTGGAGACGACTGTTAATAATATCATCTTGTCATTTGGTTTGCTCTCTATCAATGTGAATAGATGTTTACATGTACTGTGATGACCATTTTATCTTTACAGTTCTGTACAAGTACATCTGAGTCCAGACGTATATCAAACGTGTGAGGTTTATGACCTTATTTAGAAATGTTTTCTTCCCTTTATAGCAATTTAATTTGTAAAACACCTTAAGAAGGAACAAGGCCTTTTAATTTCCTTATTATGTCTCGTGCAAACTGAGAAATATGTTTGGGAAATCTATAAAGCCATGAGAGCATTAATTGAACAGTTTAGAATGAAGAAAATGAATTAAAAAGTTAAACATAAGTTTGGCTTTAATTTTTTTTTATTTTTAGGATATATTTATTGAATTAGGATAGCCACTAAAAATTTTGAGCAGACTATAAAGTGCTTTTTACATACTGTAATTAGCTTGTCTATTTCTTGGGGAGTGTATTGATTTGATGGGACTGCCAGGGCCATTTACTCCGGTGCATTTTTTGCTGTTTTTAACTCCTCAAAAACAAGGAAAATAATTTTATTTCTTTTCAAATAATAAATGATAACTTATGGGTTCTAACATTGAAAACCATCTATTAAATTTGTCTAGTTTATATAGTTTTCATCACTTGTAATCAAGACATCACAGACAATCCTATATGCAAGGGGAATTAGTGTTACATGCTTGTTTTTAAGGAGTAGTTTTCAGCTGCTTTGTAACTGTGTCCTAATTATCAGCAGTATAGCTTCAACTTTTCAAAGTATAAAATTAAAATTCTCATTCTAAATATTAACAAAATTCTTTTTATAGCATACCCAAAGTAGTTTTTCACTAAGTTATTTTGAGTATTCCTTCATAGATTATTAGGGGGTATTTTAGAAGTCTAATGTGACAGCTACTTGGAAAAGTCCAAATTATATTGATTCTGATTTTTTTCCTTTTTTCTTTAAGTTCTATTCAGTCACACTTTCTTCTACAAAGCTGACACCCGCAAACACTTTTTTCCCCTTGAGTATACATTGTGATTGTCTTTATGAGTAATAAAATGTTAACACATGCATAGTCGTATTATAAATGATCTGTCTTGATCCACATTGATTATACATGCATGGTTAAAGGAAAAGCATGTATATTAGGTAATTACCGTTTAAATAATAATTTGGATAGCCAACAAGGCATTTTGTTTAGTTGTGCCCCACCACATGCCCACTTTTCTTGAGATTCCTTTTTTTACAAATTGGCAGATAGCCATGAAGTATTCATAAATGTTTAGTCAGACTAGTTGATATTTTTTATTTTCATAAAAGACTTTACGGTAGTAGTGTTGTAGCTGCTTAATTTAGAGCCAAAGAACATTGTCTGAAGAGACCATACCTGCCAGTAACTGTTTTGATTTGTTAATAGCTGAATGCTACACACTGTTACCTTAATTAATTTTGCCACTGCTTTTTACATTTACTATTGAATTAAAACAAAGCAAAAGAACGTGGAATCTGCCCTTGGGGATCAGAGGTCATGTTGATTTCTCCTTAAGATCATTGTTTTTTTTTTTTTTTAAATTGTTGGTAGATTCAGTTGGTCAGTTACATTTAAGTCCTTATACATCAGTTAATTAGAGATTCTCTTTTAATTTTTTTCTTGAATAGACTTGTTATGGAGCTGTGTGTACATAACTGTACAAAATCATTTTTGTGTAATTGAATGGAGCAGTTTACCTCTGCATGATTGCATTATGGAAGCCTTTTATATATCTTTATATTTTTCAATATACTTAGATTTTACAATATTGGTCGCTCTAGTCATGCTATATTTGTTTTTTTTAATAGAATTTATAAATATTTATGCTCAAAATACAGATCAACTAAATATTTTTGGTCTTGTTTACAAGATAATACTTTAAAGTGATACAGGCCCCTCAAGTGTCTTAGGAAACAGTCATTGGTGCTATAAAACCTTCCAGTGTCATTGAGTCTGTTGTTTAGTCTTTGCTAGGCTTTAATCTATTATCGCTTACACTTTAGCTAGCAGCAGGATTATAAAGAGATATTTGTTGAGTTGGGGTAAGAGCGCAACCCCATTAGAGAACACCTAATAATGTAAGAAAATGATGCAGAATGACTGTGTCCTTATTTGTGCCCAGCTTCTCCCTAAAGAAAATAGTTTATTTTGATAAGAGGGAGGCTATTAATTTGAGTAGCATTTAAAAATGATACACTCAAGCATGTTTTTTCCCTCATATTTGAAATGGAAAACTTTTCTAGTCCTAAAATAATTATGAAATTTTACTCTGCTTTAAACTCTCATCTGTCCTTTCCTCAACTGAAGGCAGAGTATTTCGTACAGATATTTACAGAGTACTCACTGAGTTATAAGGAAATGAGTTATTACATTGTACTCATTGTACTAGTTTTCCATTGATGTGTATTTGTTGTTCTGCCCAGGATTTTATTGCAGCACCTTAGTGGATGTTCGTAAGACACAGTGATGCATCAGCAGAGCATTCTCATATGTGCTTTACTGTTGATTCTCAGAATCCAAAACCTGTTTTGAGTGTGATAATACTTCAGAACATACTGTCTGGCACAAGATTTCCTTTAATAAGTGATTTCTTTTAACTCAGTTTCTATGGACTGTTGTTGAATCTGAAAACACCAAAGGAGTCTTTTCTTGTCTGAAGACTGGGTTGTTCCAGTGGTTAGCACCTGTGCCCGTAATTATCCCATTTCATGAATGCGTGTTGGCATGGGGATTCCCTGCTCTGAGTGGAGCGAAACTGACTGGTTAAGCTGTAGCAGCTTCCTTGTTTATTTTTAAAAGTGATGATAAAACTTGAACTGAAAAAGGTAAAACTTGAACTAGAAAACTTCTCTTGTATGCACAGAATGTTTATAGTGACTGTGTTTATGTGGGTTGTCAACACTTCTATTATTTATAGTTGAATTATGTTGTTTATTAAATATCCATGTTTATTATTTTTATATTTTGAAATTTTAAAAATAAAATAGTCTTAATAAAAACAGTTGTTAATGTCTTAAAATTATGGTATATCATATAACAGTTATATTTATATACATAAGACTTATATTCATCATGCACACACTGTAGAGACTTCTGACACTGTTAGCAAAGAAATAGGCAGATGTTTCCTCTTTCCCGCTCACCCCTCTGTTCCCACTTGAAGTTCTTTAAGGTCAATCACGGTTCCAGTGTATTATCAGCCCAGTGCCTTTCCCCATGCATGTGCAAACCTTAGTTACCATTTTTCCTTAGTTCCTCCTGCTTCTGTACTACTGAATTTTCTCTTTTTTCCATCTGAAGGCCCAAAAATTATTCCTTTGGTGAGTGATAAGTATAAAAATCCTACAGTGATGACTAAGAATGACTGCCGTGGAGTCCGAAGGTGGAGTTAGGTATAACGTGTTCAGTAGTTTCCCTGATGGTGCTGCCAACCCTTTCCCCACCTACAGTCAGCATGTTGCTTTCATAGTTAATTTAATTGCAAGGATTCCATAGTTTTTGTGTTTCATTATTAGCTATGCATCTGCCACCTAGAAAAAGCTCGATGGTTACCTGTTTACCTTAACAAATTCTGGGATTAAAAATACATCTTTATCTCAAAGGGCATAAACTTTGATGATCTATAGAGGTTAGTTTTTAAATAGTAAAATTTCTTAATAAAAATGGTGCTTAGTAAAATTTTTAAAATTTGTAGCTACATACATATAAATACCCGCATATACATGCACACAAGTATGTATCCAGTCCTGTGAGTATTTTTTAGATTATGTTGTCAGTTTCCATTTTACCCAAAAGTATTTCTTTACAAGAATAGACTTTTAGTCCATTCCTCTTTAGTCTTTTTCAAAATTACATGGAATTGTGTATTGTAGAGAAGCTAGTTTAAAATTTGGATTATGAAGTTTATACTTTTGGGGGGCTTGTTTAGCAGTTTAATCCCTCAACTGGAATTAGAATGAAGTAAGTTTTATTTGGGTTCATAGTGCAAGCCGCACACTCTTCCGCTTCTATCTTTGTGACATTCGCAGCCACTAAAATGTCCCAGGTTCTGAACCTAGAGAGAGATTTGATCTTTTACAAAGTACGGGCATATAGGTTTTTTGGTTGGTTTTTATTATTAATCATTTTATTTGTTTTTATTTCAGATGTTATTCCCCTTCCCAGTTTCCCCTCCACAAACCCCTTTCTCCCCTTTAGGAGTCAAAACATAGTTGGTTTGCATTTCATTGAAACTCATTAAATTCATTTGTTCATTTTACAATAGTAACCACACTTTTTCTTTTTCTGTACCTTAGATCTGATGCAGTGACACTATTAGTGATATTTTCCACAACATATAGTTGCCAAGATTTTTCTTTTTCTTGGAATTGCAGTTCCTAATAATTTTATGACATTATTAAGCAGTTACTGAAAGATAGGGTAAATGCTCATTTTTATTCAAAGAAGTGATAAAATCCAGCTTGGAGTTTCTGTTTCTAAACCATATTGTTTTCAAGAATACACAAAGATCTGCCAAATAAAAATTTTATAGATATTTTAAGTCTTCCAGTCTACTTTTCTTTAGATAAATATATTTTTACTGAAGTCCATGCTGATACACATAGAGCATGAAGTAGTGAGAGAAGAAAGTTAGCTAATAGAGTTGTTGTTCATCAGGCTGGTTTTCTCTTCTGTTATCAAAAGAAAACAGAATTTTGTCTTTGTGTTTCTAGAGATGAAACCTAGGGCTTTGGGCATTCTAGGCAAGTGCTCCACTCCTGAGCTTTTATTTTTAACCCTAGAAAAAGCAATTTAAAATAACCTTATAATGTATTTTATTTGGAAGAAATTTTCTTGAAAAATCCTATTTTCCTTGGTAACTACATGATGGTAATGTTTTTATTTAACTAGAAGTGGGAATACTTGCATGAAATATTGTATGACTGGTTTGGATAGCTGAGGGTTTGCAGTGTTGTAGAGTTTCACATTCTCTTTCTGATTCATGGTGTGTTTTAAATGTGCATTATTGAGGTGTAATTTAATAATCTTTTATTTGATACTCTGATAATTGTGGTTTCTAGCAGCAGTTTTTAGTATATGTGCTGCTGAAGCGAGCACCTCGCAGCAGTTTTTAGTAGAATGGGGCATAGTTGTGTATCCCAGGCTGCTCTCGAACTTGGTAGGACTTGCTGTGTTATCAATGGGAAACAAGGTGCTGGACATCAAGCTTAGTGCTTATGCCTGCTATGAAAGGGCACTAGCGACAGAGCTGCATCCCAGTCTTTCTTGATTATAAGATTTAGAATATGGGGTTAATGAAGAAGTTGCTTGGTGAGATAAAGTACTAGTCACATTTTTAAAAGTAAATTTATAGAACTCCAATGATACTTATGAAATCATTTAATGTTCAAATATTTTTTTTAGATATTTTCTTTATTTACATGTAAATTTCTCCATTCCCTGTTTCCCCTCCAAAAAACAA
>NW_022196915.1:90341137-90344465 GCF_008632895.1 Mastomys coucha | reverse complement strand
ACATAGTTCTACCGGAGGACCCGGCTATACCACTCCTGGGCATATACCCAAAAAATACTGCAACATGTTCAAATATTTTTATTCCTAAGATCACATTTAAAGAAGTGTCGGAAAAATTTAGAAATTATACATGAAATTGCAATAATACAGTGGGAGGGCTGTAGCAATTTCAGTAAAAAAGATGCTTGAAAAATTATGTAATGACCTTACTAATTGTCATAAACTTCACATGTCACTTGTAATAGGGCAAAAGCTACATCTATTAAGTGTGTTATAGAAACCCACTTTATTGAGTGTTAGTTACAGGAACAGTTCTTTTGTTGGGATACAACCCTCACTTTGTGCTTTGGAAGAGTAGATCCTTGTTAGATGTCCAGGATAAGGAGAGAGATGAGATATATAAACTGTATTGTGAAAGCTGTTTTAGATTGAAAGCTGCCTGGAAATAGGTAGTACAGTTTTGTTTTCTCAACTTATAAGCTTATTAAAACTTGATGAAAAGGAGCATTCAAGAAGCACATCTATCTAGGATCCTTCTGTTCTCTTCCTGGGATACATTCAAGATAGCACGCTCGGAGTGGGTTCTGAAGCGCCATTTGAGTTTGCATTGCTTTTATTTTGGTAGTAGCCTTACTGTTGCCCAGACTGGACTTGAAGTCATGGACTGAAGTCATCCTACCTCAGCCTCTTAAGTAGCTGTGACCACAGGTGCATACATTGTCACCTGGCACTTTTTAACCTTCTCTGCTACTAGAGTACTTGAATATATAATTTATATTGTTACATTAAAGCATTAATACTGTCAGACCTGTTGCTAAGAGTCAGGGTTCCAGAATCTTACTTGTGCTGAATTAATTAATGTGTTGGCTGGCTGGCTGGCTGGCTGGCTGGCTGGCTGGCTGGCTGGCTGGCTGTTCTTGAACTTGTGGTCCTCTTGTGTCAACATCAGTGCTGAAATTACAATTGTGTCATCACATCGACTTAACCTAGTGTAACTGTTTTTGCCTAGTTAGACTATTCATTTTCCAGAGTCCATGTAAGGGCTTTGTTGTGTACAGTTCTGTGTAGCTCCAGATTCTAACAGTGAGGAAGTTTGCTGCTGGTTGTTGCAGCACTGCATATTAGTTCCTTTTGACAGAAAAGGTCTACAGCTTTTTACAATAGTTTGATAATTTGAACTGTATTTGCATCCCTACATTTTAGAGGTCTGTTTGCTATAGACCCTTTGTCTTTCAGCGTCAATTATTTTTCTAGAAGTGTGAAAGTTTAGTTTTACTGTCATTAAAGAACTTGAATTTGTAAGTTTAATATATATGTGTATAAAATAGATATAAATATAACTAGCTACCTAGCTAAATGTGCAACTATCTTATCAGTGAGAAGTGTTCTGGACATTTAGTCCAAATGCCTGTATACAAATGTTTACCAGAACTTTACTCAGGACAGTTATAGCTTGGGAGAAAGTCATGTTTTCCGTGAGTATTTAAACTCTTCACTCCGTAAGATAATACTCCACAATAAAAATACAAATCATTGATAAAGGCACATCCTAAACAAATCTACAGAGGTAACGCTTAGTGAAGAAAGACAGTTTTGAAAGGTTGTGTTTATGTGTAATTCTTTAAAAGTGCATGTGGTGAACAGGTTGATCTTGGCTATAGATTTTTGGCATGCTAAAAGTGGGAGGGCACTAAATGTGACTGCTGGCCACAGGAATCACCCTTTAAGGATAGAGCTGTCTTGACTGTCATTGTCAGCATCCTGGTTATGGCCTTGTATTACAGTTTTTATTATACAATTGGACCAAAGTTTGTTTGTTTGTTTGTTTTAAATCATTGTGAAATCACTGCATTTTTTTGTTTGTTTGTTTAGAGACAGGGTCTCTCTGGCCTTTGTGTGGAACCAGGCTGACTCTACCTCCTGAGTGCTAGGAATCAAGTTGTACACTATCCTGTTGTGTGTGTGTGTGTGTGTGTGTGTGTGTGTGTGTGTGTGTGTGCGTGCGCGCGCACACTCACCTGTGTGTGTACCTGGGTGTATGTATGTATACTTATATTGTTCATAGAGGCCAGAGGAAGACACTGGATTGGTCCCCTGGAGCTGGGGTTAAAAGGCTCTGAGGGTATGTGGATACTAGCAACAGAACCTAGGTCATCTAGAAGACCATCAAGTGCTTTTAACCCCGAACCATCTCTCTTGTCCTAGATTCCTGTTCCTTTATGTTTGCGTGTAATTTAAATAAAGGTTTGATATAGAAAAAGTACTCAAAGTCAGAGCAACATCTCCAGTACATCTTGAAAACTAAGAATTTGGAGAAATATCTTGGAATGAAATGTGCCACCCATAAAGGATGAGTACCTGTACTAAGAATCTGAGGTATACCAGCCTGCCACAGCTCGGGGAAAGATTGAGAGTCACAGATAGTACCCAGTACCAAGGGAACTGCTGTCCAGCACTATGGGGCAGTTTGATGATGAACTCAGAGTGATTGTGACCGCTTGCAGAAGACCTGCAGAAGCTCCAGCCACACAAAATTCAGTGGATAGGATGGGATGGGAGTGGAGTAGGTGGGCACAAAATCCCACCACTAGCTGAGGAGCTGTTGACATTTGATAACTGTTGGGAGAGGAAAAGGTTTGTTTTAATAATGTGACTCCTGGCAGTTTAGCCACAAGCTGGAGCAGGTCCTACTTCTAAGATTAGCTGGGCAACATTAACTGGAATCAATAAGAAAAGGGGGAAAGGTTGGCAAGGAGGGTGGAGAGGATGCTTATGAGAGGACTTGGGGAGTGTAAGAATATATTCAAAATACATTGTCTGAAATTCTCAAGAAGTAAAAATACTCTTTAAAAATATTTCTTTAAAAAGGATCAAATGGAGTTATATATCTGGATACAGAACCTACTTGTGCTTAAAGTGTATGTTGTTTATTTTTTATTACTGATGTTACTTACAGCTGTTAGACTGAGAAATGACAGAGGGTGATCATTAAACTAGTGAATCCTTGCTTCGCCTTACTAGTCCTTCCTTTAGCTCTAGAGAGTTGAAGCCATCCAAAATTGGGAGAGACAAGCAAAAATACACGTGTAACTTAAAAGCCAGAAAGAAACAGGACTCTTGTTGAGGTGTAAGGCACCAGGGAGCTAAACTGGGGTGGTGTAAAAAGGCTTCCTATAGGAAGTTCAGTCATGGAAAACATTCTTTTAAAAATTATTAGTCTATGGTATAACATAATAGGTCTTATTTGATTTTATACATGTATGTTTTTGTTATACCCATGCTCATTCTTTCTTTGTTCCCTCCTGCTGATTTTGCTGTTCTTCCCTTG
>NW_022196915.1:90334218-90340905 GCF_008632895.1 Mastomys coucha | reverse complement strand
ATGCATATGTAGCCAAAGAGTTTAGTTAGGGTTGCCTCTAGCAACCACTTAAACAGCCTGTAGATAGTGCTGGAGCCTCCTGAGCCTATTCCCCATCCACAATGTACAGAATGTTGCCTGACCCAATCCTGTGCAAGTAATCACTAGTGCTGAAAGTTCAAAGCTTCGGTGGCCACGCCATACTTAAGAGACAAAGTTCTATCCCTTTTTCACTTCTTCCCACCTGTATTCCCTGAGTTTTGTGTGTATGGATTTGGGGTAAAATACAGGTCCCTTTTAGGGCTGAACATTGAATAATCACACACTCAGCAGTGTGACTAGTTGGGAATTGCTGTAGGAATAGATTCCCTACCCTGGTCTTCCTCCTTCTTGAGCTTTGGTGATAATATTTGAAATGTAAATAAAGAAAATACCTAATTTTAAAAAAAGGAATGAGTTCCCATTGTAAAAAAAAAAAAAAGCTTCTTTGAAGCAGACAGTAGCACTAAACTGTTAGTATAAAAATACTTAGGAGGCATTTTGATGTGCACAATATGCCTGTTTAACAAATAAGTTACTTCTGCACTATTTACCACTTCAGCCGCGGGCTTTTTACCACACTTACAGTGCCAGGCATGAATTCCCTCCTGTGGAGCAATCCTCAAATCCAGTGAGGACTGGTTACCTTCATAACTCATGCCACTGTTGAACTGGTGTGTACAGATCTTGCCTAGCAGTCAGTAGTGAAACATGCAACATCCATAGCTGAGTAAAACTTGATGGTAATTCTCACTGGATCAGTAGCACCTTCCAACACACACAACACACACACAGGGAGCAAGCCTTTCACTCAGTTCTAGCTTGATCTAAGTCTTACAACAACAACAAAATAAATCTTTAGCAATAAGGCATTAGCATTTAGTTCTGGTAGGTAACCAACTGCAACTTAGAGGCACTTGGTAGCTTCTCTGACCAGAGGCCCACCCTGACAGTGGAGGATTTCATTTAATAACCAATAGTTTCTGGGAGAACCTTGAGCCACTTACAGGACATATATTCTTGGCTTTTGTTTCTTAAAATAGTATAAGGGGAGCAAATACAGGGTGTTTGAAACACTGAAAGGAAACCTCTGTGACTACAGTGTAAAGATGTAAACTAAGTTTCAGGTGAGAGTCTTAATTTGCCCAGTAAGGATGAGGGTCTGGAGGCTATGGGTATAAGGAGTTCCCATTTAGTCTAGGTAGGAATATATATATCAAGAATTAGCAGACAGAAAATAAATATATTAAGGTGTTTTGGGGTATACACACACACACACACACACACACACACATATATATCTCACAGAATTGACTTTTTAAAAATCAAGTTTGTTCCCTTTACAACCCAGTATCAGCCCTTTCCCCCGTACCCCCTCAGATTCTCTCTCCATTCCCCTTTTCCTTTCTCTGGTTGTGAATACTTCCCCTCCCACACACATCAAGTCACTTTAGGACTAGGCATATCCTCTCCCACTGAGGCCAGACAAAACTGTCCATTTACAGGAAGGCCACAGGTTAAGGGACAGCCCCTGCTCCATTTGTTTGGCAGACCTGCATGAAGACCAAGCTTTTCACCTACTGCATATGTGCAGGGGAACTAGGACTAGCTCATGCTCACTCTTTGGTTGGTGATTCAGTCTCTGGGAGCCCCCTAGGGTCCAGAGTCCAGGTTGGTTAACTCTATTGGTCTTCCTGTGGAGTCCCTATCTTTTTTTCCCGTTTTTTCAAGACAGGGCTTCTCTGTGTAGCCATGGCTGTCCCAACTCACTCTGGGATGGGTCTCAATTTGGAGCAGTCACTGGCCATTCCCTCAGTCTCTGCTCTCTGTGTCCCTGCACGTATTTGTCCCTGCAGGACACATTTTGGGTCTAAAGTTTTGTGAGTGGGTTGCTGGCTTTAGCCTTCCACTGGGAGTCCTTCCTACAGGAAGTGTCCACTTTGGGATCTATATACCTCACTGCTAGGAACCTCAGCTGGAGGATTCCTACTCCCTTGGGCCCTCTGGGGCCTCTCCCCCATCTCAGATCACTGGCACATTCTAGAGATTGCCACTACCAGTCTATCACCCTCCTCTCTCTTCTGCTCTCCCTACATGTGATCTTCCCACCCAACTCTTCTCCCCATCCTTTCTTCACCCAGTTCCCTTCTTCCATTGAGCTCCGATATCTATTTTGTTTCCCCTTCTGAGAAAGATGCAAACGTCCTTGTTATTTGCCTTCTTTGGGTCTTTGACTATAGCATGGTTATCCTGTACCTCATCCACTAATATCCACTTATCAGTGAGTACATGCCATGCATGTCTTTTTGGGTCTGGGTTACCTCACTCAGGATGCTATTTTCTAGTTCCATTCATTTGCCTGCTAAATTCATGAGGTCCTTGTTTCTAATGTTTGAGTAGTATTCCATTGGGTAGATATACCACATTTTCTGTATCGGTTCTTCAGTTAAGAGACGTCTAGGTTGTTTCCAGTTTGGCTATTGCTAGAAAACCTGCTATGAACATAGTTGAGGTGCACTCTATGAGATGGAATTCATTTCTCAGGTGGACAAAAAACCAAGACTGGATGGATGGACTGTGGATTTAGGGGAAAACCAAGTAATATTCTAAAACAGTGGTTCTCAACCTTCCTAACACTATTATCTTTTAATATAGATCCTCATGTTGTGGTGACCCTAATCATAGAATTATTTTTATTGCTACTTTATAGATACTACTATTATAAATTGTAACATAAGTATTTGATAAGGTGGATACCTTATCATCTTATCACAGATCCCTGTGAAAGGGTTATTTGACCCTAAAGGGGTGGCAAACCACAGGTTGATAACTTCCATGCTAAAGGAACATAGCAATAAAATGACTCCTAATGACATTTGGCCAAACTCATGGATCTGTGCAGTCGTCAGAGAACCACCTTTTTGCAGTAGATGGGAATTACAGATAACCACAACTGAATAATGTGCAGAGTGAGGAACTTTGGAACACTCAATATAAATAGGATTTCTTTATCAAATCCTTCCTCTAAGGGCTCAAGGAGCTATATGGTAGAGGAAACTGAAAGATTATAGGAGTTAGAGGGGATGGATGACTCCCAGGAGACAGTGTCCTCCACACACAGTAGGACTGATGCACATATGAACTGAGAGATTGGTAGCAAGCAGTGCCTGCATAAGTAAGAACAGAACTGGGTGCCAGCAATGAAAGGGTAAGTGTACAGGGGATCCCACCCTTAACCAAGAAGCTATATGCAATTGACACCCACTTTGTTGGGTAATTTTATGTCACCTTGACACAAGCTGTAGTCATCTGAGAATAGGGAACCTCAAGAATATGTCTTAGTAAGATGGTGGTATAGACAAGCCTCTAGGTCATTTTCTTAATTAGCAGTTGATGGAGGAGGGTCTAGTCCATTGTGGGTGGTGCCACCGTTGAGCTGGTGGTCCTGGGTTTTATAAGAAAGCGACTGAGCAAGGGGAACGAGCTAGTAAGCAGTATCCCTCCATGGCTCCTGCCTCCTTTTATCTCCAGGTTCCTGCCCTGTTTGAGTTCCTGTCCTGACTTCCTTCCATGATGAACAGAAATGGAAGTGTAAGCCAAAGTTTGCAAGTGGCTACTTAGTCAAGTAAGATGCCAAATCTTGTCAGGACAGCCAGGGCCTATAGATCTGGAAATGTGTAGATTCCATAGAAGACAGTGATATAGAGTGAAGAAGAATTGGGAGAGGGTGATACTAAAAGTAGGAAATGATATGCACAATGAAAAGAATGCAACATTTAGTGGGGTGGTTCAGTGAATGATGGGTAAAAAAAAGTAATTTATGATACAGTTGAATAGACATTTATGAGCATATCTTACAGACTGAAGGGAAGGAGATGGACACAGGAATGGTGATGGAATGGTTTTGTTTATAATTGATAAATGGTTCATGTTGTACTGTGACAAGGGATGTCAGACAAGAAACATAAAAACAGCTATAAAAGAAAGGTCACTAAAGCCACCATCTCTTTTAAGACATGTCAGACATGATTGGATGGTTTCTTACTGCTTGAGTAATGAAAATTTCCAGGTCAAGAATTCAGTTATGCCAATGGGTTTTTAACAGAACAAGTGGGCAGTCCTTACATTAGGATATGCAGATGCATTTAACTATCAGTTACTACGGTTCCTGTAACTAGTACCAGCCCCTCCCGCATCATGTTAGTTCTTGTTTTAAAGTGTCAGTTACTGACCATGAGCCCCCTTGATTCAATTTATACACACTTTAAACATTAACACACACACATACACACACACAGAGCGCAAAACATGTAGTCGTGTTGCTCTCTTGTCTCCCAAAGATCAACTCCTGAAATATTTTATCAAACTAGGTAATTAAAATTAAGTGCTATGACAGCTAGAAATGTAGCAAGGTAGTTGCTGCTTTTGTGGGGCTGAGAATAGCTGTTGATCCCAGAAGAGGAAAACTAAAACAGTTGCTGCTTGTACTTTCAAGGGCACCACATACGGGTGGTTCTGAAAGTGATAAGGCATGCTGCAGGTAGGCCTAACAGGGAATGTGGGAGAACCTTTCTACCATAATCTCTTCATCTGAAAACAAGTTCTCAAGCCAGTCTGAGAGAAGGGTTTCAGAACCCCAGGGCTGTTGGTTGCAGAGGAATGTTGTGAAGGTTAGCCTGAGTGTGAGAGGCAGTAGGTAAATACCTGCCACAATTGCTACCAGTATTCCTCCCTGTGAATTAAATACCTTAATTTGGAACCCAGTCTGGACCCCATGTCTGAAAAGGCTCATCTCTAGGGCCAATGTCATAAGACAACTACACATAAAACCCAGTAATACAAGTGGACACATGGGACCCAAGTGTTTGGGTTTTGTTGCCATGAAAAGACACCATGGCCATGGCAACTATTATGAAGGAAACATTTAATTGGGCTGGCTTACAGTTTCAGAGGCTTGGTCCATTATTGTCATGGGGGGAAACTTGACATGCAGTCAGACATGGTGCTGGAGAAGTAGCTAGGAGTTCTACATCTGGATCCACAGACAGTAGGAAACTATGCCACACTAGGTGTACCTTCATCATAGGAGATCTCAAAGCCTTCCCCCACAGTGGCATACTTCCTCCAAAAGGCCATACCTCCTAATAGTGCCACTCCCATGGCCAAACGTTCAAACACGTAAGTCTTTGGAAGCTATACCTATTCAAATTACCATACCAAGTAGGAACCAAAAATCAGTTACAATATTCTTTACTTCACAAAAATCAGCCATTTTCTTTCCAAAGCTATCATGGCTATTTTCTAATAGTGTATTTCATTCCTTTTCCTCAGGTGACTAACCTGTGTATAGCTCTGTGTTCACAATCTTTCTCTTGTCGTCTTTTGTCTGTTTGCAGACAGGGGGACTGCTTCTCTTTGTCTGTGGTCTCATTTGTCTTTTATTTCTGGTAATGAGGTGTCCTGGGTGTTACTTCTTGGAGAGTTTTTCTACATCTCTTCTCACAGAAAAGGAGGTTAAGGAGTATGCTATTTTATTTCAACTCCTGTGTTTTTTTTTTCCCCCCTCATTCCCTGTTGACTGACTTGGAAGAAGCAAGTCTATTCCTCAGGAGAGTTTTAAGTTTGTGTTAAAACAGAAAACAGTAGCTTATTACTTTTTGGTAATCTCCTTTTCTTTCTCACATTCTTTTACATGTGCACATTCATGAGTTGTACAGTTACACATCTATAGTATTTGAATGCATTGAAATAGCACTAAGGCTGTTTTCAGCCTCCAGTTTCCCTTTATACGAGGGATCAGTGCTTGCTCCATGAAAATTGAAAATAAATTACGGCGTCAATAGCAATGGACAAAAATACTATAAGATTACTTATTATAATATTCATACCTATTTCCTTATCTGTGTTTTTTTAAACTTTTATTCCATTATGATGAGAAAAGTTACATGATTTCAATTTATCTGAATTTGTTAACATTTAAAAACATTTTAAGTAAATAGAATTAAATCACATTCTTGTTTCCCTTTTGTACCCCAACTCCTCCCAGAGACCCCCTTCAATACCTATAATATCTTTTTTGTCATATTCCTTAAAATATATAAGATAATATAACAATAAAAATGAATAGTATGAAAGTTGTTTGATATAAAACAACAATCAATTTAACAGCCTTATGTAGATGCTTGTCTATAGCAATACTGAAAATACATACATTTTTCTTAATATAAATTTTAAATAACTCCAAACATATTAACTGTATATTTCAAAATAATACATCACTACTAGTATTTTCTTAAATCAACATAAATATATAAAGTCTTTTTGTTTGTTTGCTTTATATTTAGTAGAGTTTAAAATCTTGGCTCTTACTGTGGTACAAGCCCAAAATAAGAACAATTTTTAGACATTGGATTTCATTGTAATAAGATGGTACTTCAGTGACCCTCACATCACCGAAGGATTTTACTTTCATTTTAGCTAAGCTGAGAGTTGACAGTTCTGCTGCACTAAGAAATGATTTGTAGGCACGATTTTTGGATACAGACTTCCTGCTATGGTCAAAACTATTTGACTTGTGTGAGTGACTTTATTCTTAGCCCAGAGAGAATAGGTTACATTCATTTAAGAAATGATGTGTGTATTAAGATGGTCTATCCATAAAGTCATTCA
>NW_022196915.1:90328995-90333571 GCF_008632895.1 Mastomys coucha | reverse complement strand
TTATCCTTAGGTTTGGTCTTCTCATTTCATCCTGGATTTCCTGGATGTTTTGGGTTAGGAACTTTTTGTTTTTGTATTTTCTTTGACTGTTGTGTCAGTGTTTTCTATGGTGTTTTCTGCCCCTGAGATTCTCTCTTCTATCACTTGTATTCTGTTGGTGATGCTTGCATCTATGACTCCTGATTTCTTTCCTAGGTTTTCTATTTCCAGGGTTGTCTTTCTTTCTGATTTATTTATTGTTTCTATTTCCATTTTTAGATTCTGGATGTTTTTGCTCACTTCCTTCACCTGTTTGTTTGTGTTTTCCTGTAGTTCTTTAAGGGATTTTTGTGTTTCCTCTTTAAGAGCTTCTAGCTCTTTACCTGTGTTCTCTTGTATTTCTTTGAGGGTGCTATTTATGTCTTTCTTAAAGACCTGTATCATCATCATGAAAAGTGATTTTAGATCTGAATCTTGCTTTTCCAGTGTGATAGTGTGTCAAGAACTTGCTATGGTGGGAGAATTGGGTTCTGATGATGCCAAGTGACCTTGGCTTGTGTTGTTTATTTTCTTATGCTTGCCCCCCGCCATCTGGTCATCTCTAGTGCTACCTGCCCTTGCTAAATCTGACTGGAGCCTGTCCTTCCTGTGATCCTGGTTGTGTCAGAACTCCTCAGAGTCAAGCTGTCTTTGTGATCCTGTGATTTTGAGATCCTGTGACCCTGGGCTTGTTAGAGCACCTGGGAGTGCAGCAGCTTCCTCTGGGTGTTGTGGGACTGGCTGTGGAGCCTGGGCCCAAGGTCTGCTCAGGACCCCAGCTCAGAGAGACCGGAAGGAACCCCTCTTAACTGTGTCTTAAATATGCTAAGAAGATAAAGATTATATGAATCAGTTTTTTTATTTGATTTCTTTTTTTACTATTTTTTAGTTAATTATTTTTGTTTTATATATATGAGTGTTTTGCCTGAATTTATTTATGTGTACCACATCTATGTCTGGTGCCTATGGAAGCCAAAAGGGCTTTGGATCTTCTGGAGTTACAGGCTCCTGTGAACCTCTGTGTAGAATGAACCTGGGTCCTTTGTAAGAGAAGCAAGTACTTTTAACTACTAAACCATCCTTTCAGCCAGTATTTTACTATTTTTAATGGAATGTTTTCAAAAGCACTTTACTTTTTATTAAAATGTAGAATATATAAAACAATAATGGATATACTATATAATATAGTAGCATGTACACACATGTTAGTCTGGTTTAAAAGGCAAATTGTCATTGAAGATGTTAGTTTTGTGTAGTATGTGCACATTTATATGTCTGTATACATAGATGCACATTATTAATGAGCTATAGAGTTAGAGTATATTCTAGTAGTTATAAAGGAGACTGAAGGTACCTGGGTTCTAGTTCAGGATCTGAATACTAACCAGCTGTATGTCTGAAAGAGTAACTTATTTTCCCAGTGACTCACTTGATTTATCTGCAGCAAGAGCAAAGGAAGTAGATCAGTGTTGTCATGTAGGATTCATCTTGAGAACCAACTCCTGAAAGTAGCCTGCTGGTGCTAATCTGTAAATTCTGAGGCAAGTGGAGCCTTCGTGGGAAAGCACCACCATCAATTAGTGCTGTGTGCTTTGGGTTCAGGAGGTGAAGAACAGGCCGTATGTGCCATATGTTAGCTGCTTCCCTAGGCTGCATTGCCTTCAAGGCTGCTTGCACTCTCCATTAGAATTTGATATACTTGCCTTCTAAATTTAAATTTATAAACATAAAACAAACTGGAAGAACAAAATTTGAAGTTTCTTTATGTGATTTTGGATTTTGGAAAAACACACGTTTTCTTAGAAAAATTTAAAAAGTAGTTTCTGCCAAAACTTTTGGGGAAGTATTTTAAGATAATGTAAATTTATCTTCACCCTTTCATTCTCTCATGAAATATGTATTAACTGCTAACTTTGAAATTGACATAGTGCTGGGTATTGAATATTTGCTGAGTTGAATTGAAATGGGGATAGAAAGGTGAATAAGATGCAGTCCTTGCTCTATGGAGTTCATGGCCCAGTGGGGAAGGCAGCCATGCTGGAAGGCAATTATAATACAACGTATTAAATGCTGTGATTGTCTTGTGATGCTCAGACAATGGAGTGGCCAGCTTGTCTTGAGGAATCTCTGGCAGATTCCTCAGAGGCAGTGACACCCAGGCTCAAAATGAATAACCATGTCACCTTCAGAGGATAGCTTATGTGTTTTGACACTAATGATAATAGATTCTCTCCCTACAGATATTTGCATTATGATGCTAATATTTTGCATCATAATTTATGGGTTATTTTGATAAAGGTTGAGTCTAGAAAATTGAAGCATCATTAGTAATCGTTTCAGTAATTGCTGAGGAATCTATGGCCAGATGATGTGAGCCTGGAAGTGTGATCTGTCAAACCACACCCTTTATTTCCAGAGGCTTCAGATCGACTTATATTACATATCCGTGGATGATGACTTTGGGGGACCATTCAGAACAGGAGTCACAGAGGCATGAACCAAAATCGGAAACTCAGAGGGAAGGGAGGAACATGGACTGGCTGAGAAGGGAAACGGTAACCAAAACAAAGGGCCTCTCAGAGCCCTGAGCTTCTCCACGGATACCATGGTAGGAACAGCGTCATATTCTGGAGCACAACAGTGAAGTTCAATCTGAGTGACATCAACAGGAGTCTACCTTCAGAGAAGTGGCCGTGGGGAGATGAAATGCAGTGACCCGTCCATTGCATCCAGCAGCTAAAAACATCAACATGAACATGTGTGAAAAAGATGACATAAAGAGGAAAGAATAGAACACTATCTCCTATGCAGATTCTATTGTGATGTCCAGAGCAGTGTGAAACTTCTCAGAGCAAAGGCCTTCTAAGGAGAAGAGATCCATATATGTGTCCTCCCTTGAGCTAATGGAAACTAAAGGGACCAGAAGATGCCACTTTTCTGATTATCCGCAGGTGCCAGTTTTGTCTGTCTGAGACAATCATATGATTGGACTTAGAAGACTAAAAATGATATCCAATATGAATGGCTAACTATATCAGGTAGACACTCACAAATATGAAGATGCTTACTTGGCTTGATTCTTATCTTTTTTTTTTTTTATTAAGAAGTTGCAGTTCATGCAGAAAGTAATATTTCTAATTAATACATACATTGTTTCTCACCAAAGCTCTGAGTTTTGAGCATGTATCTGTATGCCTGTAAATGACACTTAGTAGCTGGATTTACTTTGTACATGTTTTATGTCCACTTTGGCGACAGATGACCTGCATAGGGCCATGGTGATTTATGGAGCTGCTTGGTTCCTCTCTCATCTGAGCAGCCAGTCCATTTAGCCTGAAAATCACTAAAGTGTAGCAGGATTTTTGCTTTCTGAAAAGAGAAAAACAGATGTGTTAAAGGGTTGACGTGTAGCTCATATTCCAGATGGCATAGCACAGGTGTTGTGTCTGCCTCATGAGGCTTATAGGTACGTAGTCTGCTTTTAAGCTGAGCATACTTTGGAAGCTGCTCAATGAGTGATTATTTTCTGATACAATTCATGAATTCCTTCTGTAGGTTATATCACAGGTGATAGCCAAGACAGTGCCTTTTTTTTTTTTTTTTTTTTTTTTTTTTTTTTTGCGTGAATTGTGACCAATTAGGCAGGACTAGATGAAGTCAATTTAAGCTTTTGATTTAGACACATTCATTTCGCTTGAAAGTTTTTGTGTGTGAGATATATGTTTAATTTTGTACATTTTCTTGCCTTTTTTGTTTTATAATCTAAAAGAAAATTCTACAGAGCATAGTGAGTTTCCTTTATTATATAAGGAATGCTTTATCTCACTGCAGAAATAGATTAGAAAGAAACTACTGAAGCTATAAAAATAAGTATAAATTCAAAGACCTAGCAATCCAACTCCAAGGTATATAATACTCCACAGAAATAAAATATATTCTTACCCAAGTAATGTACAAGCAGAGTATATTACAGAGAAAACTACAAGTAAATAACTCAAACCAGAAAATAATTCCTATGCTAATAAATGGCAGAATGTTCTAGATATATAACAGACTATTATATAACAAAAAGAATAAACTACTGTTTATACAACATTGTGAATAAATTCAGCAAATAAATGTTGATTTAAAAAAATTATCTTCCCACAAAAAGAAGACCCCAGACCACAATGAACAGATGTGATTCAGGCCCAGCAGAGGTGCGTGCATGGAATGCTGAAGACTGCCTCTGCTTTGAGGGCTTGGGTGGGCAAGACTGTTCAGGGATTCCATGTTCATATTTCCTTTTTTGATCTGGATGGTGGGTATGCAGCTATGTTTGTTTTGTATACTTCACACATGAAACAATGATGACTGTGCACTGTAAATATTTGTACCTTTTTCTCCTCTCTTTATGGTCATGACGACTGAGTCTGAGGCCTTACACATGCTAGGTTAGCACTCTACTACAGAGCTACATCCCAGGCCACACACACACACACACACACACACGCACACGCACACGCACGCACATGCACACGCACACGCACACGCACACACACACACACACACGCACATA